>NW_027533081.1:726604-736381 GCF_008692635.1 Crocuta crocuta | reverse complement strand
TTGGTTGGGGGGGGGGGGGGGGAGGCTGCTGAAGGGTCCCAGGGACCCTCCAGGCATCTGCAGACCACACTCAGAAGGGCTGGCCTCGGTGCTGGGGACATCTGGACACCTGGACTGTACATCTGGCAGATGCCTGGGGTTTCCTTGAGGGCCTTCGGTGGCTCACCCCCTTGGTTTCTCTGCCAGCTGACATTGGCGACCTCCTGGAGCAGTTAGTGGAGGAGATCACAGGCTCCTTGTCGGGCCCAGCCAAGGACTTCTACCAGCGGGAATTTGATTTCTTTAACAAGATCACCAACGTGTCCGCCATCATCAAGTAAGTGGCGTCAGTCCTGGCCTATGGGAATTGCACGGAGGATCCCCGCTGGTTCTAATGAACAGCCAGGGCTGAGAATCTCTGCCCTGGCAAGTCAGGTCTCTTGAAAGTGTAGCAAAATGCGCAGCTGTGCAAATTTCAGAAAACATAGCTTAGTTTCATTCTAGATACTGCCCCCTAATTTGAAACCACTCTGCTCTCTCCAAGTCCTGAAGGGTGTTAGGAAAACCAGACTCCTTTGCAGCTCCCAATGTCATTTTACTGATTTATCTCCTGGGCCGTCCATTTGTGAGGGCTGGAGTCAGCTGGCCAAGTGGCTGGGAGAAGCCCCAGCAGAGGGAGCACTGGCTGCCTGTTTTCTCAGGTGCCTCATTCCCTGGGCTGTATCCCAGTACTCGGGCTTCTCTCACCTTGGTCACCAAGTGGCCTAGACTGTGTGCCCTGAGGCTCTTTCCTGGGCACAGTACTAAGTAGAGCGGTGATGTAGCAGCTTCTAGCCTACAAAGATAAAGGGGTGGGGGGTGGCATTTCCTGGGCACCACATCAGGCACTTGATCCCATTTTACCTTGTCATCCTCATCCTAGGGATGCAGGAAGTCGAAGGGGTCTGCCCAAAGTCAGGCTGCAAGTGAGCAACAGAAGCAGCGCTTGAGCATAGACCCCAGAGCCAACTGTGTCCCCTGTGTGTCTCTGACAGCAAGACACACACCCCACACACAGGCAAGGGGCAGCGACCGCCAGAAAACTCCACCTTGGTTCCCCAGGAGCCATGAAGCCGACAACTAGGGGACAAGGACCCCTTGGAGTGGCTTCCCAGAAGAACTGGTCTAGCAGGGCCTTCAGTAGTAGCTAGAACTAGGAGAAGAGGAATGGAGAGTCAGACAGGAGGGGCCCTGGGCTGCCCCCCAGGAACCCCAGGGGGCTAGTTCCTGCAGAGACCAAGCAAAGCATTTCTGTCCTGTTTCTCAGGCCCTACCCTAAAGGCGATGAGAGGAAGAAGGCATGCCTGTCAGCTCTGTCTGAAGTGAAAGTGCAGCCTGGTGAGCAACCCCACTTTTGGCTGATGAGACAGACCTCTTCCTGAGGGTGGGCAGTGCGGGTGGGCACCGGGATCAGGGAGGTGGCCAGCCCATGCTAGCCTGGGGCCTGGGACGCTGGTGTCCCTCTCCATAATCTGCCCGATGAGCTGGGAGCTACTTCTCAACAGACACTCTTTATCTTCCTTGCTGCTTTCTGTTTTTCTTAAACCCCAGACACTGTCCTTGGCAGCCATTTTTCTAGAAGTTTCCTGAACTCCAGTAGAACAGGAGCAACACAGGCCACACAGGCTGTGGGCATGGGTGGGGGTGTCACAGGTGTACTGGGCCCAGGACACCCACAGCAGCTGACCTTTTCTTGACTCGTTGAGTTGAGCTCCCTGCCCTGCCCAGTGCAAACAGTAGCTCAGCTTCTCAGAGAAGGCTCGACATCCATGCAGGCCTTGGTTTCCCTGCTCAGCAAGCCCCCAGACTCCTACAGCCCATGCTGCCGGGTCTTGTCCTGGAGGCACTGGGGAGCCAGCCAGGACTCCAGGGCAGAGCAGTAGATTGCGCTACTGAGAGAGAGACTGGAACTGGCCAGGGAAGGAGGGTGTGTGGACATGGAGGGGACAGCATGTTCCTTCTGCTCCTCCTTCCCCTGGTAGCAAAGCCCATCTGACCCCACAGCAAGGCCTCACTTTGCTTCCCAGAAGATCCAGGACTTCCTGTGTCAGGACCTCTCCTGGAAGCCCACTCCCTGGCTGGGATCTCTCCCACTTCTTGGGTCTCAGGGAGCACACCCTAGTCCCCTGGGGGAACTGCCAGTTCCTGGACCAGGAATAGGCTTTCTCTTGTCCTGCCTACTTGACATGTGTGCTGAGAGAGGGGAGCTACAGTCAGTGGATGAGTGTAAGAACTGCCTCCAGGTAAATGGAGGCAGGGTAGGAAGCTCCTGCACGTGCCCTGTGAGAGCAGCCAGCTCCGTGCCTGGCATTGGACAGCCGGTGGGCCCCCAAGGAGCAGCGTGCTAGGTCTGTAAAGCCGAGGGTTGATGTGTCCTCCTGAAGTATCTCTTGGGATGTGGCAGCTCCTTTGTTAGGTATCAGGAAGGGTCCTGGGAAAGACCACAGATCAGGGAGGATGAGCCCATAATGGCCACAGAATAAAATATTGGTGCCTCAGGTGAGGACCTAGAAGCTCCATCTGGGGGGGGCAGGGAGGGGGTTATATTTGGGCTCCCTGTGACTTCCTCTCTGTCCCTGCACAGGCTGCTACCTACCCAGCAACCCCGAGGCCATTGTGCTGGATATCGACTACAAGTCTGGGACGCCCATGCAGAGGTGAGAGGCTGCCCGTCTTTGCAGTTCCCTCGCACACAGTTCTCATTTGCTCCAGCACCCATGTTCCTTCTGTTGTTTTGCAGTGCTGCAAAAGCCCCATATCTGGCTAAGTTTAAGGTGAAACGATGCGGCGTTAGTGAACTGGAAAAAGAAGGTCAGTGAAGAAGTTCTGACACAGCTTGGGATCTAAGTGTTTTCTCTGGAAGAGGCCAGTTTTAGGGACATATTTAGTTTACTACCAGCTCCCCATGAAAGATGACGTCTATCCACGCTCAGTCTGAGCCCTTGTTTAGGAATGTCACAGAGCTTGTGTACAGTGACAGAGACCTCTGGAAACCAGCCCCAGGTCAGCCATCAAGTCCAGGAGGCACCTTCCTGAGGCTGAGTAGCCCAGAGCTTTGGGGGGATACCATGCAGATGACACAGCCTGGGTGGCCTCAGCAACAGAAATTTATTCTGGAGGCCAGGAGTGCCACATCGGGGTGTTGGCAGGGCCATGCTCCTTTTGAAGGGTTCTAGGGTAGAATCTGTTCCATGTGTTTCTCCCAGCTTCTGGTGGTTGCTGGCAGGCCTTCGCAATCCTTGGCATCTTCATCATTCTGACCTCTGCCTCTGTCTTCACAAGGCTTCCTCTCTGTGTGTCCATGTCCATTTCCCTCCTCTGATAAGGGCACCAGTTATTGGATAAGGGCCCACCCTAACCCTCATTAACTTGACTGCATGTGCAAAGATACTATTGCCAAAAATGGTCACATTGTGCAGTTTTTTGTTTGCTTTTTAATGTTTTATTTATTTCTGAGAGAGAGACAGTGTGAGCAGGGAAGGGTCAGAGAGAGAGGGAGACACAGAATCTGAAACAGTCTCCAGGCTCTGAGCTGGCAGTCAGCACAGAGCCCGACGTGGAGCTCAAACCCACGAACCGTGAGATCATGACCTGAGCCAAAGTTGGATGCTTAACTGACTGAGCCACCCAGGCGCCTCCACATTGTACAGTTTTGAGTGGGCATGAATTTTGGGATGGGGGTGTGGCCCTCCACCAGTGTGGGAACATGCCTTCCATGGCCTTCCCTGCACTCTGGCTCCCAGGTGCCCTAGGATGCAGACAGGCACACACCACTGCCCCCCAGCTCATAATGCCCGCTGCTGATTCCAGGCGCACCTGGGTCTCCACTTCCAATGAAAGAAGGGCTCTATCTTCAGTTCATTTAAGCCTAAACATTCTTCAGAAGAGATCCCAGGCCCCATGGCTCCACCTGCTGACCCCAGGTGTCTGCTGGGCGTCTTTGGCCTCCTTGGGCCTTTGCAGAGACAATCCCCATGATCCCCAGTGTTCCTGGCAGGTGAGCAGGGCCTCTCCCTGCCTCCAGGCTAACAGGCTGCCTCTCCACCCCCTACATGCAGGTCTTCGGTGCCGCTCGGACTCTGAGGACGAGTGTGGCACACAGGAGGCTGATGGCCAAAAGATCTCGTGGCAGGCGGCCATCTTCAAAGTGGGAGACGACTGCCGACAGGTAGTGAGGGGGCCAGGCCTGCCCTCTTTCCAAGGCTCCAGGTGCACTTCGGGGTCACACCTCACCTCACAACCACAATCTTTGTTTCCCACATTGGGTTGAGGAGCTACAGAGGAAACCAGGGCTCTCTGCCAAACCAGGGGTCTCTCCAGCAGCTCCCACCCACTGTCCATCCCCTGGCCGCCCACAGGGGGCTGCCCTAGGGCACAGGCACTCCTGACCTGCATCCCCCATTGGACAGCGTGGGCGCAGTTTAGCCCAGTGCCTGGTGGTCAGAGCCCAGCCCAGCATGCTGTGCACTGAGGCCAGATGCTCCAGACCCCTGCTCAGCCATGGCCTCCCTCTTTCTCCTTCCCTCCCTCTCTCTTCACTGGCAGGGCTGCTAGCAATCCTGTGAACTAGAGCACAGGAGGCGGCCAGCTGACCACCCCTTATCTCCCTGGTCTCCAGGACATGCTGGCCCTGCAGATTATTGACCTTTTCAAGAACATCTTCCAGCTGGTTGGCCTGGACCTCTTTGTCTTCCCCTACCGGGTCGTGGCTACCGCCCCTGGGGTAAGTTCCCTGCACAGGAGCCCAGGGGCTGTTCCCAGTGCCTCAGGCCAAGACGGGTCCTGCCTGCAGGCCTCAGCACCTGGCATCTTCCTCCCCAGTGCGGAGTGATTGAGTGCATCCCCGACTGTACCTCCCGGGACCAGCTGGGCCGCCAGACGGACTTCGGCATGTACGACTACTTCACGCGCCAGTATGGGGATGAGTCCACCCTGGCCTTTCAGCAGGTGACCAGCGGGGCAGCCCCCAGGCCAGAGGTTGCTTGTGCTCTCCATCCCATCATTCCCAGCACTGCTTATGGGCCAGCACCCTGCTTCCCAGAGTCCTTGTATGTTAGGGGGTAAAACCAGGGCACCTCATAACCTCCTTTGGGATTCAAAGGAACCTTGAAATGGGCTTGTCAGGAGAATGCAAATTCTTGGTTGTGGAAGGAAGGAGCTAAACCCCTAAACCCACAGACACCGTCACTTGTCACTCCTGTTCCCAAGATCTGGCCTGCCGATTTGGGCTCTGCCTCTAAGGCTGGGAACGAGAGCCCAGAGAACGCCCCTAGGCCCCGGGGTCCCAGGAACAAGGCGGGAGAACGCCCACAAGGTCCTGGGTGGTGCAGCCCTTGAGGGCCATCCGCGAGCACCTGGGCTCTCTCCACACAGGCGCGCTACAACTTTATCCGGAGCATGGCTGCCTACAGCCTCCTGCTGTTCTTGCTGCAGATCAAGGACAGGCACAACGGCAACATCATGCTGGACAAGAAGGGCCACATCATCCACATCGGTCAGCCAGCTCCCAGCGCCACCCGTCTCCTCTCCCTTCCCCGCCTAGAGCCCAGAGCAGGACACCAATCCCCAACCCACAGATGAGCCAGCCATGCTTGAGTCACCCAGCCAGGAAGGGTCCGGGTCAGGGTTCAAGTCCAGCTTTGAGACCAGAGCTGTTGGCCGCTAGGCTCTGGGGGCGAGTAGCAGCGGGGCCACAGTGCACGGGGCACTGTGGGGTTGGAAATGGGAACCTGGCAGAGCACAGCTCATCCGGCCTCAGGGCCAGCCTCAGCTCTGCTCCAGCCTGGCTCCCCACCTCCATCTCTTCTTTTCTTTCCTGCCTGCTGTCACCCCTCACCCTGCTGCCCCACCATCTCCAAGTAAACATGGGCTGTGTCCAGCTTGTGGGGTGTGGGGAGCCCGTGCCTCCAAACCCTGGCTGAAGCACACCCGTTTCTCTGCCCTGGCACCTGATTCTGTCACAAATGGCTTTGGGGGTTTTGCAGACTTTGGCTTCATGTTCGAAAGCTCCCCAGGCGGCAACCTCGGCTGGGAACCAGACATCAAGCTGACTGATGAAATGGTGATGATCATGGGGGGCAAGATGGAGGCTACACCCTTCAAGTGGTTCATGGAGATGTGTGTCCGTGGCTACCTGGCTGTGCGGTGAGCTCCAGAAGGGGGATACCATGACAGTGGGGAGGAGGGTGGGCCGGCGGGCACCAGTCCTGCATGCCACTTATCCCACAAGATCCCTCAGAGGTCCCATGGGGCTGTCTCAGCCCCCTTTTTGGATGGAGGGACTGTGGTTCAGAGAGAGCACGGCAGGTGCGAGAGGCTACCTGCTGGCCCAGACAGCCTGGGCCTTGCCTTCCCATCGCCACTCTGCCCACCTGTGCCAATGATTTGCTGGGTGTCTGGGTGTCAGTGTCCCACCGCATTTTTAAGTCTTCTGGGTATGGCCTTGCCTGGCAACACCTTGGGCTCCCCACTCTGAGCACACCATTCACCCCTTCACCCAAGCCTGAGCCTTTGCCGCCACACAGTGGGATGGTAGCACCTGGACTTCAGCCCGGAGTCTGTTGGAGCCTGCGTCACGCCCGCTCAGTGCCCCTGCCCCGCAAGAGGAGGAGGGTCAGGGTGTGTTTGCCCTACATGCCTGCACTTCCTCAGCTGGGCACAGACACTATGGCTGGAGGCCTCAAGTGGGCAAACCGGGGCAGGATGCTCAGACTGTTCCAGATGTGTGAGCAGCTCCAGCCTGGCCGCTGCAGGGAGATGGGCCGCCGTGTGCAGCTGTCAGGTGGTGGCCGGGTTACAGGAGTGCAGGCAAGGCCAAGGCCACCCCACTCAGGCCAGCCTCCTTCCCCTTCCCTCCCTTTGTCTCCCCAGACCCTACATGGATGCAGTCGTCTCTCTGGTCACTCTCATGTTGGACACGGGCCTACCCTGCTTCCGTGGCCAGACAATCAAGCTCTTGAAGTAGGTCCTGGGCAGATGCGCAGGCCATTTGGGGGGTAGTTGTCCCCTCAAGGTGGGAGCCTCTCAAGTGCTGGTGAATGTGATCATTATCAAGGCCAAGCGCTCTCCTCAACCCGAGAGCACACAGGGTTCCTGGGTGAGGGGCTGTCACCACACCAGGGCTGCGGACATTCCAGGTATCCCTTCATGTCTGGAGGATGCAGGGCCAGCCCCTGCCTCCAGGCCTGAGGCTTGCAGCAGCTTGGCCCCAGGTGGTGCTGGGGAAAGGGACAGGCCCTCCAAAGCCAGCCGGGAACAGTGTCCTTGCCCCATACAGCTATTCCCAGGAGGGAACGTTCCCTCAGCCGACCTTCACCTGAACAAATTCCCACAAATGCTAAGTGGTGTGTTAGCAAGACCACATCCCACAAGGACAGTAGCCCAGAGGGAGCAGCTTCCACGGGTGGCAGGGGACAGCCCTGACACTGCCCTCACCCCCAGGCACAGGTTCAGCCCCAACATGACAGAGAGAGAGGCTGCGAACTTCATCATGAAGGTCATTCAGAGCTGCTTCCTCAGTAACAGGTGAGTCTCCCCCTTCCGCTTTCCCCTCCGGAGCCAGCTGCCACACACCAGTGTTTTCTGGGCACCTTGTGTGGGCCCACGCCGGGGCCAAAGTGTCAAGGATGCTGCTGTCCCGGGGGACTCTGAACCACAGGTCCTGAAGAGAACCCTCAAGGGGTGACAGGGTGCTGGGTTAGAGGGGCTGGGGATGTGCCGAGGGGAACATGCAACCGAGCCCTAAAGACCTGTGCCCGCCTGGGACCCAGCCTGCCAGGCCAGGCGAGCTGCTGGTGCAAAGGGCACACGGGGAGGTGAGCCCAGCCCGGCCTGGCCTGGCCTGGCCTAGGAGCAGAAAGAGCTCTGAGAGGCCTCAGCCCCACCCCTGCTTCCCCACACTTTCCTCAGGCTGCTGCCTGGGTGGTGACAGGCGGGCCAGGGTGGAGACAGGCCAGTTGGCCATTATGATAGTGGGGCCATGAGAAGAGGTGGGTTCCAGGTCTGAAGGCAGAGCGGGCCAAGCACCTGGGCAGCTGGGGAGCCGAGCTTCCCCCCTGGGAGGTGGAGACATGGACTCAGAGGAAGGCGACGAGCCAGCCTGGTGGGCCTGATAGGAGCAGAGGAACGGGAGGCAGCTCACGGGCAAGCCTGGGGAACACGACGCGGGCTGTAGAAGGCAGGACGAGGGAGGGCTCTTCTGATTGTCTCATTGGCAAAGCGGGACAGGCGTGTGTTGTGGGGCGTGGCGGGAGGACGACGAGCTCTCGTTGTGCGCCGTGTGCCAGGCCAGGGGGCGGACTCACTCCCGGTGTCTGGGGACATGGAAGATCCTTGGTTGGCAACCCCCCCTCGCCAGAGTGTGGGGCACAGTGGTGTTTGGCTGAGGAGGCCCAGGAGGAGACAGCAGAATGGGGCTCACGCAGCCATTGTCGCTGGTGGGGAAAGGAATGTCCCCAGAAGAGAGGCCAGAGGGCCTGCGATTTTGCATTTGCACCTTCAGAGAGGGGCTAGGGGACACTTCCCAAGCACAGCTCTCCAGGAAGACATGAAGGACGCAGAGGGGTGACGGACGCAGACCAGACGGTCTCCTTACAGCCTCCCTCCACTGTCCTTTCAGGAGCCGGACCTACGACATGATCCAGTACTATCAGAACGACATCCCCTACTGAGGGTGGAGCCGGACCAGTTATCGTGGCCGCCCCCCCAAGCCGTCCTGCAATCATGGAGCTGAGTGAGCACATCCCCACCCTGGCTGCTGTTCGTGGTCGGAACTGCTGGGGGCCCCGTCATTCCATCCATTGGAATTATTTTTATAGGACAAATAGGACAAAAGTCCACCATACAGAGCCTGGCAATCCACTCCTTCCTAGTGTGACCCACATGTGACATGTGAGGCTGAGATGACAATCCTCCGACAACACTCTGCATGGGTGTGAATAATTCGTTTGCACTGGACACATTCCCAGCACATTCCCTAGGTACATGAAGTATTTTCTTGTGTATAAAAAATTATATTCAACTTAAGATTTAACCAATGTGAACAAAATAAAAACCAACGAAAGTGTGAATCCCAGGTGTACATTTGGCTGAGGGGTGATTCCTGGATACACTGGGAAGGGAACAGCGCAGTGTTTCCTTTCCCGCCAGGAGTGTGGCCTCAGGGAAGCCTCTAGGGGCCCAGGTCATGCACTGAAAATAACACTGCATTTTCCCGACGTGCTCTGTTCTGGCTTCTATGGAGACCACCCAACCGCCCCATCCATGTCGCTTGCTGCCACAGGTGTGGCTCCGTGTCCTGCCTCTGCTCCGGGACTCCAAAACCTTTGTGCAGCCAGCCCCCAACAGCCACCTACTCCCACCCACCATGACCCTCTAATTAAGCAGGTAGGAAGGCCCCAAACTAAAAGGGCGACACAGAGCAACTACAAATGTCACTAAAGTTTAAAGAGCATTTTTAGCTTTAAATAGTAGATCTAGATGAAGAGAAAACCAGAGAACAATGAAATTACCCAAAATAAAGCAAAAGGGAAAGCTGAAGGAGAAGCTTCCGGTGGGATTCCAGAGTTGATGGTAAACACAAATACTCCACTTCAGGAAGCACAGTTGAGTCCTGAGCAGTATCAATAAGAAAATAAGGGGCGCCTGGCTGGCTCAGTCAGTAGGTAGAGCATGCAACTCTTGGATCTCAGGGTTGTGAGTTCAAGCCCTACGTTGGGTGTGAAGCCTACTTAAAAAAAAAAAAAAAAAGCCAATTATGTA
>NW_027533081.1:722803-726450 GCF_008692635.1 Crocuta crocuta | reverse complement strand
GCCAATGCCAATTATGTAAGTAAAAAATCAGAAGGGAGTGCTGGATAGCTATGTAAGTGTCAGACTCTTGATTTTGGCTCATTCATGATGAGGTCATGATCTCACAGTTCATGGGATTGAGCCCTGCACTAGGATTCTCTCTCTCTCCCTCCTCCCCCGTCTCTCTCCCTCTCTTTCGTTCTCAAAATAAATAAATAAATAAATAAATAAATAATCCAAAAGAAGGAAAGGAAGAGATAGTAGATGGGACAGAGAAATCCTGTGACATTAGACCTTAGTCTAGTTATATCATTAGGTTACGTAGCAGTGGCCGAACCACTGCAATTAAAGGCACGATTGCAACGTGGATGAAAGAGGAAGAACCAAGCAGGGGCTAATAAGATGCATGTTCAATATAAAGCCATAACCCTAAGGTGAAGAATATTCAGAAAAAGATTTACTGTCCATAATCCTGTGTGCAAGTTTTTGAAGCAAAATTTGACAGAATTCTAACAATTCCACGGTTAGAGCTGGAAATTTTAACAGCCTACTCTTCACAATTGATAGAACACTGGCCGAGAAAGTCCGTGAACACAGGAGACCTGAACATCCATCTGCCCACCTGGCCTGGCACCCTCCCAGGGCACCTGGGCGGCTCAGTCCGTTGAGTGTGTGACTTCGGCTATGGTCAAGATCTCGCAGTTCTGGAGTTTGAGCCCCACATTAGGGCTCTCTACTGTCAGTGCAGAGATCACTTTGGATCCTCCGTCCCCCTCTCTCTGCCCCTGCCTTGCTTGCATGCTCTCTCTCTCAAAAATAAACATTTAAAAGATTTCAATAAGATGAAAAATAAAACACGCAACAGCAATGGCATGGTGTCATCCCCGCCACCGTCACAGGCTGGCTGGCTCCTGGGCCACAAGGCAAGCCTCAGCATCATACAGCATCTGTTCCCACTCTGTCCCCGCAGGATGAAGTTAGGGATCAATAACCATAAGCTATCTGGAAGAACCCTAGATATTTAGAAATTAAAAGAGTAGAACTAAAATACTAGACCAAGTACATAGATGATCCGAGAGAGTGACCAAAGTCAACATGCTTTAAGGTAGTGCCTGGGGTGGATGGTAGAATGAGCCAAGTTCAAACAGAAAGATACCAGAGGGGCACCTGGCTCAGTAGGTGGAGCATGTGACACTTGATCTCAGGAGCATGAGTTCAAGACCCACAATGGGCCTAGGGCTTCCTTAAGGGGAGAAAATAAAAGGGAGGGGGGAGGCACCTGGGTGGCTCACTCTGTTAACCATCTGACTCGATCTCAGCTCAGGTCTTGATCTCAGGGTCATGAGTTCAAGCCCAGCATTGAGCTTTATGCTAGGCAAGAACCCTACTTAAAAAAGTAGATGGAACTAGAGTTTATGCTAAGCGAAACATCAGTCAAAGACAAATACCATATGATTTCACTCATACGGAATTTAGAACACAAAACAGGTGAACATAAGGGAAAGGAAGCAAAAATAATATAAAAACAGGGAACCAAACCTTAAGAGACAAATACAGAGAACAAACAGGGCTGCTGGCGGGGTGCTGGGTTTCAGGAAGGGTTAAAAGGCTGAGGGGCATTGAGGGGGGTAGTTGTTGGGATGAGCACTGGGTGTTATATGTAAGTGATGATTCACTAAATTCTATTTGTGAAATTATCATACTATCTGTAAACTAGGATTTAAATTTTAAAAATAAAAATATAAAAAATTTTTAAAGATACCAGAAAATAGGGTGTAATTTGAAGATCAACCAGAAGATAAGGGTGGGAGGAGGAGTGGGGGAGGAGCAGAGAGAGAGAGAGAGAGAGAGAGAGAATCCCAAGCAGGCTCCGAACTGTCAGCACAGAGCCCAATATGGAGCTCTCTCTCATGTGAGATCGTGACCTGAATGGAAGTTGGATGCTCCACCGACAGCCACCCATTTTTTTCTTATTTTTAAAAAAACAAAAGAAATGTTCGTGAGGACGTGGGGAAATGGGAACCCTTGCGCTCTGCTGGTAGAAACGTAAAGTGCAGCAGCCACTGTGGAACACAGTAGAGCCAGTCCTCAGAAAAACAAACACAGAAGTACTAATCCAGCAGTTCCACTTCTGTGTACACACCCAAAAGAAGTGAAAGCGGGGACTCAAATATTTGTTCACAGAAGCATTATTTACAACTACACGGTGGAAACAACCCAAATGTCCATCTATGCATGAATCGATAAACAAGATGGTTAACAACACAATGTTATAATGACTGGATAAACAAAATGCTTACACCAATTAAAAGTATTAAAGGGGGGTGCCTGGTGGCTCAGTCCATTAAGGGTCAGACTCGATTTCTTGCCATGATCTCAAGGTTTGTGGGTTCGAGTCCACATTGGGCTCTGTGCTGACAGTGTGGATGGAGCCTGCTTGGGATTCTCTCTCTCTCTCTCTCTCTCTCTCTCTCACCCTCTCACCCCCTCCACTGCCCTGCCTCTCTCTGCCCCCCACCCCCGCTTGCTCTGCTTTCTCTCTCCAAATAAATTTTTTTAAAAAGTAAGGTATGAGAGGGGCAACTGGTTGGCTGAGTTAAGTGCAGGGCTCTTGATTTCCGCTCAGGTCATCGTCTCATAGTAGGTGAGTTCAAGCCCTGTGACTGGCTGTGCGCTGACAGTGCAGAGCCTGCTTGGGATTCTGTCTCTCTCTCTCTCTCTCTTTCAAAATAGATAAATAAACTTAAAAAAATAAAAAGGAACGATCATATGAGAATATCTTTACAACTCCTAAGCATGAGTCAGAAAGAAGGGAGCCACCAAGGCGCCCCAAGAATGGATTCTTTTAGAACACAACAGGTACGTCTTAAATTTGATAGAATTTTATACGCAGGATCACATAAACACATTTAACCCCCAAAAGACTAAAAAACACCTACAAATCAATAAGAAGACGATTATTTGCAGGCAACAGAAAAAAACCTCTGCGCGCACACAGAGAGACACACAGGACAATTTTACTACCCCCCCCCCAAAAATGTAACGGGTAAAAGTGGGGCCGTATTTGTAACAGACAAAAAGGAAACTCAAGGTTCATCATTTCCACTAAGCAGAGCATTTCACGTGGAAAAAAAAAAAAGACGATTCCTCACAAAGCTGCAGTTGCAGTGAGTGGTGAGACCGCGCAGCCAGCAGGGCTGGGACTACACGAAAGCGGGGCGGAGCACAGGAGAGGAATGCCCAGACCCGCACCCCGAAGAACCGACCCTGAAAAAAACCAGAGATGCTGTGGGGACCTAAATCACCCCAGGCAGCCCGGCCAGGGGCACCACGGATCTCCACCGAGAGGATTTGACCGGCCTGCGCCCCCAACCGCCAGGCTCACTAGCAGGGGGAAAACAAGTTTAGCAAAACATTCTGGCCAACTTCCGAGCTGGTTCAGGCGCGGCAGCAGGGGCTGTAGGAGAGGGGCTCCCGGGAGCCCCTGGGTGCGAGCCAGCCCAAGGCGCGGCTGGCGGACCAGGAATCACCCTGCTCACGCCCGAGTCGCGGGCTCAGCGGACAGGCGCCGGGGACAGCCTTTGCAAACGCAAGCACCGCCTGGAAGGCCCCGCACTCGCTGCGCCGGAGGTGACAGGGCCGCTGGGCTGAGGGACAGACGACACACA
>NW_027533081.1:720534-722632 GCF_008692635.1 Crocuta crocuta | reverse complement strand
AGAAACCACACGGGAGACAGAGGTGCAGGTGGCCGCGGCCGGCGTGATGCGCGCTAGGCGGGCAGCAGGCCGCGCGCGCGCAGTTGGAGCAGCTGGGACAGCGTGTAGCGCAGGCGGCGAAAGGCTGCGTCCGAGCCGAGGCGCGGGAGCCCCCGGGGGAAGGCGGAGGGGTTCACCAGCATCAGGTAGAGCGTCGGCAGCGCCAGGAAGCCGAGCGGGAGCAAGAGCAGCGTCTGCAGCGCGCCCAGCGCCCACAGCCTGCGGACCCAAGGACCGACGGATAGATGGGCAGTAGCGAGCAAGACGCCCAGCGCGCCCGCCNAGCCCCCCCGCCGCCTGCCACTGGCTCACCTGATGCCCGCCCCGACGGTGCCGCCGAAAAGCCGCCTCGCCTGCGGGGAGACGGAGCCGCGTCTAGCTCGGCGCAGGGCGGAGGGGGGCGCGCGAGGTCCGGGTCTCTCAAGGAGCGCGAGGGAGTCGTAAGGCACCAGCCTTACAGGGGTCGCGATTCTGTCTGGGGGTGGGCCCTCGAGGGGAGGTGGGACCCCGTGGGTGTGGGTATCCCTCCTGTGTTGGGTCCCGATTCCGGCGCGCCCCGCTCGGACCAGCGCTCACACGGTCAGCCTTGGCCACCTCTTCCATGAGCGAGCCCGCGCAGTCCTGCATCCGGCGAGGCTGGGAGTCGCACCTGCCGGGAAGGGCATCGAGATGGACGATCTGCCTCGACTCCACAGTCACCCCACCTGACCCCACAGTCCCGAGCCCCTTACAGCTCCGGGCCGCCCCTCGAGGCGTCCAGCGCAGCCGCCGCCTCCATCACCTTTCCCTGCAGCTCCTGAAGGGGGCGAGAGTAAGGCCTCAGGACCGCGAGAGGAGATACCCGGAGGCTGGGAGGCGGAGGCGCAACTTTGGGGATAGAGGAGGTGGAAGCCACAGTGGAGTCGGAGGTGAGCTGCCCTTGGGACTGAGGGCGGCCGTACCTGCAAGACTCCGCTCTGCTCCTGAAAGCTGGCCCAGGCCTCCTCCGTCCGCTGCGCGCCCTTGGATGTGGGGAGCCCCGATGAGACTCGGGGTAATATATCCCTCTCCATCCTCCTGCACCTGCCCGGGCTCCACCCACACTTGAAACCGACACTCTCTCTAAAGCCCCAGCTCCGCTCGCACCTGCCGCAGGCCCTCGGCCTGCTTGACGTGCTTGGCCTCCACCATCTCCAGCTGTTTCTTCCGACGGATGCAAGGAATGTTAGGAGCCCAGCACGCCCGGAACCCCACCCACGCATCCGCTCCGCCCACCCCCTCAGGGAGCCGCCCGCGCCGCCGCTCGGGCATTGGGGGCCCCACCCAAACACCTGCAAAGCCATCAGTTGGGTCCCGAGTTGCTGTTCCGCACGCTGTTGACTCAGTTGTTCCCCTCCGTAGTAGAAGAGCTAGGGATGGGTCTTGTGAAGACGGGGTTTGCGGGGCTTCGAGGGGCAGAGGATGTCCCGGGAGGCCGGGACAGGGTGAAAACAGGGGCGAGGACTGCGGCGGGACTTCCTAGGGGAAGCTAGACACCGAGATTTCCTCCCGAACGTTACCTGACTTGACAGCTCCTCCCACTGCTCCTGCAGCTGCTGGTTGTGTTGCTCCTGCGGATAGGGTTGAGGGGGCAGTCTGGGCCTCTCGGCGACCCCAGCCTCCGCTGCTGGCCCGTCCCCAGGCGGGGCGGGGGCGGGGTCCCCAGCATCGGAACTGCCCCACAGGGGGCCCCGACTCTGCCCCTGTCCTAGTCAGGGCCCCGCCCTCTCCGCACGCATCGCCCCAGACCCTGCACAGTCCCCACCAAGTCCTGCTTGCGCTGTTCCGCCGCTTCCAGCAGTGCGCGCGCGCGCTCCGCGCGCTCCCGCGCTGCCTCGCGCGCCTCCCCTCGCAGGGCCCGCGCCGCCTGGCTTTGCTTCCGCTGCAGGCTGCAGAGGGGAAACTGAGGCGGTGCCACCGAGGGAGGCGGCGGGTTTTCAGACTCCCGCGACCCCCGGGAAGGGCCAGTTGCCAGTGGGGCCAAGGAAGCCCGCGCCGGGTCGCCGCACCCTCCCCTTCGTGGGTCCCCTGAGTCCATCTT
>NW_027533081.1:717484-720113 GCF_008692635.1 Crocuta crocuta | reverse complement strand
CGGGCCCGGGCGGGGAGGCCAGCCGCTCTGCCCAGGCCTGGGTGCCACCACCCGTAGTAACGACCCTCGCGCGCCCGCCTCGGCCCGATGAGCCCCGCCCCCGGCGCACCTGCGCTCGCGCTCCCGCAGGTCCTGCAAGCGCCCGGTGAGGCTCTCGCTCTCGGCCTCAAGCCCCCGCACTAGTTCCTCCAGCTCCTGCTTCCGCAGCCGCCCGTCGCGGTTGTCCTTCTGCAGCTGCAGCAGCAGGTCTTGCGTCTCGGCCATGGCTCCGGGGGCTCTGCCCCGCCGCCGCCGCCGCCGCCGCCGCCGCTCTCCTAGGGAATCCGACTCGCGGCCGGCGTCACAATGGGAGTCAGGGGGCCCCCGAGCGCAGCGCCCCCCGCCCCCAGCCGCCGCAGACGTGGGCCAGGCAGGTTCGCGCTCGTCCCTCACCCAAGAAACGTTACTCAAGAGCCAAGATCGGATTAGTAAGCTTAATAAAATACTAACACCTAATGCACAAAAATGGAGGCAACATTGGTTCCCCAGTGTTGAAGATGGAACTTGCAAACTGATCCGTTTTTCCTGTGGAAAGACTTCGAAATATATATCAGGATCCATACATATGTCCAGATCTTTTGACTCAATTATTCCACTCCTGAAAATTTGTATGGAGAAGAATTTAAAAAGCAAAATAAAACGCTAGGCATTAAACGGTTCGTTAAAGTGTTCACAGTAATCACAAAAAGGAAGCTTGTAATCATTACAGTGATCTGTTTAAATATTAGGTGGCATGATAGAGATATATCGTCTAGTGAAAAAATGATTTAGGATTTATGCTAAAATAACTGGGATCACAAGGTAAATGAGGAAGATCTTTAATGGAAGAAGGAGAAAGGCAAGCTATTTTATTGTTTAGCGAGACAGGAGGTAAACTTGTCCTTTTAAATATCTGCCTTTATTTGCTAATTGCAATTATGAACTTGGATGCCAAAATCCTAAGTAAATGATTAACTAAACAAATCTACAGGAGTACATTTAAAAAGATACTTGGAAACCAAGTAGAGGTTATTCCAGGAACTGTCCCCAAATCAGAAAGCCCATGTCACTCACCACTTGGACAGAGGAAGAATAAAACATACAGCCTATTGATAATTTTAAAAGCTCTTTTGAAAGAGGGATACAAAAAGACTCCCTAAGCTGGTGAAGACTACTTAGTAAAAACAGGGTTCGTGGGTTCAAGCCCCGCATCGGGATCTGTGCTGGCAGCTCAGAGCCTGGAGGCTATTTCAGATTCTGTATCTCCCTCTCTCTCTGACCTTCCTCTGCTCATGCTGTCTCTCTCTCTCTCTCAAAATAAATAAAAAAAGAGAGAAAGAGACCAGAAGCATGGCCCTGCTGTAAAGGGCTAACATCATGTAAGAAGTCCTATAACAAAGCAAGCAAAACAATTAGCAAAGTCTTAAGACTATGCAGATATAGTTGACTGCCAACCCTTAAGCTACTCACCTCCAGACTTGTACTCGCCAGTACAAGTACTTTAGAGTGCTCCTTTTCAAGGTTCTTGTTCTGGGGCACCAGGCCCATCCTTTCCTAGCCCTAGGCGTAAGGCAGGACTGGTCTAAACCAACCGTGGTTGTCTTCTTCTCTTTTGTAGGATTCTGTCTCCCAAACTCAAGGGGAATTTGGGCGGTTCTGGGAGGTTTGGCTCACCAAAAAACGAGACAGAGGAGGGATATTCTATTTGTTGCCTGTTGATGTTGTCTGCATGTGATGCCTGGATCTGCTGCAGCTACCTTACAACCATGAGGAGCCTAAAAAAGCAACTCAGTCTGGTCTATCTTGGGTGTCTCATAGATTGCCCCTCACCTTTCATGGGCTAGAACTAGGGCGCCTGCTCATTTCTAAGGCAACCACCAGCAAATGGAAATGGAACGAAGACAAAGGTATAGGTCAAGGGGGATGTTGGGGAAGCATCCCCATGAACATGTGACAAATGGTGCTGGGAAGGCTAGATCATGATTAGAGAAATAAAAACTTCCATTTTACATTCTATATAAAAAGTAACCTTAGAAGGCTCAGAGACCTGACTTTGCATAGATGTTTAACTAAGACTTTGGTTCAGAGAAAGATGTGTATTTATTTTTGAGAGAGAATGAGCGAGGGAGGGGCAGAGAGAGAGGGAGAGAGAGGATCCAAAGCAGACTCCACGAAGACAGCAGAGAGCCTGACTGGGGCTCAAACCCATCAACTTCAAGATCATGACCTGAGCCAAGCAGAAGTCGGATGCTTAGCTGACTGGGCCACTCAGGCACCCCTGGGACAAGACGTCTTAAGCAGGACATAGCAAACAGAACCTGTGGAGGGAAAAGTGATGGAGTTGGTTATATCAAATTTAGCGATTTCTGCTTTATCAAAAGACACCTTGGTAGGGTCTCTTGGCTGGCTAAGTCGGTGGAGCATGTAACTCTTGATCTTAGGATGGTAGGTTTGTTCAAGTCCCACACTGGGTGTAGAGATTACTTAAAGATAAAATCTTAAGGGGTGCCTGGGTGGCTTAGTCGGTTAAGCGTCCGACTTTCGCTTGGGTCATGATCTCGCGGTTCGTGGGTTCGAGCCCCGCGTCGGGCTCTGTGCTGACTGCCAGCTC
>NW_027533081.1:705060-716618 GCF_008692635.1 Crocuta crocuta | reverse complement strand
TTCATCTCTCTCCTAAAAAAAAAAAAAAAACATTAAAAAAAAAATTTTAAAAAAAAAAAAAGATAAAATCTTAAAAATAAGTAAAAAAGACACCTTGGTAACGGGAACATTGTATCCTAACCGGAAGTGAATTTGGAGGCTCTATACCTGAGCGTAGACATTAGTCAAAACTCACTGGATAGAACACTTAAGATCTATACAGTGTACCATATGTAATTATGCTGCATTTAAAAATCCACTTGGAACAGACACCAGGGACAAATGTCACAAATGGGTGACAGAATGGGGAAAGGTTTTTGCAATCTTTTGCAATCAGATGATCAGTAACTAGAATATATGGGAAATCCAGGGGCCCCCGTGAGAAAGACCAAGCAAAGGGCAAAGGGTCTGATGGGGCCCAGAGAGGAGACCGTTAATGCCTATGAAGAGGAAAAAAAGAAGAAAAAAAAAGAGTATGAAAACACACTCTGAACTTTCCATCGACCAGAGCAGCCAGCATGAAGACGTTGGTTGACATCTAATATAAGCAATGATGTGAGTGAACAGGAATCCTTGTCCATCGCTGTCGGCACCACCCTTGAGCCAATTGGGGGAGCAGTTGGGTATGAACAGTGACTGGGTATGGTGACCCTCCATGACCCACGATTCCACCACAGAGTATACGCCCCAGAGGAACTTCCTTACATGTTTGCAAAGCACTAGGAACAGCCTAAGTGTGCCATGAATGTCGTGGAATTAAAGAGTGACATGTGATCTATGAAAATTATTTATAAAGGAATCCAATAGAGCACTTTTGCTAGGATCAGGGCACCTGGGTGGCTCAGTTGGTTAAGCGTCCAACTTTGGCTCAGGTCGTGATCTTTCAGTTTGTGGGTTCGAGCCCGATGTCGGGCTCTGTGCTGACATCTTGAAGCCTGGAGCCTGCTTGGGACCTGTGTCTCCCTCTCTCTCTGCCCCTCTCCTGCTTGTGCTCTGCCTCTCTCTCTCTCAAAAATAAACATTTTTTAAAATTCAAAAAAAAAAAAAGACAAGTTCAAAATCCTCCTGTCCTCCACCAGACTGGGTTAGGAGCCACCTCCTCCTTGCAATGTCCGCTTCCCAGGAGTCAGGCAGGGACACCAGATAGGCTGGACCCACCCCACTGAAGGTGGTGCAGAACAGGAAGGGAGAAGGCAGGGTCAGCTGACAAGCACCCTGCGCCACCCTAATGGTTTGGCACTTCCGAAATTCTACTTGATTATAAAAACCCTAGTTATGTGTAGGCTGCATTTTCCCCAACATTTACGAATGTTAGGGATTATGACATTTATGAATTTCTGAACATTTTCAGAAAAAGCTCAAAGTGGTGGCTGGTAGCCAGCTTCCTGGCCTGCTCTGCCCTCATCGTCATGGCTGAATGCAGTAATTGCATATTTATTGCATGGTCTTAGTCAGAATATGTATATGAAGCTAGGAGCTCAGTAAATGTCAAATAAGAAAGAACAATTTTAGGGGCACCTGAGTGGCTCAGTTGGTTGAGGGTCTCAGTTTGGCTCAGGTCATGATCTCACCATTTGTGAGACCGGGCCCCACATCGAGCTCACTGCTGTCAGCTCAGAGCCTACTTCAGGTTCCTCCCTCTCCCTCTGCCGCGCGCATGCTCATGCTCTCTCTCTCTCAAAAAAAAAAAAAAAAACCAATTATAAAATCTACATCTGCTATGCAGACTCCCTTGTTTTATATTTTAACCTCTTCTTTTTTGCCCAATAATAGAAAACAGATTTAGGTAACCTATGATATATCAAATAATGAAGAGTTTCCCCAGAAACAACTATTTGATAAAAAGGTAGTTTTAAGCAACAACAACAACAACCACAAAAACCACTTAAAGAAGAAAAATAGGGGCACCTGCGTGGCTCAGTTGGTTGAAGTTCCAACTCCTGATTTTTGGCTCAGGTTGTGATCCCAAGGTCATGGGCTCAAGGCCTGGGTTGGGCTCCATGCTGAGTGGGAAGCTTCCTTGGGATTCTCTCTCTCCTTTTGCCTCCCTCCCCTGCTCACATGCGCTCTAAAATAAAATTTAAAAAAAATTTTTTTTAACTTTTAAAAATGTAAAAGAATACAAAATTGCCCTGCCCACCTGCCATTTTCCTGGACAGCCCATGTGAAACCCGTTTTCGTCCCTTAAATGAAGCATAGTTTTATGCCTCAGTGTTTTTCATGTGCTGTTCCCAATACGTGACACAGCCTTCCCTTGAATCACTGCTCAGTTGTCGCCCTTTCTGTGCGGACTTTCCTGCCCACTCGTTTTGTGTGGCCCTATTTGACCATAGCCCTTATTTGCGAGAGCCCGTTTCAACTGTTAAACATTCAGTCAGCTGTGACAAAGCAGTCACTCTGAAGATCTGTCGATGAGCTTGTTTATTTGCTCGTTTTTCGTATCTGGGTTTTTGGTGTGGTTTTTTTTTTTCATGCTTGACATTTGTTGCTTTTATAATGAAAACAATAAGAATTTGTAACTGGCAGGAGAAAAGCACCGCAGTATGTAAGACAAGTGTGACGCTACCCCACATCACCGCATCCAGACAAGGACCCGCTGGGCCCGCTGATGCCCAGCACAGTTGGTGAGTGGTGACTCGCAGCCAGTTTCCCCACCGGAGGGTCGAGTCTCAGACAGATGCTATTCGAAGATGGGCACCTGGCCACCAGTTCTGACCAGCGCCAACCCGCCCTACAGCTCGCTTGCCAGGAAAGGCCTCCAGGACTTTCCTGAAGCCAGGCTCATTCAGCGGGGAGGGAAATGACCCATGATCCCAAGGGCTCACTCACGGGAAGCAGGTCTTGGCTTCCTGGTAGAAGCTCCTTCCTTGCACCGGGTTCCCTCCTCTCCAGCTCCTCTCGTTATGGCTGGTCGCCTTCTGTTCCCTCTCCCCCTCGGAGATGTCATACAGTGTCCTGCGGTTGAGGTCTCCCCATCTAGTGATGCCCATTTGCCACCTTGAGGGGGATCCCCTGCCCATGCACCCTCACCAGGAGGGTCACCTCCAACGCTGTCCCCATGACCCCTCCAGGTAGTCCTGCCCTCTCTCCTCTGGCTGTTGTCCTAGAAATCTTGACCTCCTTGATGTCCTAGAAGCCAGCTTCGTTGACCTTTCTCACCCTCCCCCCAGCCTGTCCCCAAATCCTGGGGGCTCTTGCACGGCAAATCACTGCCCTATCTGTCCCTCCACCTCCACTGTGAAGACAGAGGCCACCTACCTCATCAGTGCTGTTGTGAAGAATAAAGAAGCTGATGTTTGCAAAGCGCTTAGAACACATCTGCATATAGTGACACAGAAACCCTTGTTAAATAAGTTTAAACAAAAAACAAATTTTCAAATTCTGACCTCTTCTAACCATGTTCAGCGCCATTCCTGCAAGAGTGGATCATTCCAAAACTTCCGAAGTAGTCAGCCTGCTCCCACTTCGTCTACCCACAGCAGCCAGGGGTCAGCTGCTCCCCCCTGCCACCAACACACACATACACACACACACACTCAGCTCTCTGGCAGCTTCCCATAAGTCCATGCACTCACATGGGTCAGCCTAGACTGTTCCTCCAGGCAACCAGCCTCAGAGCCAGAAATCTGTCCCCTACTGCCCCTTACACTCACCTGCCTGCCACAGGGCCTTTGCACCTGCTCTCCCCCTTGTCCCTCCCTTCCCTCATGTCTTTCAACTCTCCCCCCAATTCCAGCCCCTTAAGAAAGCCTTTCTTGGCAACACTACTCCAAGTCACAACCTCCTCCCCGTGACACTTTTCCTGTGTCTGCCCGACACTTATTACCTACGGTCTGTACTGTGTCCCCCACTGGAATAGGAGCTCAGTCAGGACCGGGGGTGGCACACAGTTGTTGAATGGGCATGTGGATGGGCTGTCTCCACTGCAGATACGTTGCATCTTGTCCAAGGGCGTAGGCCACAAACAAGTCATGACCCGGAAGAGCTGTGGCCCAAAACCACATCCTTCCTCTCACCCCACAGCCTGCCCCTTGCTCATTTGCCAAAAACCTGCCATACTCCTAGGCCTGCCTCTGCCTTCCTGCAGAGACACCCCTGGACACTGGTGTCCCTGCCACTTCCCCAACCTGGCTGGGTCAGCTGCCTCACACTGCAGCAGGGCAATAGCCCCCCAGCGCCTCGGTCTCCTTCCAAAGGACAGAGGTCGGTGAGCAGCCACCTCCCTTGAGCTGCTCTTGAATGCTGCGGTCTGGGTCTCCCCAGGTGGTCAGGCTCTGTAGGGACACAGGAAGGTGAGATCTCAAGGGTTCGCTGTGAGCCCACTGGCATGAGCCCAGAAAGGGGACTGAAGACAGTGATGTTCACTCCCCGAGAGGCACGCAGCCTGTAGACTCCCAATGCGGGCCCGTCTGGGTTCTGGGGACGCACCAGCCGGGCTCCTGGTGCCTCCTATCACCCAAGATGGAAGCCACCGCTTCTCCCTCACCCCCTCTATGGCTACCGCAGGCACCTGGTGGCCACAACCAACTGTTCCACACACCTCTTTGCAGCGGCCTGAGGCTAAGACAACGGTGCAATATGGATGTGTGATGCGAAAGCTTGATGCGGAAGGCATGGTGAGAGCAGGGATGGCAGCCACCAAAGGGCCCCAGGACAGAGCCTCCCCAGCTCCCCAGGCGGCCTACTGTGGATGATGACTCCTTCACTGCAGGACACGGGCCCAGCAGGTGCCTGCTCAGGGCAGAGAAGGCCTGCAGTGAGCAAGGCCTGGGCGCTGGGCTTACTGCCCATGGAAGGAGAGGCAGACACCGAGGCCATGAGATAAGTCCAAGCTTGCAGTGCCTATGGGGTGGACAGAGGGCCGCCTGAGACCCTTGTGGCCACCTAAGGCTGCACACGGCACACCTCTGTTAAGGGTTGAGTTGTGTCCCCCAGAATCCCTATGTTAGAGACCCAGCATTTCAGACTGCGATTGTACTTGGAGATAGGGGTCTTTAGAGGGGTAATTAGGTTAACATGAGGCTGTGAGGGTGTCCCCTAGGATCTGACTGGGATCCTTGTAAGAGGAAATCTGGACACACACTCACAGAAGGGGGACAGCCACCTACAAGCCAAGGAGAGAGACCTCAGAAGAAACCAACCCAATTGAGACACACATTGGATTCAGACCCCCGGCCTCCAGGACCATGAGAAATTCCTGCTCAGCCCGTTTCTGTGGTGCTCTGCTACGACAGCCCGAGCCTGCACACACAACCCTTTCCCTTTCCACCGGGGGACAGGGTGCCGGGGTGCCCGCCCTTCCCCGAGGGCGGGATCCGCTGGGGGAAGCAATGGCAGCGGTGGGAAGGCGCACACGGCCCCTTTACCCTGGGCTCAAGCCCACCTGTTTGATTTGGCATTGGAAGCCCTTCCCCACCTGGCTAGAGTCCGGGTGCCGCCCTCCCCCGCCACACACACACCTCTCTGGTCACAGGAAAGTTGCTTCGGTTCCAAAACCACACTGACTCTTCCCCTTGGCCTTCGTATATACTGTTGTGTCTGCCTGGGACATTCCCTCCGGCCCCCACTGCCATTGCTTCTGGTTGCAGTCCCCTTCCAGGTGGGCTGACCCTCTCGAGAGCCACCCCCGTCCCTTGTGAGTTCTGGGGCGTGTTTCATCTCAGGCGATCCAGGGGCAGGGGCAGTACTACCATTTACCCCCGGGGGTGAGTTAATGGAAGAGCTAGGCTGCTGAGCACTTGGTACAGAGCTGGCTACGGAGCATTAGCATTAGTTAGCATTAGTTTTTATCCGCCTGCCCCCTCCGCAGGACTCAAGGATCCAAAAGGTCAGGGGCCACGTCAATGCACAATCAACCCAGGACCCTGGGCCCAACACAACAGTGTGCTGTCCTGGGCTCCTCAGAGGTGACCTGGATGCACACCCGCCTGACAGAGAGAAAACCAATGGCGACATCTGGTTGGTGCTGGCCCTGATTTCACACCAGAGATGCCTGCAGGCGGCGGCCAGCTTTGTCACCTGTGACCAGAAAGAAGGGCTGAACATGAACTAGGCTAACACCAAGACTGTTTGTTAGCATTTCCTAAACTCACAGGTGAGCGGCGTTAGCAGACCAGTGCAGGGGGAAGTGAGCTGCTTACTCTCCTCCCAGAAAGCCAAGGGCCCAGGACAGGGGGTTCTTTGTGGCTGGGCAGTAACTGGTAAGAATTCCAGCATCTCTGCCTCCTATACTGCCTGATGCTGAGAAAGACAGCCTGGGCCCCACGGGTGGTCCAGCCTCCTACCCTGATGCCAAGGCTTGTCCAGCTCCCTCACTTTCCCAAGAATCAGAACTTTTCTCTCTGCCTATCTGGTTTCTACAGCAGAGGCCATCTTTCAGCTGGTTGTAGGCAGAGGGCCATCTGGGGCAGGTGGCTACCTGCTCTCCCAGGGAGCCTGCGCTGACCACACTCCTCCAGCCAGCTGCTAGGTGACTGCCCTCCTTGGTGCAAGGTTCGTGCAGGCTCCAGGATTAGGAGGGGTCCCCCACTGCCTCCCAACAGGCTCCTTCATCTTCAAGGACCAGGGCTGTAGGAGGGCGGAGGCTGGATGGTGCCAAGGGGGTGGACAGAGCAGACTGGGTGCCAGGCCACTCAAGTGGAGGTCTTACATGCTCTCATTCAGGGTGGATGTGCATATTACCTGCAGAGGACACGCAGAAGCAGAGGTGGCACTTTGGAATCACCAACGGTAACATTTCACGGCGCACCTGAGGCTCTAATGACATACCCGGGCTTTACCAGATTTGAGGAATGAGCCATTCAAAAGCTTCCTGTACATTTGGTGGGCAACTTAGCAAACACTCTCGTAGAAGGTCTCGTGGGAAATGTTTCTTGAAATATTTAGTGCCCGAATACTTCCTCATGCACAAAAGTGGGAATAGCCTCTAGTTCACTTTTTCTGGCCTTTTCCTTTTTCCTCCCTCATGTTTAGGTGCTCAGAACCACCTAGGACGCTCAGTCACAATTTCTGAGCTAATGGCAACAGAGTAGGATTTCCTTCCCCTCTCTGTTCCTTTTTTTAGCTCATTCTCTACTATATAGAATTCCTTTACTGCCATCTACCTCAAATGGCTTTTGGAAAGAGGCATATTTTAAACCAAACACTTCAGGGGCGCTTGGGTAGCTCAGTCAGTTAAGCGTCCGACTTTGGGTCAGGTCATGATCTCGCAGTCTGTGGGTTCCAGCCCTGTGTTGGGCTCAGTGCTGACAGCTCAGAGCCTGCAGCCTGCTTCAGATTCTGTGTCTCCCTCTCTCTGATCCTGCCCTGTTCACACTCTGTCTCTTTCAAAATAAACATTTCAAAAAATATTTAAGGGGCGCCTGGGTGGCTCAGTCGGTTAAGCGTCCGACTTCGGCTCAGGTCATGATCTCACAGTTCGTGGGTTCGAGCCCTGTGTCAGGCTCTGTGCTGACAGTCAGCTCAGAGCCTGGATCCTGTTTCAGATTCCGTGTCTCCCTCTCTCTCTAACCCTCCCCTCCTCATGCTCTCTCTCTTTCAGAAATAAATAAAACANCTGACCCTCCCCTGCTCATGCTGTCTCTCTCTCTCTCCTAGAAATAAATAAAACATTAAAAAAAATTAAAAAAACAAATAAAACATTAAAATAAATAATAATAAAACAAATAAAAAATAAAAAATATTTTAAAAAATAAAATAAACACTTTATGGAAGGAAACAGTGGTCCCTACAATTCAGAACCTGTCTTTAATCTCTAACCATGGGACAACTCCCTAACCTGGCCCTGACGTAGAGTCCGCCTGCAACAGAGTATTTCGTCTCACCTTTCACCATTCTCTAGAATGTTCTTCAAGCCTCTAATGCTAAGAAGCTCCAGTTTGGCAGAGGCTCTCTCAGAAGTGCCATGGCCAGCTCAGCACAGGCAAAAGTGTCTCATCTCTCTCCATCCCACACATCTTAGGTAACCATCAGACTGATTCCAAGATGCTTTTTAGGGTCTCATTTTTTTTTTAATGTTTATTTTTGAGAGAGGGGTAGAGAGAGTGAGAGACAGAATCTGAGGCAGGCTCCAGGCTCTGAGCTGTCAGCACAGAGCCTGACACAGGGCTTGAACTCATGGACCATGAGCTCATGACCTGATCTGAAGTCAGATGCTCAAATGACTGAGCCACCCAAGTGCCCCTAAGGTCTCATTCTTGAATATCAGAGCCTGCCAAGGTCACCCAAAATTTGAGGAAAGCCTTTAAAATTATGTTTTTACAGTGTGGAGTTTCCTCAAAAAATTAACAATAGAACTCCCCTATGACCCAGCAATGGCACTGCTAGGAATTTACTCAAGGGACATAGGAGTGCTGATGCATAGGGGCATATACCCCAATGTTCATAGCAGCACTCTCAACAATAGCCAGGTCATGAACTCACAGTCCTTGGGTTCGAGCCCTGCATTGGGCTCTGTGCTGACAGCTCAGAGCCTGGATCCTGCTTCGGATTCTGTATCTCCCTCTCTCTCTGCCCCTCCCCAGCTGGCTCTCTGGCTCTCAAAATAAAAAAATAAAGATAAAAAAAAAACCCAATAGCCAAAACATGGAAAGACCCTAAGTGTCCATCAACTGACAAATGGATCAAGAAGATGTGGTTTATCTATACAATGGAATACTACATGGCAATGAGAAAGAATGAAATCTGGCCACGTGTAGCAACATGGATGGAACTCGAGGGTGTTGTGCTGAGCGAAATAAGGCAGAGAAGAACAGCTACCATATGTTTGCACGTATAGGAGGATTAAGAGGAACTTAACGGAGGACCGTGGGGGAGAAGAAGGGGAAAAATAGTTGGGGAGAGGGAGGAAGGCAAACCATGAGAGACTCTTGAATACTGAGAACAAACTGAGGGCTGATGGGGGTGGGGGAGAGGGGAAGGGGGGTGATGGGCATGGAGGAGGGCACCTGTGGGGATGAGCACTGGGTGTTATATGGAAACCAACTTGACAATAAACTATTAAAAAAATAAAATAAAATAATGTTTTTTAAAGGATAAAAACTAACCTAAAGTGAGGATCTAAAAAGGAACTAGACGCTATGCAGGGAACAGAAGGAAAAAAAAAAAACTGAAATGTTCCTTAGAGATTACATCTATGAAAAGAGAACTAAATGCAACAAGCAAAGTGCAAACAGAAGAAAGAAAATTCAAAATAACTGCTGACACGTTTTAAAAATCAGTAAGTTTACTGAAGGGAACATGTCTCCAGAATGAAACCAATTCATCAAGTGCTCAGCCCAGTGAATGACCAAACCATCTGAAATAAAAAGACAATACTAGAAGCTTCCAGGGAAGGTTACATACAAAGGCAACTGGACTTCTCATCACATTGGAAGGTAGAAGCCAATGAAGCAGCACTTTCCAAATTCAACAGGAAAATGATATCCAACCTACAAATCTATACCCAGCCAGACTATCAATTCTGTGTAGTTTAAAAACATTTTCGGGGCGCCTGTGTGGTTTAGTCGGTTAAGCGTCCGACTTTCGCTTGGGTCATGATCTCGCGGTTCCTGGGTTCGAGCCCCGCGTCCGGCTCTGTGCTGACTGCCAGCTCAGAGCCTGGAGCCTGTTTCAGTCTGTGACTTCCTCTCTCTCTGGCCCTCCCCTGCTCATGCTGTCTCTCTGTCTCTCTCCTAGAAATAAATAAAACATTTAAAAAAAAAAACCAAACATTTTCGGGGCACCTGGGTGGCTTAGGCGGTTAAGCGTCCGATTTTCGCTTGGGTCATGATCTCGCGGTTTGTGGGTTTGAGCCCCGCATCGGGCTCTGTGCTGACTGCCAGCTCAGAGCCTGAAGCCAATTTCGGAGTCTGTGTCTCCCTCTCTCTCTCTGACCCTCCCCTGCTCACGCTGTCTCTCTCTCTCCTAGAAATAAATAAAAATACAAAAAAAATTTTTTTTTAAATAATAAAATAAAAACATTTTCAACATTCAAAGTTTCAAAAACCTACCTCCCACGTGTTCTTTCTCAGGATGTACCAAAGAAAACATCCTACCCACTCAAGCAGGTAACTGAGAAAACAACACATGGGATCCAGAAAGCTGGGCTTCCAGCGCAGGAAAAAAAGCAAGAGAACTCCCACCAAATTGGTACAGGGAAACAGCAGGTTCCAGAAGGATGTCCCTTGGGGGAAAAAGAACAGTGTCTGATTCTGTGGAAAACTGTACTGGGAAGCATTTCACAGAGTTAAAGGGTGGAGGAAGATGGAGACACAAATCAATGTGAGTAACTGAAAATATAATTAACCTCAAGAAGAACAAAAGATTTTACAAAAAAGATGCACTACATCTCTTGGCTCAGCAATAAACAGATACACAGTGATAATGATGAGTGTGGATTGGGAAATTGTACACTGCACCAGTTTTTATTTTTTTATTTTTTAGAGAGACACAGAGAATGGGGGAGAGAGGAGACACAGAACTTGAAGCAGGCTCCAGGCCTTCTCTATATCAGCTCAGAGCCCGACGTGGGGCTCAAACTCATGAACCATGAGGTCATGACCTGAACCGAAGTCGGACACTTAACTGATTGAGCCACCCAGGCGCCCCTGCACCAGTTCTTTTAAATGAAGTTAAATGGAACTTAGTCATGCCCACCTGCTTATGTTGTTAGTGGGAGCTTTGCAGTGACAGCAGGGTTGAGAAGTCACTGTAGAAACTATATGGCCCACAAAGCCTAAAATAGTTACTATCTGGCTGTTTTACAGAAGTTTGCCAACCCCTAGATTAAACTTAACTATCGGGGGAATTTAAGGGCAAAGGAAGAGGGTATACATGCATTAAACTGAACTAGAATCCCCATCTATAAGTCCCAACTCTGAAAAGGATGAGTTAAGACAGCAGTATAAGCCTACTATTTAGAAATGTGGAGATAAATGCATAGGCAATGCTACAAATTAAAAGTAAGGGTCTGCATACATTGCGATAGCTTAAGGGAACAAAAGACTATTTTTTGTTTGTTTTAAGCCTTTTTCTTTTTTTTTAGTAATCTCTACACCCAACATGGGGCTCAAACTCACAAGTCTAAGATCATGAGTCACATACTCTTCCAACTGAGCCAGCCCAGGCACCCGTGTTAAGCCTCTTAAAGAACATTTTGATCATCTCAACTATGTTCAGTTATTGATTCAATAAACAAAAAAATTATTTTATTTATGGGGCACCTGGGTGGCTCAGTTGGCTAAGCATCCTACTTCAACTCAGGTCATGATCTTACCACTCGTGAGTTCAAGTCCCAAGTGGGTTCTGTGCTGACAGCTCAGAGCCTGGAGCCTGCTTCCGATTCTATCTTCCTCTCTCTCTGTTCCTCCCCAACTCGTACTCTCTGTCTCAAAAATAGAGATTAAAATTTTTTTTTAATGTTTTTTAAAAATTTATTTCTGAGACAGAGAGAGACAGCGTGAGCAGGGGAGGGTCAGAGAGAGAGGGAGATACAGAATCTGAAACAGGCCCCAGGCTCTGAGCTAGCTGTCAGTACAGAGCCCGATGCAGGGCTCGAACCCACGAACCGTAAGATCATGACCTGAACCGAAGTCAGACGC
>NW_027533081.1:698882-704352 GCF_008692635.1 Crocuta crocuta | reverse complement strand
AAAAAAAAAAAACTGAAATGTTCCTTAGAGATTACATCTATGAAAAGAGAACTAAATGCAACAAGCAAAGTGCAAACAGAAGAAAGAAAATTCAAAATAACTGCTGACACGTTTTAAAAATCAGTAAGTTTACTGAAGGGAACATGTCTCCAGAATGAAACCAATTCATCAAGTGCTCAGCCCAGTGAATGACCAAACCATCTGAAATAAAAAGACAATACTAGAAGCTTCCAGGGAAGGTTACATACAAAGGCAACTGGACTTCTCATCACATTGGAAGGTAGAAGCCAATGAAGCAGCACTTTCCAAATTCAACAGGAAAATGATATCCAACCTACAAATCTATACCCAGCCAGACTATCAATTCTGTGTAGTTTAAAAACATTTTCGGGGCGCCTGTGTGGTTTAGTCGGTTAAGCGTCCGACTTTCGCTTGGGTCATGATCTCGCGGTTCCTGGGTTCGAGCCCCGCGTCCGGCTCTGTGCTGACTGCCAGCTCAGAGCCTGGAGCCTGTTTCAGTCTGTGACTTCCTCTCTCTCTGGCCCTCCCCTGCTCATGCTGTCTCTCTGTCTCTCTCCTAGAAATAAATAAAACATTTAAAAAAAAAAACCAAACATTTTCGGGGCACCTGGGTGGCTTAGGCGGTTAAGCGTCCGATTTTCGCTTGGGTCATGATCTCGCGGTTTGTGGGTTTGAGCCCCGCATCGGGCTCTGTGCTGACTGCCAGCTCAGAGCCTGAAGCCAATTTCGGAGTCTGTGTCTCCCTCTCTCTCTCTGACCCTCCCCTGCTCACGCTGTCTCTCTCTCTCCTAGAAATAAATAAAAATACAAAAAAAATTTTTTTTTAAATAATAAAATAAAAACATTTTCAACATTCAAAGTTTCAAAAACCTACCTCCCACGTGTTCTTTCTCAGGATGTACCAAAGAAAACATCCTACCCACTCAAGCAGGTAACTGAGAAAACAACACATGGGATCCAGAAAGCTGGGCTTCCAGCGCAGGAAAAAAAGCAAGAGAACTCCCACCAAATTGGTACAGGGAAACAGCAGGTTCCAGAAGGATGTCCCTTGGGGGAAAAAGAACAGTGTCTGATTCTGTGGAAAACTGTACTGGGAAGCATTTCACAGAGTTAAAGGGTGGAGGAAGATGGAGACACAAATCAATGTGAGTAACTGAAAATATAATTAACCTCAAGAAGAACAAAAGATTTTACAAAAAAGATGCACTACATCTCTTGGCTCAGCAATAAACAGATACACAGTGATAATGATGAGTGTGGATTGGGAAATTGTACACTGCACCAGTTTTTATTTTTTTATTTTTTAGAGAGACACAGAGAATGGGGGAGAGAGGAGACACAGAACTTGAAGCAGGCTCCAGGCCTTCTCTATATCAGCTCAGAGCCCGACGTGGGGCTCAAACTCATGAACCATGAGGTCATGACCTGAACCGAAGTCGGACACTTAACTGATTGAGCCACCCAGGCGCCCCTGCACCAGTTCTTTTAAATGAAGTTAAATGGAACTTAGTCATGCCCACCTGCTTATGTTGTTAGTGGGAGCTTTGCAGTGACAGCAGGGTTGAGAAGTCACTGTAGAAACTATATGGCCCACAAAGCCTAAAATAGTTACTATCTGGCTGTTTTACAGAAGTTTGCCAACCCCTAGATTAAACTTAACTATCGGGGGAATTTAAGGGCAAAGGAAGAGGGTATACATGCATTAAACTGAACTAGAATCCCCATCTATAAGTCCCAACTCTGAAAAGGATGAGTTAAGACAGCAGTATAAGCCTACTATTTAGAAATGTGGAGATAAATGCATAGGCAATGCTACAAATTAAAAGTAAGGGTCTGCATACATTGCGATAGCTTAAGGGAACAAAAGACTATTTTTTGTTTGTTTTAAGCCTTTTTCTTTTTTTTTAGTAATCTCTACACCCAACATGGGGCTCAAACTCACAAGTCTAAGATCATGAGTCACATACTCTTCCAACTGAGCCAGCCCAGGCACCCGTGTTAAGCCTCTTAAAGAACATTTTGATCATCTCAACTATGTTCAGTTATTGATTCAATAAACAAAAAAATTATTTTATTTATGGGGCACCTGGGTGGCTCAGTTGGCTAAGCATCCTACTTCAACTCAGGTCATGATCTTACCACTCGTGAGTTCAAGTCCCAAGTGGGTTCTGTGCTGACAGCTCAGAGCCTGGAGCCTGCTTCCGATTCTATCTTCCTCTCTCTCTGTTCCTCCCCAACTCGTACTCTCTGTCTCAAAAATAGAGATTAAAATTTTTTTTTAATGTTTTTTAAAAATTTATTTCTGAGACAGAGAGAGACAGCGTGAGCAGGGGAGGGTCAGAGAGAGAGGGAGATACAGAATCTGAAACAGGCCCCAGGCTCTGAGCTAGCTGTCAGTACAGAGCCCGATGCAGGGCTCGAACCCACGAACCGTAAGATCATGACCTGAACCGAAGTCAGACGCTTAACCAACTGAGCCACCCAAGCACCCCTAAAAAAATGTTTTTAATAAAGTTTGTTTATTTAGAGAGAGAGCATGCACATGCACAAGCTAGGGAGGGGCAAGAGAAGACACAGAACTCAAGCAGGCTCTATGCCATCAGAGCAGAGTCGCATGCGGGGCTTGAACCCACGAACTACGAGATCATGACCTGAGCTGAGATCAAGAGTTGGCACTTGACCAACTGAGCTACCCAGGCACCCCATGAATTTTAAGAGAATTGAACAGTTGGTGCCTGGCTGGCTCAGTCGGTAGAACATTCAACTCTTGATCTCAGGATAAAATTCGAGCCCTACATTGGGTATAAACATCAAAAACAGGGGCGCCTGGGTGGCTTAGTCGGTTAAGCATCCGACTTTCGCTTAGGTCATGATCTCACGGTTCGTGGGTTCGGGCCCCGCGTCGGGCTCTGTGCTGACTGCCAGCTCAGAGCCTGGAGCCTGCTTCGTATTCTGTGTCTCCCTCTCTCTCTGACCCTCCCCTGCTCATGCTGTCTCTCTTTCTCTGTCTCCTAGAAATAAATAAAACATTTTAAAAAATTAAAAAAAAATGTTTTTTACATTTGTTTTTGATGGGTTTTTTTTTTAATGTTTCAGTCTGTGACTCCCTCTCTCTCTGACCCTCCCCTGCTCACGCTGTCTCTCTCCTAGAAATAAATAAAACATTAAAAAAAAAAACCATCAAAAACAAATGTAAAAAACATTTTTTTTTAATTTTTTAAAATGTTTTATTTATTTCTAGGAGACAGAGAAAGAGAGACAGCATGAGCAGGGGAGGGTCAGAGAGAGAGGGAGACACAGAATACGAAGCAGGCTCCAGGCTCTGAGCTGGCAGTCAGCACAGAGCCCGACGCGGGGCCCGAACCCACGAACCGTGAGATCATGACCTAAGCGAAAGTCGGATGCTTAACCGACTAAGCCACCCAGGTGCCCCGTAAAAAACACATTTAAAAGAATAAGTAAAAATAATTCAACGGAGCTTTCGCTGGTTTAGAGCAGCAATGTCCATATTCTTTTGGAGTTCTGGGGTCCCAGGTCATCTGCTGTTGTCCTGGAGCCCCTTTGACATCTGAAGTCCACAGCAGGGGTCTAAGCTGGTTGACCACCTTCCTGGCCCCATCCCTGATCTTCCTACTGGATCTTCACTCATCCTGGAATTCCCCTCTGGTAGCTGGGAGGGATAATCCACCAGAGAACCGGAACTACTGTCCCTGCCCCTGGAAAATTAAGATTTCTCTTCCTCCCCACTTTACCCGAAGCAGGACGCAGGAGCAGTCCTCAGTAGAGAGCGCTTGTCTGGCCCCAGCCGGACTCTGCAGCTCCAACAGGGGGTCCTGAGCCGGAGCCAGACCTCCCCTCATCCAGGCCACCAGGTCCCTGTTCCTATCTACATACCCACTGTTTCCCAAACTGCCTTAGGCTAACTGGGGCCAACACTGCCCAAAAGGGTGTTGACCCTATAGGGTGGTGGTTTCCTGGCCCACAGCCCAAGCCCGGGATGTACACATATGGCTATTAGGTTCCAGCCCCTGGGGCCTTTTCACCTGAAACCAGTCCTTAGGACAATAATGGCAGATGGTCCATCCTAGCTCCTGGAAGTGCCGGACATAGAAAGGAAAGCAGTGTGTTATTTAGCAGGAGAGGATGGCCACAAAACACAGAGGCCCCACACAAGGTAGTTTTCAATCAAGCTTTTAATGAAAAGATCATAAAATAACAGTTTCTCATCACTGTACATTAAGACTGCACGCTTCTGAATGGAGAGATCAGTCGTCGGTGAATTGCTTTTTCTATGACACTTGTGGGCTGCGTACCTGCAGCTCTGACCTGAATTTATCCAAACTCTCAAAGGAAGTGAACTCAATGTGAAGACGGACAGCGGCGGTGGCCAGTACAGGAGTGCGATCACGGTGTCCCTCCCCCTTCTGGGAAGGGAATAGAGTAGGACGTGATCCCGCTTCCGATTAAACAAAACGGCTATAACCCCATCCCTCCCCCTCCCCCTCGAGGTATTTGCGAATGGGCGGGTGCCCAACCTGGGGTCCCCCAAGAGGGGAAGGGGGAAAACAAGTGATGGGTGGGATACAGAGAGGCTCCCCTCAGCACCTGGCCCCACGGGGCCCCACCAAGTGGAGGGGGGGAGCCCTGGGGATCCTCCCTGCCCCAAGTGAGGTCTGTTATGCAGCATTTTTGAGGTCAATAAATTACAGCAATAAATAGCAAGGTGAGGTAGGGGGAGGGGTTCCCGGTAGAAAACTTAAAGTGGGTGACTGAAGCTGGCGGGGGAGAGGGGTCCTAGGAAGAGGGGCCTGGGCAGCCTCCATTCCCACAGCGCACCTCCACCCCCTGATCTGGAATGTCACACTGAGGCTCTGAGTAGTTCCCTCTCCATCCTAGCACTCCTGGAGTCAGTTCACAGGTTCAGTAACGTCTGCCCCAACGTGACTCTGGCGAAGAGCAAGGGCCTTGGTCCCTTTGAGGGGTACAGCAGGGCTGAGATCCCTGGTATGTTCTCTGGAGGCCCGGTGCCTCTTTCGTCCCCCAAGCTAAGGGGGCGGACGGATGCAGCCCCCTCTTCCCTGAGCCCTGCCCTCCTGGCTGCCCAGGCCTCCCCCACTCAGGACGGCTGTGGGGAGGGCGGTAGGGTCTGCCTGCCCAGCCAGCTCGGCCCAGATCGCACTCCTGCACGCGGCCCAGTCCAGTGAATACTGACGGGGTGGGGGTGGGGGCACGGCAGGGCAGCCCAGCGCCCCCGAGTGGTGACGAACGAGAAATACACACACACGGTTGCGTGAGGTTCCAAGTCAGTCTGGGTCCAAATTGTTCATTTCACAGGCTGAGGTGTATGGCTATGCTGCGAGTCTCTGAGATTCTTATTTGCTTAAAGGTTCATCTTTTCTTTTTTTACCTTTTTTGCAATCCTGGAGGAGCCCTTGCGATGGCTCGGTCT
>NW_027533081.1:675775-698737 GCF_008692635.1 Crocuta crocuta | reverse complement strand
AAGTCTGAGAAATAAATACATTCATCACTGCACAAACATATTGATACAAAAACAACACTGTTCAGAGTGTTTGCACCGTCTGTGTTGGTAAGGACCAGCCCAGGAAGCACAGCCCCACTGCCAGGGGTGGGGGTGTCCTCTGGGGGGTGGGGACCCACTGGAGTCAATAGAGCTGTGCAAAGGTCCCGGCTTTTTGGCTTGGGAGGGACCCTCACATCAACCCACCACAAGGGTCACGGGCAGAGTGGGGGGCCCTCCATCCCGGGGCCCAAGCCCAGACTCGGGTCCTGTGGCCATAGCTGATGGCTACCCCCTGCTGTGCCAGCTGACCAGGACCTCTGAGGTCTGGCCAGGAGGCCTGGGGGCCAGTCAGCACCGGCCCAAGCTCTTTGGTGCCAGCTGGGCTTTGAGAGGCCCCAGGGCTGGGGAGGAGGGCTCAGGTGAATCCAGGGGGGGCCTCCAGGCCTGCCCCTCTGCCCGTGAGTCAACTCAGAAGGGCCTCCAGTGGAAGGTGGGGATTCACTGGGACTGGCCTTACAGCTGCTGAGGTCTGAAACTGTAAAAGTTTATGTAAACAATGAGATAAATATATTAGTATCTTTTTTTCTGAGCCCATTGAGGTTCCATACTCATTCAAAATGTGCTTTGGTTTAAAAAATAGGTTTTGTGAATTTGGGTATGAGCTTTTTTTTTCTTTTTTTGTTTTTTTTTGTTTGTTTGTTTGTTTATCCTCTCTTTCCTACATGACATCTGCTATTTTCTGTTTCCTGTTTCTCCGAAACATTCAGGAATTAAGTGACTAAAGCAGAGAACTGTAAGCCGCCCTTGGCCTCCAACGGCCTAATTTCCTTGTGAGGCTCTTAACACATTTCCACGCACACAATCGCAAGCACACACTCCACATGAAATCAAAGGAAAAAGAAAACAAAACCAAGTGTTGTGTTAGTCCCACCCCGCCCCACAAACCCTTAAAATCTTAAATAGGAAACTAGTGTTTTGCTTTCTTGTTAAAATACAGAAAAGTCTCGATACAATACTCAGGTGGGTACAATACTATGTCGCACAAACGTCGTTGAGTGAGGGGCCTTTGCGCCCAGTCCCTGAAGCTCTGCAAATGAATTACCTACTCCCACGGGTCACCTCATGGATGTGGCTGCCCACGGCCCAAGAGGCCACACACAGGCCAGGCGCGTGTACAATTCCACGTACAACTCCCGTGTGGTACAGACTTTGTGTCGTGTGGCTTAAGTGCTGACGGAGTGGGGTGGGGTCGGGAAGGCAGAGGGGCCTGGAAAGGACCCTGCCTCCTCACCTGACTTGCAGCAACACGAGACCCTGGGTCCAGTGTCCTGTTTCCCACCCATAGGGAAGAAGATCCAGCTTGGGGCTGGGGGCGCCTTGAGATGGGCTCAGCCAGGAGCCCTCACTTGCAAAACACGCCCTTCACCATTTGGGTCCCTGAACTCAGGCTGTTTCAGCTGGAGGGTGAGGGTAAAGGATGACTCTGGAATTTTTTGGTCTGAACTTAAAAGTAGAAAGGAAAAAAAAGAAAAGCATGAAGCAAAATGAAGATAAAGCTGCTGGCCCAGCCCTGTGGCTCCAGTCAGCTGAGGACAGTGGGGCCAACCACAGCGACCTTGGTCTGGCCTTGTGAGCCTGACTCCCAGCCCATGGAAGGGTCCTGAGACTGGCAGAGAAACCCGAAGGTGAGGGGTGAGGGGTGGGACTCCAGACAGGGCTGAGCCAATGGGTGGCAGCCAGCCTCTTGCCAGAGCAAGACGGGACTGCTCAGAGAAGGTGCCAAAGAAGGGCAGGTCCCTTCTCTCTGTTCCCCAGGGTGGGGGTATACATCACTTTGTCCAGTGCCTCCTCACGCCTCTGCACTGGCTGGGCAGGGCTGCTGCTCTCCTAAGCCCCAGCTCTTGCAGGCCCAGGGGACAGGACAGGGGGGGCTCACTTCCACCTCATCCTGGCCCTGGCAGGGAGCGGCAGGGGGTTGGTTCCAGGCCCCGATCTCCTATGGGGCTGGAGCACTCACCCCCCTCACCCAGGCCCAGATCAGAAGCACACGAAGGCTCCCTGACGCTCACAACACACTCTGAACACCTGCAGGGTGGACACAGCCAGCGGTGTGCTCTGGGGGGGAAAGACACATGTGAGCTGACTGTGCAGCTGCAGGAGCTCCCCTCTAAGAGCACTGGGGTGGGGGGCCCAAGAGGGCCACCCGGGCCAGGAAGAGCCTGGCTCACTCAAACGTGTGTCTTCCTGTGCGCACTAACAGGAGGAAAACAAGTGTCATGGCCTCAACTGCCAGTCACCAACGTACTGTTCTCATGAATTCAAGAGGTAGCAAAAGGTCAGAAGTCTCTCCACCTTGATTGGGAAGGAAGGAAGGAAAGCGCAATATCGGTCCACACGCACCGCACCGAACACGCTACACACACACATGCACACGCACGCACACAGACAGACAGACACACACACACACACACACACACACACAGAGAAAATGAAAAAGAAGAGTACCGACGGCTCTGGCATTGAATCCAGCCTCCCCCCTCCCCCCACAAATCCCAGACCTTCCAGTTCAAACATTCACATAAACGTTACACTGGTTTTTCTCTTAATAAAAAAGAAGTACCTCTAAACAAAGAATATTCCTCAGAAACTATAGGAAAATCACTCTCTCTCCTGAGGCAGCCGAGGCGGGGCTCGGGGCCCAGGGAAGCCTTTGGCCAAGAAGGGCTTCTGGGGCCTGGAGGGGTGGGCGCCCCTCGGCCGGGGCGGGGGGCATGAGGGGCAGCTGCCCCTGTACATTCAGTCTGCAGACCCAGGCTCAGCCCCGAGGGGCCGGGAGGAAAATAAACTCTTGTTGGTTTTGGTTTAAAAAACAAAATTCAAAAAGAAAAAAGGAACAGATCAGTAGGAATAACAACCACCTAGGCCCAGAGGGCTCTTTAGCTGTGGAGAGGTAGGCGGTGGGGGGCCCCCTGACTGTCCCAGTGCCAGTGAGCAGTGACCCCTGGCTCCAGGAAGGAGGGCTCTGTCCCCTCCCCTCCAGCACCGCTCCCCAAAGAGCCAGGGTAGCCCGCACACAGACAAGCACTCGTGCACGCACACAGACACCGCCCCTGGCCTCAGGGCAGCCCTGCTCCTCCCCCAGCAGGAGGCCCCCACCCCCCCGGCCCCCTGCTCTGACCTGGCTTGCTGGAAAGGGGCCAGGTCCCAGCGAGACCCCCATGACCCACTCCCACAGGCCCTGTAGTGGCCCTCTCAGGGAGCCTGAGGCCTGGGCGGAATTGGGAGGTAGACTGCACACCAGCAATGCGCATGCGGAGCTTGGGCCCATCGGCTTCCCTCCTCTCTCTTCCCTTGGTACAGACTGTCCATTAAAGCTCTGGGTGTGGGGGGGCTGGCTGGAGGCGCACCAGGAGCCACCCCTTCGGGACCTGGGGGTCCTGGCCCCTCCCGCCCGGCCTCCGTGCTTCTTTCTTCCTTCCTTCCGTTGGCTCCCGAAGGCGAAGGCGAGTCTGCAGAGGGCACCCTCGGGCCGGGGAGAAGGGTCTTTGGCTTCTAGGAGGGGGAAGTGTGCATGCGCAAGTGGCTGATGAGGTTGCGCTGCTGGGTGAACTTGCCCCCGCAGAGCTGGCACTCATAGGGCTTCTCGCCCGAGTGCACGCGCATGTGCTCGGTGAGGCGGTACTGGCGGGTGAAGCGCATGCCACACTCGTCGCAGGCAAAGGGCTTCAGGCCCAGGTGGCTCCGCATGTGGCGTGTCATGGTGCCGCGCTGGGTGAACATTTTGCCGCAGATGTTGCAGGGGAAGGGCCGAGTCAGCCAGTGCGTCTTCTCGTGCTGTCGCAGCGTGGCCGGGTCCTTGTAGGTCTTCTCGCAGACGGAGCACTTGAAGGGCCGGGGCTCGGTCGCATAGGCCGCGCTGGGCGCCGACAGGTCCTCAGCCTCCTCCTCAGCACCCCCACTGCCCGTCTCATAAGCACCCTCTTCCTTGATGAACAGCTCCTCTTCCGTGTGCGTCTCCACGTGGGCGTTGAGCTGCTCAGAGCTGGGGAAGCCTTTGGCGCAGGGGATGCACACGTACAGGTTGTCCCCGTAGGACACCGTCTCATAGCCCTCCTGCCGGTACATGTAGTGGGTGCTGGCGTGACCGCTGCCCCCCTCGCTCCCGCTCTGCCCACTGTCTTCACTTCCATCCTTGCCATTCTCCTCCTCCTCCTTGCAGGGGTATGGGGGCTCCACGTAGGGCCCACTGGGGCCACCCCCCCCAACGCTGCTGGCCAGGATGCCATTGGGAACCCTGTCCGCTAGCCCCTCGGCCTCTTCCCCTGGGCAGGGGCCCTTGGGCCCTGCTTCCCTCCTCTCAAAGGGGGACCCCACCATAGGCTCCTTCTTGCTCCATTCCTTCTTGCGGGCTGAGTGCCGCAGGCTCTTCCGCGGCTGCCCGCCGGGCCCTTCCAGCAGACTCAGGTGGTTGTCCTCAGACCCCTCCAGATCCATGGGCTCATTGGGGGTGCCCCCCAGCTCAGCATAAGAGGCACTGTTGGCAACAGGAGGGGCAGAGGCTGAGAGGGGTGAGCCGTGCTGACTGTCGCTCAGCTGGGCCGGGTCATCGGGGGTGAGGGGGGGACCAGGAGTGGCAGGAGGCAGGGGAGGGCTCTTCTTGGACAGGTCTAGGCCCAGCTCCTGCTCGCAGCCCCCACTGCTCCCATTGGTGCTGCAGCTGCCCAGGCCAGCCTCCCCGCTAGCGGGACAGATGGCCCGGCTCAGGCCATGCACGCCCTCCTGGCTGGAGCCTCCGAGGAAGAGCTCGTCATCTGAGCCTTTGGCCTGGGGTAGCTCCTGGGGGGTGTGGGCCCCCTTGCGTCCATCCACAATCCCCGGATATCGTGCCTGGATGACAGATGCTGTGGACAGCCGCTGGCTCCGGGGAGGCCTCCCCATGCCAGTGGCACCCACTCGTCCGGAGCCAAAGGGCTTGCCGGCTCGCTTGAGTTTACGGCGGCAGAGGGCTGCCAACTCGGGCAGCTGGAGGTAGCTGGCGGCAGTGAGGAGAGTGCTGAAGTTGGGCTCGGCCGGCTGGTCGCTGGGCAGCAGCTTGCCTGTGTAGATGAAGTCCAGGATCTGCTGGAACACCGTGGAGCTGACCATGTCCGTGTCCAGGTTGATGAGGTTATCATGCAAGACCAGAGACTTGAAGTAGATGCTGCTGGCAGCCAGGACATTCTTGTGGGCCCGGAAAATGGAGTTCTCCACCATGATGATGACATCACACAGAAAGCCCTTTGTCCTCTGCTGGTTCAACTGCAGCAAGAGCTGCTTGGAGTGGCTGGGCAGCTCCATGTCGGGCCCCATGTCCCCTCGCCCTGCCCACGCGTACCACCTATGGGCAAGAACACATGTGGGCATTAGCCACCTGGGAGGCTCATCCAAGGGCTCAGAAACAGGGTGGGACTGCAGTGGTGTTCAGGGGGCCTCATCGGGCGCAGGACCTGGGCAGGGGCTCACTCTACCCATGGGGGCTCACCCTGCCTGAAAAAGGACACTGGCATTGGCCCCATTGCACTGATGAGAAAACAGAAGCAGAAGACAATGAAGATCACGTGATGCTAAAGAGAGAAAATGGGATGTGAATTTGGTTCCACAACCCAGGGTACCGTCTTCACACTCAAGTCAACCACATGTCCACAGGGGACTCAAAAATGACCAGCAGGGGACCGCAAAGTACTGGGAAGCAGTAGGGAATGAGGTGAGCAGAAGCTCCAGGACAGGCTCACTTCCCACATAGGCATGTATGTAGCTTCCCAGTTTTTAGGACAAACTAGAAATTGAGATTTTCAGGTTAAATCTCCCAATTGTCAAATAAAGGTTCTCTTTCCTATGCAGCCTCCACCTGTGACCTCTGCTCTGCCCTGAGTGCCTCTCAAACCACCCTAGTGGATTCCCAAATTTTCTGGTTTGCCAACATCACATTCCTATCTTCAGCCACTGCAGCCCAGCCACAGTCCCTTGCCAGTGCCTGCTCCCATCCCAGGAGGGCCCTGAGCACCCTAGCCTGGGTCTCTAGACGCTGAGCAGAGAGGGTGGCCTGGCCAAGCCCCTGGCACCAATGGGGCTCTGGGAAAGGCAGGCAGCTGGCCTTGCCAGTCTGGCACAGACACTGATGTCCTTAAGTAATAAACACACAGAAACCTCTGACCTCCACGGGAACCCTGCAGGTGGGCTTTGCAAGAGCATGTACATAGGTCTCTGGGAGCAGGGGTGCTCCAACCAGGCACCCATCCAAATGAGCAGCAGGACCCAAGGCACAAGGTGTGGCTCCACGCTCCCTCTGGCCCCTCACACAACCAACTCTGTGCTAGGCAGCTGACAAGTGTGCTTTCATGTATCCAAAAGTAACTGACTGCTGGGAGCCTCACCCTACCCAGGACTGGACACCCTTGTTTCTACCAGTGTACCCAACCCAGTTGTCTCCCTTAGGGCAGAGCCTGGAGGAATCACACCCATGTTGCACAGACACTTTCCACTCCCAGTTACCCCAACACCTGCTCTGACAGAGGCACAGCCCAAATGCGGCCTCAGAACTTACGCCTAACATACATTGGTAGACACTGCCACAAGCTAGCACCCAGGGCCCAATAGGAGGCAAGAAGCACTGGCTCAGGCAACCCAGCCGTTTAAGACTGTTCAGCTGGGGTTCAAAGGCTAGAGCCCAGGTCCCGAGGGAATCTACCGTCACTCCCTGCTCCTCGGCCAGTCGGGCAGGGACAAAGAGCTCAAGGCACACCTTCCACACTGGCAGGGACACCCAAGCCCAGGGAAATGTGGTCAGCCCCATCAGCACCCAGGATGCCTGGAGCAAGGGGCAGGCCAGTGGTAGGAGGCCCTGTCCTCCAAGAGCCCGTGAGCCACAGCAGCCCCTCCTCTGCAGGCTGAGAGCAGTGGGCCCCAACCTCCCCTCCAAGCTACCCAGCACTGCACGCACACAAAGGACCAGGCTGGGAACTGCAGGGCTGTGTGGGCAGCCCAGAAAGCCTTCCCTCACGCCTCCCCCTCCCTCCATCCTGCCAATTCCCTGTCCCCAGCCTACCGGAGTGCCAGGGGCCCAGAAACCATGTGAGCAGCAGCCAGTGGGGGTGGCCTCCTTGAGCGCGTGGCCTCCCTGGGGGTGCATCAATGCCTGGTCACCTAGGGAAGAGAAGATGGACAGGGTCACCCAGATACAAATCAGCAAGGGAGGGAAGGAGGGACAGCGAAGGAGAAGGCACGTGGTGGCCCTGGAGCCCTCACTCCCAGGAAGGTCTGGGGTCTCTCTGGGTGGGACACGAGGAGTAATCAGGCAGGGGACAGTGGCCATAGTGCCTGGCTGTCAGGGCCGGTGGCAGGGAAGGTCACAGGTCTGAAGACCAGGGCTCCACCCTCCTCCCACTCAAGAGATTTAGGGTACTCCAAGAGGCCACCAAGGCCTGTCAGGGAGCTGGTGGCAGGCGCAGAATTCCATAATTCCTGGCAGGCAGGCTTGGTGGCAGAAGGTCTGGGCAAGGCCCTTCCCAGGCTGGCCACATTTACATAACAAAAGGTCAAAATTGGAGGCCCTAGTGCAATGGGCTATTTATAAGAACCAGTCTCAACCGCTTCTGGCTCTCCTGCCTCCTTCCCTTCCTGAGCTGCCCTCGCCGCCACCCCCCCTCCCTGCTCAGAGGGCCCAGCCCCCTCCTGCCCAGCCCAGCCTGACCACATGGCCTCCCCTTGCAGGAGTTTCTGCAGGCCAGGCCTTTCAATACCAGCCCGCCAAAGCAGCTGGTAGCAGCAGCCAGATGCGGAGGGGCTCCTGCTGCCCACCCCACCCCCCAGAACTGCAGGTCCCGAGGGAGGGGGAATCCTGAGATTCTAGCTTTTTGCACCCAACTCAGGCAGGTCTGGGCTCCCTTGGAATGGAGCCAGGGGTGGGGGTGGAGGCCTGCAGCAGCCCTAGGCCCATCCCTGCCTGCCCTTCCCCCACCCCCAGGGCCAGGGAGGCTCAGCAGGTCCCTCAGGAATGTGACCAGACCCGGGGTGCGGGGTGGCTGGGAGGCCTCAGCTCCAGCCTGCCAGCTGTCTCTCTCTGGCCCTTAGCACAGCTCCCCTCTCATGGGGTGGCTCAGGGGTGTGGGGGAAGTGGAGAGGGGGGAATGATTGGTCCAGGATCCCACCCATGGCCCAGAGGGCAGCAGAACCAGCTCCGTCGGTCCACCAGAGACCTGAGAGCATCTACATTTAATGAAGGCAGCCCGGGCCCCTTGCCTGTGTAAAGAGTTCAGGCTCCCCTGCCAGGTGTTACCAGAGATGGCCAGCACAGAGTAGAGTGCCTGGCTGTCAGGCCCTTGGGAAGGGGGCGGAGACCACCTGGGCGCTGGTGAGAGCAGGTGGGACAGGGAGCCACAGCAATGTGTTCAAGCCAACCAGACACCCACCATACAGCCAGCCAGTGCCTGCTCCCCACCAGATCTCAGGGCAACCCAAGGCCTGCTGGGGCATCCACACAGTGGCCTCCGCTTCACCGTGTGCCAGGCCCTGCAACTAGAGATTACTTGCCCTTGTCGGAGATCAGTCGAACTACAGAAATCCAGGCAGAGAGCAGGCAACAGAACAGAACTTGGGGGCCTCCACAGGTACCCTCTGCTCCAGCCCTGCCAGCCACTTCACAGCCCCTAGAAGGCACAGTGACTGACCAAGGCCTCCCAGGCTGGGTCAAACAGGCCTCCTCTTGAGCCCAAACTGCCCACAGTACTGAGCAGACTTCGCTGCACCCTCCACCGGGTGGGGCCCCAGTGGAACTGCCTGCTGGGAATTCACAGCCAGCACAATGCCACCCTACCTGCCTCCCATCCCAGGCTGGGCCAAATGTGGGCCGCCACTATGTCTGTGAAGGGAGGGTCCCCCTTCTGCAGGGCCAGGACCCTCGCAAGGCATTTCTTCTTTTCTTGCCAGCAAAACAGCAACAATAGAGTTCTCTGCCCTACTGCTCAACATAGGGTATGCAAGCAGCAAGAGCCTAAGACGGAGAAAACACAGCCCGGGGTGGGGGGGAAGGGGTTGCCAAGTAACTAGAAACGTGGCTGTGGGGCTGGCCCAGCAAGCTGGCAGTGCAACACCCCACTGGGTACAGGGGCTGGTGCTCAGCCCTGGCAGAAGCCTGCAGGCTAGGATGAGGATACTGCCTGGCACCAGCTCCTGGCACCCAGCAGCCCCCTGGGAGCAGGCCCAGGCAGCGTGCCTATCAGCCCCAAGGATCCACGCCCAGCTCAAACCGTTGCCTGCCAGAGCAGTGGCCATAGAAAGCCCAGGATCTGGGGCAGTGGGATAGTCAAGGACTCTGAGGCTGAGATCTGGACCTGGTGAGGGTTGGGGGTATGGGGTGGAGAGTCCCCGGCTAGGCTGACCCCAGCAGGGAAGGGCAGGAGAAACACAGTCCCTGGGGGAAGGCCAGCTCTGCCTCCTTCCTTCTTATGAACACAAAAGCTGGGGGTGGGGTGGGGGTGGTAATGTACGGACAGACCTGGCTGTTAACACCTGGATTACCTTTCCCAGGTCCTTGTTTACAAAATGGTCAACACCCACCTACCTACTTGGGCTGTAACATTTTCTTTCCTTCCCCTCCAAGTCCCTGCCACAGAAAAGCCAACAGCAATCCACACGTACACACAGTGAAGGCAAGGCCAGAGCCCAGATATCCTAGACTTTTAAAACACACATCCAACTAAGGGAAGGTCAGGCCAATAGAGCTGAGCCACAGGGAGCTCCCTTGCACCTGTCTGCTGCTCTTTACTGTCTACCCTCCTCAGCCAAGGCATGAAAGGCCCAACCAGGCAATGTCATCCAGTGGAAAGAAACATCTTGGGGGGCATAAACACCCAATCAATAAACAAGATTATCTCAGGGAGGTGGGGGGGGGGGTGTGGAAGTACAGGGAAACTATAGTTTCTGTATATTCATTTCTGTAATATTCAAAATTTGAAATAAGTATACTACTTTTAAAATCCCCCAAAAAAGAAAAAAGCAGAATTGATGTATGAATACACATAAATCTCAAAATCATGATGTTGAGTGAAGGAAATCTTACATAAAAAAAAGTACAGACTGCAAAATCCCATTTAAATCAAGTCGTAGAACAGGCAGAACTAATCCATGGTAGAAACAAAATCACAAGAGCCTGTAGATAGACGGTGAGGTGAGCACTGTTTGGGAAGGGGCATGAGAAACTTTCTGGGCCTAGGGTGGCTCTTTATTTTGATAGGAGTTTGGGTTAAGGTTAATGAACTCACTGGTCAAAACTCAAGGGATCACCAGAAATTTGGGCACCGTGTTATATGTAAAGTTTACCTCATATTGAAAAAAAAATTCCAACAAAGAGGGAAAGAGGTTTCTAAAATTATGCCCTTCTGAGCAGCCCACTACCAGCTAACATTCACTCATCGTGGGTGCATAAGCAGCAGCTCATGAGGGCAGAGTGAGTGAATAGTCAAAGCCCTAGGTCAAGGATACTGACCTGAAATTTCCCACCCTGTTCCCCGCTCCCCCCAGCCCACCAAACACACACCAGCCAAAAAGCCAATGAGGATGGCAGGAGGCAGGGCCCATGGCCTCCTGACCGCTGGAGTAGCACCCCATTAGGAGCCCCACTTGCCCATGACCCCAGGCAGTCTACAGGGCCTCAAGGGCTCATGGAGAAGCTAGGATAGGGCCGCTTCCAGGCCTCTTTTCCTAGCACTCTACAAAAAGCAGGAGAGCATGCTCTAGCCTAGTCTTTCAGAGGCCATGAGAGGTTTTAAAATGAAACTGATCTTTGGTTAAGCAGAGAGCACAGGAGAACAATTCCAACCACCTATCTGATTGGAACTGTCCCAACTCAGCCTGGACACTCATCGTGTCCAAAGCCTGAGCTCCAGGAGACCTGGATATTCAGAACTGCTCTGGTCTGGGATGCCTGCCTGGCTCAGGTGGAAGAGCATACAACTCTTGATCTTGGGGTCATGAATTCAAGTCCCACACTGGGTGTAGAGATCATGTAAAATTCAAGAAGGGGGCACGGGGGGAAGAACTGTCCTGGTCATTCAACCTCCAGTGGTGTGGTGCCCTCTGGAGACCAGTCAGGCAGCCTCACCTCCCTGGGGCCTGGCCCCAGGTGCTGCGTCCCTCCTGGAGAAAGAGGAGCACATCCACACCCATCTCCAGCCCCCAGATAGGGGTCAAACCCAGGGAGTGTTTCACAGCTGGCACTCCTGACCCCTGTGAGCAGTATGCCCCAGAAAAATGCTGTCTGTTCTACTCAATGCCTGACCTCCTGGAGGCAGGAACAAGTCCCCTGTCTGCACTCCAGATACCACTGTGGGCACCTTGACTGAAGGCCTCCCAATTTCAGAAAACTTCTCCACCTCCGCCTCCAACCAGAAGGGTGGGCCCTAGAGAGAAAGGCGAAGGACAGGGAAAAGGGGACCACCTGCTTTCTCCCCCTGTGCCAGCCTCTTTGCCCAGATCTCCTGGAAACTTTGTCACCCCACCTCCCTCACTGATGGCCCTCCTTCACTTCCTCAACTGGGACTTCTCACAAGAGTCCTGGAGCTATGCTGGAGGACAGGAGGAGCTCTGTCCAGCCCACCCCAAAGCACCTAACAGGAGACCATCTTTTCTCCTTAACCACACCTGGCCAGAAGTAACAGGGATACAGGAATCTTTCAGCTGCCCATCGCCCAGAGTTCCACTGCCAGATAGGAGGTACAAAGGGTGCCAAGCAGAGGGGCACTGCTGGGCAAAGTACAGCCAGCAACAAGGCAGCTTCCATACCCACAGGGGTTTAGCTCTTCTGTGTCAGAGAGGGCATCAAACATACTGGCTACTGTTCCCAAGCCTGAATCTGAGGTCAGCACTGGCCTTAGTCACAGCAGACCGGCACTGGTCACCTGGTGCTCCAGGTATGGTACTAACAAGTGCCTCTTCCCTGAAGGCCTGGCCCCGCCCAAGCTGCAAGAGAGCAGCTTGAGGGCATGGTGGAGACAACCTGGAAGGTACAAGCAGCCCAGGATCCAGAAGAACGAAGGCCCCGCCCCCAACCCACAGGCCAGCTCAGCAGACCAGAAGCCCAGGACTGCATTCTCCTGTCCCCGTGGCCTGGAATCCTCCTCCATACCCCTCTTCTCTGTATTTGTCCATGAAGTCTCTTCCATCCCCTTCACTGGCAGCCTCTCGCCCCTTCACCACCCACCCAGAGAGCACCTCAACCTACCTCAGTCTAGGAGACAGCAGCCTGCCTGTGGGGAAGACTAAGGAGTTATCTATCTCTATCTCCAGGGACAGATAAGACGACAAGCTTCTGGGGGTTAAGGAACTTGTTCAGAGTCACAAGAGCAAGCAGGTGGCAGGATGAGGGCTCAAAGCCTGATCCAGAGCCGCTGTCAAACTGTCCTTACCCCCACAAACGGATAGCATGCACCTCCCATGGCCAGGCAAAGTGCCACATATGGAACACCGCCCTCCATGCAGAGCTGGGAGGAGGGATTTTGGTCTGCACCTCCACCCTCACCTTCCCCTGCCACCACCATCCACGTCCTCATCATAGCAGGGCCTCAGCTGGGCTGCATTCTCTTGACCTCAGTGTATAAGGTCAGCCCAGCTCCTTTACTGCCTCAGGCCAGTGAGAAGCTTCTGGCTAGAAGCGACAAGGTGGGGCCCCCATCACACAGCCTGCTTTGGTGCCCAGGCTGCGAATGCTGCTCTCTGGGAACACCCATGGCCTCCATGACCTCTCTGGCCTGCTCCTCCAGGCATGGGCTGCTGGTGGGTGGGACTCAGTGCTCTGGGCAAGCCCAGCCGTGTAATCTAGCCCAGACTTGGATGCCAGCCAGCAGCTCCTGGCTCTTCTCCCAGACCATCCTCCTGGAAAGCAACAGGCTCTGCGAGTGCCAGGAGCCCAGCACTCCCTCCAACACGGCTTCTACGAAATAAACGTTTGGGTTCCACTGAGTGCATCAGTAGCATGATGATCCGGGACCCAGTGTTGGCATCCTTCTCTGCCCCTCAGGCTGGCCCTGTTGCCCACCCACCAGCTCACCCTGAACAGCAAGGCAAGCAGCACCCACCTCAGCGGGACTGAGTCTGTCCTGAAATCCCCTTGGGCCTTACTGAGGACCCTGTGCTGCTTGTAAAGGCCAAGTCCTGCCTGGGCCCTGCCCACCTTCGTCTCCGTACACTCCCATCTAAGAGGTGGGCCAGCTCCTGGGTTAACAACACGTTGAGGAAAAGGCTAGTAAGTGCTAGTGTGAGGAGAGGCCTGGCAGGAAGCTCCACACTGCACAGGCCCTATGGCCTGCAAACGTGGCTTCTCCAGGGCAGCCTTGGGTCCTCTCCCTCCTTCCCCCAGGCCTACAACCCTCCCATCGCTCCTGGCTTTGAAGCCAACCAGAAGCAAGGCCAGGATGGTCTTGGGAGCCTGCAACTGGATTTCCTCTGGGGCTCGGACACGACTGGCTACCTGGCACCAAAAAAGGCACAGGACAGCTTCCCAGTGGAGGGTCAGGTCTGGCAGTGTACCAAGCCAGGCCAAGACCTTAAGTGCCACCTGGGCGAGGCAGGTGAGCACTGCTCAAAGAAAGGAAAGAGCAATTTAAGATTATGATTATTAGCACAAAAGCTACACTCACCTCCAGGCTCTCTGTCCCTACTGCATTCCCTTCGGGAAGGACCTGAGCTATTGGGGAGAAGCTCACTGGCAGCGACGGAGGAGCCTGAAGGCATGGAGCACCCATGGGGTGGACTGGCCAACAGGACACCAGAGCAGGGGGACATCTGTCATCCCCATCAGGCAAGGAGCAAGTGAAAATCCGGGAGCTACTTCAGTCAGGAGGTAGAGAGGCCCCAGCCCCATTTCCCACTGGTCTTGCTCCTCACGGGGGACAGCCCAAGGACCAACAGTCGCACCTACAGCAGCACCACCACCAGGGGCTCACAAGAAACGCTGCTGCTCAGCCTTCAAAACCAGAACTTGCATTTGAACCTCATGGGACTCACATGCACATTCAAGTCTGGGAAGTGCTGAGGTGGGTTCTAAGCTTTCTACTGCCAAGAAAGCCCAATGTTCTCCAAGTAGTAAACGCTAAGCCTAAGCCGATGGGTGTCAAGAGGAAGGCGATAGCTCCCAATGGGAAGACGTTATTTCCTAGATAAATAAGCCCAGAGAGTGATTAATAAAAACGGTGGACCCGGAACATGAGGCAGCGAGGAGGAGCCTGGTCACCAGGCATCTATGGAGGCAGGACACAGCTGAGGGCAAGGGCTGCTGGGCCTGGCTGGTAGGCAGAGGCCTCAAGGGAGGAGAGGAGCAGGACAGCACAGTGGTAAACAGGCAGAAACGCCACATGTGAAGAGCTAAAGGGCACCCGGAAAGCCTGGGCAGCCCCCCTGGAAGAGACTATCACCATCATCTCACCTGGCCCAGGGACACCCTTCAGATGAGGTAACTGAGCCCCAGAGCAAGACACAGCTGAGTCACATAGCAGCAGCTGCCAACCCCATTGCTCACTCCACAATTTCAAAACCAATCCTAGTAGGCATAATAACAAGTCTTATAACAACTAAGGACTCTGAAAGAATTAAAGCCAAACAAAACAAACCCAAACTCCTACATCTTCTACTGCACATCAGACAAGAAAATATTTCATGATCAAAAAAGGGAAGAACCACCTCTCAACCTAGAGGAGTCCTTCCCAAGAAAGGGTGGTTGACAACGACCCAATGGTCACTGTGGGCTAGTCAGAACTCTTGAGGCAAGTTGGCATTGAGGCAGTGCTGCCCTGCTTCATGACATGGCAGGCCAGGATGACACCAGAAATGGCACCCTAAAGAATTAGGAAAAAACAAAAACAAAAACAAAGTCAGACAGTAATGATGGGGCTTTAATTGGCCGGGCAAAACTAAAGAATTATTCCCTGAGGAGAAAGAGAAAGGTATTATTTTAGAAATAAAACCAAGATGAAAACATGCAAGCCCTGTGTTCCAAGGCATACACCAACAGAACTCTACTACGTGCTCAGCACATCCCAGGCAAGAGCGTGCACGGCAGCCCTGTTCACAGGAACCTGACACCGACAAGACGAGTAGCCAAAGGTAGAGGGCCAGTTGCCTAGCCATGCACAGGACTGAACATTCATATGTACAAATGTACCTTTCATGGGTTAAAAATATTGACTGTTGGCGATGTCACATGGTTTGATTTACATGCACATACATGAGTCTCTTGAGCACTCTGCTGACCAAAAGAGACTAGGTGGTGTGATTCCATTCACGTAAATTGGAAAGCAGGCAGCACAGATCCAGGGATGAGGGGAGAGTGGGGAGGAGAGGGGGTGACTCAAAGGACTCAACAAGGGGCTTCTGGGGTTGTGTTTCTCATTCTGGATGCTGGTTACACAAGTAAGTCCATCTGTGAAGAACCCTCGGAGCTGTCATTCACAACTGCACATATTTCCTACGAACAATATACTTGAGCACAATACAGTGCACAAACACCTTCAGGATGGGAAGCAGGGCCCAGTCTTGTTCCTGATTAGCAAGTAGATGCAAGCCAGGAAATAACCTCCCTGAACCACAAATAACAACAATCACAAGACAAGGAGCTGAGAACTGACAGGACAGAGTGGCCACATCCAGGACAGAATATCCTTCTTGGATGAGAGAACTCTATACAGACCTGCCAGGAAGCTACAAGAAATCTAGAAACCAGCGTAAACTCGTTGTCTGCCATCCAAAGTAACAACAACCTGATGACGTTTTTTAATCCTCACATCTAGCTGATACTTCAACAGACAGGAGGAAGTCCACTCAGGCAAGCCCAAAAGAAGAGGAAATTCAGAACTGCAGGTGAGGTACAAACAGGATACCTTCCACCAAGGCCCAAGCAGGTCCCAGAGGGCTAGCTGGGTGCATCAAAGGGAGGAAGCCAAGAAGAAAGTAGTTGCAGCCCTTGGGAATGGGGGGGGCGGGGGGTCAAAGGGAGCCGCTAAGCAAAAGTAAAGGCCCCTTGGGTCCTATGTGATCAAACCCCCAAACTCTCAGAGCCTTAAACAAATGACGAAAGGAGTTTCAGCCAAAGATCAAAGATTAGGTTGTTTTAATCCAAAAAGAAAAAAAAAAAAATCAAGTGGAGACACCATGGACACCCACTAGAGCCTTTTTTTCTTAAAGCATTTTTTTAATGTTTATTTATTTTTGAGAGAGAGAGAGAGAGACAGAGTGCAATCAGGGGAGGAAAGAGGGAGACACAGAATCTGAATCAGGTGCCAGGTTCTGAGCTGTTAGCACAGAGCCCAACACGGGGCTCGAACTCATGAACCATGAGTTCAAGACCTGAGCTGAAGCCGGCCGCTTAACTGACTGAGCCACCCCGGTGCCCTCCCCACTAGTTTTTAAAAAGGCATTTTTAAGGGTAAAACTAGTGAACTTCTATAGAGAAGCTCACACTCTTTGGCCCTATGCCAAAGGCTTATTTTTAAAGCCTCCAGGTGTGGTACTTTACAGAAGAGATCTCACCCGTCCAGCAGGTGTCTTGAAGGGTCTGACACAGGAGAGGCCAAGAGCTCAGAAAGGGAATCGGACAGAGAGACCTACTCAGACTTGAAATAAATGCACAGAATGTCACTCTACTTTTAAAATGGAGTCTTGGTGGTGCTGGAAGGATTGTTTAGCATTAAGAAACTGGGTTTAGAGACAAAAGAAAAAAAAAGGAAACAAGTATTTATCTGCCTGGAGAAGTAGAGCCGAGGGTGAGGTGAAAACAGGGCTACTTAAGAGGAAACAAAAACTCTGCCCTGAAAACACCGAACCCCCACTGGCAGAAGGAAGGATGAAATGTAGGACAGCGCCACCTTGGAACACTCCAAGTGGGGACAGGAACACAGAAACCACAGCTACACGCAGCACTTCAGTGAATCTCGAAATAGAAATTAGTGCTTGGCTCTGAGCGCACAAAGAGCAAACCCAGGCAACTGCTGTTCAAGAATCCAGACAAGTCCAGGGAGGCTACAAAGAAAATCTAGGGAATGGTTAACCCACAACCGGAAGAGTGGTGATTTCTGGAGGGAGGCAGGGATAAACTGGGGAGCAACACAAGTGGGCGTCCAGGGGCTACTTCTTACAAGGAAACAAGGAAACAAGGGTGTGTATTGCTCACTAAACCTATATGTGTGCATGTGTAATGTACACCCTCCCATTAACACTTTTGTAAATAACCTAGAGCATAATCTTCAACTCAACTGAGGAAGCTGGCCCGCTCTGTGCAGAAGTCCCAAAAGAATGGGTAGCAGGAAGAGAACTTCTAGAATTTTCTTTCCTTCCTTCCTTTCGAACTCACAACCCTGAGGGTCAAGACCTGAGCTGAGATCAAGAGTCAGACCCTCAACCGACTGAGCCACCCAGGCACCCCTGGACAAGACCATCTAGATTCACGGAGAAGCCAGAAACTACAGCTGTGAGATACCCGCTGAGCACTGCTCACATCACTTGACCCAGGACCCCATATTCAATAACCACACACTGGGCAAATATGGCAACAATGTGCCAGCAAGGGCTTCAGAGGGTTCCATCCCACTGGAGATGCCCAGAAAGTACCCCTCTGTCCTAAACAGAAAGCAACATAAAGTAGGGCCTCCATACCCGGGAGGCTAGGTGTGCCTCACCCAACAGGATGGAAATCCCAGGAACCCTCCCAAGGACTGGAGGGGAAGAGGGCAGTTAACTCTGAGTGAAAATATCAAAGTCTAGCACACATCTCCCTTCTGTAGCCTCTGCCCCCTCCAATTCGGAGTCCAATCAACCCTGAGTTATCTTTCTCAAACACCGATCTCATCCAGTCACTCCCCTGCTTAAAGCTTTCAATGCATTCCCGATGCCTGGATAAAGTCCACACTCCAGCCCAGGCTGCAGGGTGCTTCCCAGAGCGGACCTGGCCCACCTCTCAGCTTGGCTGGTCCACAGTCATGCCTGAGTGCCCCTCCTCTGCGAAGCCAGCCCTGCATTTCTCCAGGCACCCGATGTCAGCACTAGCTGCCCAGCTGCTTCCCTCTGTGCACCCCCCCTGCACCCATGCCCTACTCCCAGGCTCCCCCACCCCACCCCAAGCAGGTTCCCAAGGTGAGGGACCCGATGGCCCACTAGCCCAGCAGCCACAGCCGCACTGTGCACGGCGCAGGCCCTCATAAAGGTTTATTGGGTGAGCAAATACCGGTCAGGAAGGTGCAGTGTTGAGAAGAGTGAAATAATAACGTGAGAGAAGATGAGGCAGCAGGAAGAGGGGGCAACAAGAAAGGAGAGAGGCTGCCCAGCGCCCTCCCTTGTCAGCAGTTCCAAAACTGTGGTCTACGTTCTTCAAAATGAGGGCTCCCAAAGAACCAAAAAAACTTTCATGTGGTTTACACATTAGTGTAGTCAGTGTTACTGTTCTACATTTACTGTATTTAAAAAAAAAACTGGTAATTAAACCAAATAATTGATTCAGAATATCAATAAAAAACACCTGTTAACATAAATGCCATGACATTAACATAAATGCATTAAAAATGTTTTTATGAAAAAAAATTCCAAAATTTAAAAAAAATTAGTGAGAAGAGTAGTACTGCTTTATATTTGGCATTTGTTTTACGTTTTAAATCTCTTTAACGTCTGGCTTAATAGAAGTAGCTAGATTCTCATATCTGTTTCTACACATAGTCTATTAGGGTATGTGGTTTTGATTAAAGTCTATCAAGAAATGTGACTTCACACAGATAGAAGAGAGGAGTATTTTAATAATCCTTTCAGCTAACTACAGCTATTCTTCACTGGCATTACACTAAAACTCGACAGGCAGTGGTTTCTTAAAAGTTGCGATGGGAATCGTATCTGTGACTATCTCGCACTCAGTTACGCAAAAATCCATTGGCCTACAATGCACTCACATCCACGCAGGATTTTGCAACATCAAGCACTAGTCATTTGGTTCACTGAGTTAATCAGATCTTCCAAATGTCACATTTCATTATACAACACCAAAAAAATCCATGTGTTAATATCACCGCTGATCTTATCAGTGAAGTCTAAGTCAGGCTCACCATGATGGATAGTTTTCCAAAACTCTCATTCTCCCTTAAGGGTTCTAGCACTGGCAACAAATATCATCAGTTGTTTTCCTTAAAGTGGTAAAGTTCACTTTGTTCATTTGAGAAAATATCTGCACAAATTCTCCAAGTCTGAGTAACCACACCTTGTCTGTCAGTCCTTCTCTCAAGTAAAAACAGTATTATTCCATGAGAAAAAGCAGCTAGTTCAGAGCTCAGCCCAAGCAAATGCAAAGTGTGTTTCTGGAGACAGCGGCTATACTCCACGGTAGTCACATGGAATACACCTCATTTCATCACATGTAATATTAAAAAGACGTGTGTGTACTCCAGGGTCTAGATCTACCACTCAGTCATCGGTACTGCCTCCCCAGGACACTCATTAGACTGCGAGTCTCAGTCTAGAGCACCAATAGTGGAGAACACAGCTCTGGGTGCTGCATACACCCACCACAGCTGTGCACAGGACAAAGGCCAGTAACTTCTAAGAATTATGAAAAGGGTCTTGGGGGAACCACGGGGTCTGCAAATCACTCTGAGAACAGCTGACATGCATTAGCTCAAATATATCTAACAACCCATTTTACAGGCAAGGAAAATGAGGCACAGAGAGGCACTCTTCCCAAAACCACACTTGTTCACCAAACACTCCAAAAGGCAGGTTTGACAAACTCCAAACAGACCTCCAGAGGCCTGCTCGCTAAGAGCTGGCAATGCTTCAGGAGCAAGCTGGGCCTTTGCACGCTGTGGGCCCTCCAGAGGCAGAGGTGGTCACAGGTGGTGGGGTGGGGGGGAGGGGTGCTACAGGAAGCAGGATGTGCAAGCTCGCTGCCTGCTGGGGGCATGAAGTCAAAGTCCCCTCCTGCCCAAAGCAGCTAAGACAGCCCTGCTGCCCTTATCAGCGTCAACACATGCATGGAATGTGGGACTTTGGAAAAAGTCCTCTCCCCTCTGCCTGCACCCCTCTGGCGCTCAGGTTCACCTACCACAGCCAAAGAACAACCCAAGCCCAGCATTCAACCCACCTGCACCTGGAGCCTAGTGGCAGGTAGAAAGGCACCTGCTGGAGGTGGCCCAGGGCACTTGAAGAGGCTATGGCTTGGCCCCTCCCCTTACCCCCAAGATCACCCCATCTACCAAGAAAGAGCCTAACACTGCTAAGAGACAGGCCACCCTGCCCAGTGTCATACAACACAGCACCACTGGCCCAAGCACCTCTCATTCACTGACAGAGTGAGAATACCAAGAGAAGGAAAGGAGCCCAGCTCTGAGTTCTCAGGACCCCCCAGAGCCTCTCCCTCAAGGCTCCTCTGGAAGTGGTTAGCAAAAGCCAAAGTTTCACGTGCCAATAGGGAAGGCGTTGAGGCTGGAAGAATAAGGAGGACCCAGAGAGTCCTGGAGGGTGGTGGGGATGGACCTGCTCGCCAGGCTTGTAGTGGCCCCTCCCCAGTTTATAAGGGTCTACCAGCCAGCTCCAGCTCCAGGCTTTGTCCCAGACAGCTATCCTGCCACCCCACACAAAATGAAAATCTCCGGTTCCAAGCACTGCTCAGAGGAAGAAGCCCACACATACGTGTGCAAGGCTGTCACCGGTGTGTGATTTTGCTTACCTTACTCTTAGAACTTCTCTACCCACCTCCTAGCTATGTGACTTAAGAGTAATTGCTTACCCTCTCTGAGCTACTTGTACAGCGAAGATTGATAAAAATGATTGGCACTGCACAGGTTATGTTCCAAGGATTAAATTCGGAGCACCTCCCACAAGGGCTAGCATAGGGTAACAGCCCAAAAGTGAGTGCCCAACCATCTTCTGCCACACTTTCCTAGCATTCGGTCAGGAATTCTCCCAGTTTTCAGGCAAAGCTGAAGTAGCATGTGTCAGACAGAAACCATCAGCCACCTTCTAGAGGGAAGTCCTGTGGCATGATGGGATGAAGAGGAAAAAGAGCTGAGGCAGGAACCCACCCCCAGGACCACTTGCTCTCAAGACAGAACCTCAGAGTCCACCTACCAAGATGTGTACAGGTGGAAAAGAACAGAGAGGGAGGACACCTTGCCTGTGCTCCCAACACCACCCGCTGCTTCCTCAACTACCAGCCATGACTTAATCCTCCCTCCTTCACTGCCGCAGCCCAGACTGGTCTTCTTCCCTAAAAAACAGCACTTCCTACACAAGACACCAACCAGAACCACACCAGACTCAGTGGACTTGCTCACCTCATTCTCTAAGCTGCCCAGAGCAGGCAGGGCTTTCTTATGTTCCATCTGCCCACAGATAATGCACTAAGCCCCAGGACAGTTCATTGTTCTGTTCCGGCAAAGGGAGCTGGGCCAGGCTAGCCAGATCTTACCTGAAGCTCTGCCTCCAACACCCCTTCACAGCCACCCCACACACTCTGTTTCCTGGCCCCTTATACACCTTACTCAGATAACAATCCAGAAAAGCAACCTCAGGGACCAATCTCTCCCAGGGACCTTGAGGTCAGAAAGAAAAACAAGAGCTCAGGTCTCGGGAATCCCCCACTATGGGCCACAGCGGGCTCATGTGGGAGCCACAAGGATCCCAAATGTCACTATGTCAGGCCCTGCCAGGGCACACAGAGACCAACCAGGGCCCAAGAATGCAACCACAAGACCAGAACAGGTAAACTCTGAAAGTCAAGCAGGACCAAGAGTCCTGGGCAAGGAACCTCTGAGGAGCTGCCCCCTTAGTGTATATGGGCCTGTGGTCCCTCCCATGCCACCAAGTAAGAGGGACCATGAAAAGAGTGAGTCTCAGTGGCGCCTGGGTGACTCAGTCGGTTAAGCGTCCGACTTTGGCTCATGATCTCACAGCTCGTGAGCTGGAGCCCCATGTCAGGCTCTGTGCTGACAGCTCAGAGCCTGAGCCTGCTTCTGATTGTGTCTCCCTCTCTCTCTCTGCCCCTCCCCCTCTCCTGTTCTGTCTGTCTCTCTCTCTCAAATAAACAATAAAAAAAAAAAAAGTGAGCCCTTTCTGTGTCTGGTGCTTCTCCAAGACCCAGAGAACTAAGAGAATCAACCTAACTAGTTTTGTAAACCCAATCCCACTGGGCCATTAGAGTAAAGCAGTTCATGACCACCCCAGGTCCTAACACACTGGTTGATTTGGACTTACCACTTGCTGGATTCTATTACCAACAAAGAATCTTCACCTGCTAAAGCAGTCGTTCTCAATCCTGGCTGTGCATCAAATTCATTTCCAAGTATCAGGAACCATGGACATTAGAAATAGTCTGGGCTGGACCAGCCTCTACCAGCAAACAGGTGATCCTGATGTCCGGAGCTGAGAAACAGGGCACTAGCAGGCAGGCCTCTTCCAGGAAGCAAGGATAACAGCATGCACTCATCACAAGGAAAGTTCCATGGTGTCCATAGAGGGTCAGGCCACTGAGGCCCCAAGACCCACTTTCCCAGCAATCAACTCTACTCTCGCTTCTCATTCATTTCAGATACAAGAATTCACCAAGATCTGATAAGCTTCCAAAGCAGCACAGGTGAGGAAACTGCAAAGGCCATGGAGCAGTTTTCCTCCTTACAGGACCTATAACCAGGCTGATGGAAAAGACTAAAGGAGTGCACACTCCAGTGTGTGGTGGGAGCAGCCCTCTACTCCGTGGGGGTGGTGGAATTTCTATTCGCAAGGCACTGGAGTGGCCCCTCCCCACACTCACCTGAGAGAACCCACCCGCCCACAGGTGCTGCTGGGAAAGAAGCCTGAGGCTGCAGCAACAACCAGGAACGCATGGGACAAGTCTGCACAGCAGCCACACCCGTGCCAGAGCCAACAGCCAGCCCTCCCATCTCC
>NW_027533081.1:671256-675596 GCF_008692635.1 Crocuta crocuta | reverse complement strand
AAGTCTAAGCACTGCTTTTCCTTAGTGGCCCTTGGAAACGCCATGGAATGGATGGAGAGAGCTGGCAGTACACCACTGGATGACTGGGCCGCCTGCCTTTCTATACCCCACTCTCCCCCCTCATTCATACCCCCACGTGCTCACAGAGGTGAATTACCCTCAAACAGGAAACAGGCACCCACTATGCACTGTGTATCTCAGAAGCAGCAGCAACAGTAGATGGCTGCCCTGTCCCCTCTCACCCACAGAAGGACCTGCTCTAACCCTGAGGCCACACTCCCTCTCCCCGCCACCTACATGGGACATTAACATGAAAACGGAGCAGTCTGAAGGAGGGGCTCTGAACCCCTTCCCCACTGTCCCAGGCAGGCTCTTAGGGTCACTCACTCCACTCAGTCCAGCCACACTCTCCCTCAGCAGAGGCACCCCAGCCCAGGCCCTTCCCTCCTGGACTGTGGCGGGGGGCCTGGAGTCACCTCCTGGCTTTCCCTTATCAAGCTCACTGGGGGCCCACACAACCCCAACCCCCACGGCTTCTCTTGCTTTGCCACTCCTGGCTACAGCTCTGAGACCTCCCCCAGCCCAGGTCCTTATCCCTCAGGGCAAGGCCCCTCCCAGCAGGAAGCATAGACTGGCCGTGCCAGGCAGAGTCAAACTGCCCTGGCTTGTTTGGAAGCCCCTAAACCGGAGCCAATATCCTCTTGGGGAGGGGGGGGTGTCTGGCGGCCTCTCCCTGCTTGCAGCTCAGACCTCTCCAGACTCCGCACTACATGGGCCACAAAGCCCTGGAGTTAAAGGCATTTACCCTCCAGTCCAGCCTGACCAGTTGCTTACTTGCAGCCCCAGCAAGTTATGTAACCTCCCCGTTGAGTCTCATTTACCAGTCTGTAAGAGGAGGCTACCCTGCGTGCTGGCCTGGAAGGATTCCGAGAAAACTTAAGTGTGCCCCTATCTCCCGGGGCCGACCACTTGTTGGCAAGGCTGTGAGTGCCAGAGGGCAGAGACCAGCATGATCCAGCCTAGCCGCAGGGGCTGGGTGCTGTGCCCTTGTGCTGTTCTCGGAAAATCTTGTCAAATGAATAAAAAAGCTTGTGAAAGAGCCTCCCAGGTGCCTGGCAGGGAGTGGGTGCTCCTGAGCTAGCTTCTCTACCACACAGCATCTGCAGGCTCACGCTCTTGCCTCGCTGCTCTCCAGCCTCCCCTGCCACACTCCACACCGCTGCCGTCTTCCTGTGCACTCGCCCGTGAAAACCCTTCTACAACCAACTTGAACTCAGCACGGCATCCGTGGATCTCCGCCACCCCAGAGCTGTCCCCTTCCTCTGTGCCTTGAAGCTACAGCCACCATCCCCATGGTGCCCTCTGTACTCCATACAGCATGGAGCCAGACCTTAGTGCCCCATCTTACAATCGTTTGTTTGCCTGTCTTCCCCAGGCTGAGCTCTGGAGGGCAGGGATATGTGAATGTAAACTCAAGTTCTGCTCCCATTTTAGACACGGGGACACAGAGAGTCAGAGAGTCAATTACTGTCCAAGGTCACAGGGAGAGTAACCGGCAGAGCCCGCATCGCACTCCAGACTTTTAACTAAGCCCAGTTCTCTCTCACTCCCCTCCAGGAGTCCCTCCTCGGCCAGGATCCATGAGCCAGGAGGATAAGAACCTGATTTGTTGTTTCTTCTCAATGGTGAAAGCTGCCTTCCAGGTGGCAGAAAGAGAAAAGCCCCCACCCTCTTAGTAATCAGGTCCTGGGGGCAGTGGCTCTCAGCCCCAGTGGGCAAAGCGAGCAAGCTTTTGGGTGGGGCTGACAGCTTGAGGCCAACAGGCCAGCAAAAGGGCAACACCACAGGTCCCCTGGGTAAACTGAACTTTATTCCTTCCTCACTCCTCCGACTCTCCAGAACTGCCCAGCCAGCCCTTCTCTGGGGGCTGGCTGCTGATTAAAAGGCACTGCCCCCACTCTCCACCCCCAGATCTGACCCTGACAGACAATAAGGACTCCGAGAAGGCAGCAGGCCTGTCAGCTCAATAATGCAAAACCCTGTTGCTCCGAGTCCACGACAGCTGACTTCAAGTGGATCGGAGGCTGTGCTTATTAACAAAATGAGAAATCTGATCTATGGAAAGAAAACACTACGTGAGGATTAATCCAGGACCGCAGCTTGTGGAGAAGGCTGGGCTGCTGGCCAAGACCAGGGAATGAGGACGGGATCGTGCCTACCTGTCCCCAGAGCAGGTACTGCGCAGCAGGACAGGACGTATCGCCTCTGCCCCACCTGCGCCTCTTCTTCTCCTTCCAGCAATTGAAGCAATCATTTCAGTTTTGCTTTAATTAAAGACCTAGCTCCCTCGGGCTGCTTCTTCCTCTAAGCAGAGCCAGCGACCAGAGGGAGATTTTTCTTTTCAGGAATCGCTTGTAAAAGCTGAGTGACTAATCTACAAGTCCTAACAACTGGCAGGAAAACACTGCAGGGAGAAATTCTGGGCACACACCAGCACTCTGAGTCAAACGGCCAGAGAAGCTGGGCAAGAGGCACTCAGCAACTCCCCAAAACTGGTCTGCAGAAAGCCCGAAGCAAAAGGCAGACCAACCTGAGAGTTCTGACCCCTAAGGCAGGCAGGCAGGCAGGTGGGGAGCCCCCTCCCAGCCTCTGAGTCTACTGCCTGCCCATGGGACCCAGAGATTTTCATAAGCCCAACTGTACAGGACCAAACGTTCCCTGGAACACAGGGTGACCTACTCCTAGGCCAAAAGACTCAGTTCAACCCCCAAGTATCAGCTTCCCATCCCCCCCCACCCCTTGGTGCTAAGAGCCCGCTAAACCAGCAATCTCACCACACAGCTTTGTCTCTAGAGGCCAGCCTGAGGCCGGCCCATCTGCTTTTTTTCAGACCACTCCAGCAACCCTGCTCTGCTAAGTGTACAGTCTCTCCTTGAGCCAGGGCTACAGACCAGCCACATGGCCTGTGCTCCTGAAAATGTCTGCGGAAAGGGCCAAGGACTCCAGAGTTGGCAGATGGAAATGGAAGGGAAGTAAAGCCAGGAGCCAGGAAGCAATAAATGCTATAGCCCCAGAAAGGTCCTGGGTTTGAGTGACCTAGCTCCATCCCTCCAGCCAAAGTCCCCAGAGAACAGGCCCAAGTTCAGCCTAGAAGCTCTGGAGGCCCCTCCACTACCTGCCAGTTCTCCTCCCCACCCCACCCCACCCCCCCCCCAGAGAAAGAGGCACAGCAATCCCCACATCAGTCAACAATCCACCGCCACAGGATTCCTATGGGCAAGGCTCTGCCCCTCCCCCCCACCACATATGTCAGAGGGGTGGCCTCCCGGGTTACATCCCTCCTTGCTGTTTGGGGGGCCAGGAACCTAGCTTTCCAGATGTGCTTCGCAACTCTGACTAGAAAAGACACTGGGGGTGGAGGGGATAGGAAAAGACATGGATAAATAACTTCAAAACCGTTCCAACCCATCCGGAGCAGCACTGGGTTCCCTTCTCCAGGCAGTCCCACGCTGTTCTGGGTGGGGCCGCTGGGCGCATTATCTGACCTCGTTCCCTCCTCTCCAGAAGTCACTGCCCCCCACGGAGAGGCATCCCTGCCTCCCCCCCAACCCCCACCAACTAGGCCTATGTGAATATGAACCATCTCAGTAGATAAACAGAGAGTGACAAGCTGGGGCCCTGCAGCCCCCCTCCTCTGCCAGCCGGTCCCCTCCCCCTGCCAGCCGACCCCCTCCCCCAAGCCCATCTCTCTTCCTGCCAAGTGGCTGCCTACGGGAGAGGTCTGGGGGCAGGGCAGCGAGCCCACCAGCCGCAGGGCCTGGCCCTCTGGGAGCGGCCCCTCCAAGGCCAACCCTGCCCCTGCCCAGGCCGGTCTTCCCGCAAGGAGGGGGCAAGGAAAGGGGACCGCAGGCAGAGGAGCGCCGCAGTTCTGGAAANCCGTGGGGGCCGGGCGCGCAGGAGGAGCCCGGGACCCTGACGGTGGGCGCCCCGCCCAACCCAGACCCCAGGTGCACGAGTGGGACCGCGACCGCACCCCGAAACAACCGGACCCAACCCCCTAGGAAGGGGACATTGGACCCCCACAGGCCCACGCTCAGCCCGCACACGCCGAGCTGACACCCTTTGAGCCTGACCCTGACCCCTCCGAGGTCCCCAGTAGGAACCCCTAGCGACCTGCACCCCACTTCCAGGATACTTTCGCACCCCCGCTACGTGGCCGCCGCAGGGACCTCGCCGTCAAAGGCGCAGTCCTAGGGGACTGCAGGTGGCGTGATCTGGGCTCCTGAGGAGGCCCAAGCTATCCCAAGCTATTTGTGTCCTGTAGAGAAGAGGACCCCCCC
>NW_027533081.1:560294-671224 GCF_008692635.1 Crocuta crocuta | reverse complement strand
AGGACCCCCCCGACCCCTGACCCCAGCGACCCCTCGAGTCCCCGCTGCGAGTCGCAGCCCCGCTAGCTAGCTGGCCCTACCTGCTCGGAGGGCGCTGAGGTCCCGAGCACGCGGTGTTCAGCCAGCCCCTTCCGGTGACCGCAACCCCTCACAGGCCCCTGAGGTCAAGCAACGAGCCTAAGCTGGCCTGCCTAGACCCAAGCTGGTGGCCCGATGGCCTGCTGAGGGACTGGAGGTGGCCCTGAGCGAGGCCGCTTCTCTAGGGAGTTATTTAATGGACCTCTTTCTACTTTGAACACCAAACAAAAGAACACACCACTGTCAACTTCTGAGAGAGGAACCCAGAATTGCCATGCAGGGAAGTTGTGCCCTAGCACTAGCCAAGACCCCCTCAGGAAGGCTGGTTATGGGACCATTCTTTCTAGATTAATGCATAAAGTTAAAGTATATTAAATGTAAATGTATATTTAATGTAATATTTAAAATTAATGTAATCCTAACAGGAATTGACAAAATTCTAAGTTCGCCTGAAACTAAAAAACCAAAACCAGCTCTCATTTCCCACAAATGAGGGTGAGCTTGCTTTAACAGATACTTAAATTATAAAGCTACCACAGTCAATTCAGTGTGGTACAAAGCAAGAAAGAAAAAGGGGGAAAAGCCTAGAAACAGATCCTAGAAATGCTAAGAGCATAAGAAATGAGAAGAGAAATATCGAACATCGGTAAGGAAGAAAAAGCATATTCTATGAATAGAGTACAGTAGAGTACTCACTATTTGAAGAAACTACTGGGAAAATGTCAATACTCTACTAACCAAAGGTGTGCAAGTTAAAACTACAACATACTGAGGGGCTTGGGGTGGGAGGAGGGTTTGGTTTTATTTTCAGCTATCAGTTTCAAATTAAAATCTTCAAACAGAGGCAGGGGTCTGGTGGGTAATCATTCATATATTGTTGGAAGTATATACATTGCCTCAAAATTTCTGAACGTGAATTTGGCAGGATCAGCCAAATATAAAATCTTTTAAAATGATTAATACCCCCTTGGAGCAGTAGTAATCCATCTTCTGAGATTCTGTTTCAAAGAAATTAACCACATTTGCAGACCATATATTTGATGATATTTTTAACCAGATCATAAGCTTGGAACCCCAGTGCCAAGAGCATACCTGAGACTTAACAGGCACTCAATAGTCACTTGCTCTATTTGCACTTGAAAAATTAATGTACAATCAAATTTTTTCAAGTGTCATTTATAATGATGAAAAAGATCATACACAAAGTAAATGCCTTACAATAGGGGATTGGTCAAATAGCCCACATGAGAAAACGTTAAGGGAGCCACTATAAATGGTGTTTACAAAGATGTTTTATGATCTAGAAATGTGCAAACGATATTAAGAATAAAAAATGCACAAGTATAGGTGCGTGCAAAATATTGAAGAAAATACACCAAAATATTTACAGAGGTTCTCTCTAGGCGTTGGGATTTTTTTTTCACGCACATATATATTTTAGTGTTTTATTACAAAAGGAACATTTTTAATAGGAACAGTTCTAGCTACATTTTTAAAAGTTCCTCATTCTCCTTCCTCCTCACTCCCATCTGTCTTCTGAAGTAACGTTAGCAGTTTGACATGTACATCTGACATCAACACATATCTGTGCACATGTTACGCAACAATCTTACTTTTTCGAAACTATAAAATGATATACCATACAAACGGTAAGTCACTTTAGAACTTACAGGACGTTTGTTCTTTGTCCTTAACAAGCTATCACAGACGTCTTTCTAGTTCATATCACATAATTCACTTTTTGATAGCTGACAGATTCTAGAGTATGAAGATTCCATAAACACGTCCCTTAATCATAGCTTTTCAGGCTACTTACAATTTAGTGCTTTTATATATTTAAGATTTTTTAAAAAAAACTTTTTTTAATGTTTTTATTTATTTCTGAGAGAGAGAGAGAGACAGCAGGAGCAGGGGAGAGTCAGAGAGAGAGGGAGACACAGAATCTGAAACAGGCTCCAGGCTCTGAGCTAGCTGTCAGCACAGAGCCCGATGTGGGGCTTGAACCCACAAACTATGAGATCATGACCTGAGCTAAAGTCAGACGCTTAACTGACTGAGCCACCCCGGCGCCCCAAGATTTTTTTTTTTGAGAGAGAGTATGTGTGCAAACCAGAGAGAGGGACAGAGGGGGGTAGGGGGAGAGAGAGGGAGAGAGAGAGAGAGAGAGAGAGAGAGAGAGAGAATCTTAAGCAGGTTCCATGCTCAGCACAGACCCCAAAGCGCAGGGCTTGATCCCACCACCCTGGGATCACGACCTGAGCCAAAACCAAGAGTCAAACAATCGACTGAGCCACAGGCATCCCTGAAGATTTTATTTTTATGTAATCTCTATACACAATGTAGGGCTCAGACTTGTGACCCCAAGACCAAAAGTCTCATGCTCTTCCGACTGAGCCAGCCAGGTGCCCCAGTTTGGTGATTTTAAAAAAAAAAAAAAAAAAAAAAAAAACACACATTTTTTTAAGTCATTGAATAGATGTTTTTACATTCTCTTACCTTCACTTGTGCAGAATAAGTATACTAGAAATAGACTCTATGGGTTAAATGATATGTGAACATTTTCAGTTTGAATAGGTCTTACCAGGTATACTTCCCAAATGGTGTAGCAATTCATATCAAGCTGGTTAAGGTTTGTTATTCCCGCTTCCTTAACTTTTCTGAACATTGCAAGTTTTCCGTACTCAGTACATAGTCCCTTTAAAATCAGAAAGACGAGGGGCGCCTGGGTGGCTTAGTCGGTTAAGCGTCCGACTTTCGCTTAGGTCATGATCTCACGGTTCGTGGGTTCGAGCCCCGCGTCGGGCTCTGTGCTGACTGCCAGCTCAGAGCCTGGAGCCTGTTTCAGTCTGTGACTCCCTCTCTCTCTGACCCTCCCCTGCTCATGCTGTCTCTCTCTCTCTCTCCTAGAAATAAATAAAAACATTTAAAAAAAATAAATAAAATCAGAAAGACGAGGGGCACTTATGTGTCTCCATCAGTTAAGCACCCGACTTTGGCTCAAGTCATGATCTCACAGTTCCTGGGTTTGAGCCCAGTATCGGGCTTTGTGCTGGCAGCTAAGAGCCTGGAACCTGCTTTGGATTGTCTCCTTCTCTCTCTCTGCCCCTCCCCCACTCACGCTGTCTCTCAAAAATGAATAAACATTATAAAAAAAAAGTATAGACACTCAGAAAAACAGTTGAGACGATTGACTGGCTGGCTCAGTCGGTGGAGAATGGGACTCTCAACCTCAGGGCTGTGAATTCAAGCCCATGTTGGGTATAGAGATTACTTAAAAATAAAATCTTTAAAATAAGTAAATAAAATCAGAAGGTTAAAAGAAAAGTCCAAGGAGGGAATAAGGGATTTCTAAATCATATTGACCTAGGGGCGCCTGGGTGGCTTAGTCAGTTAAGCGTCCGACTTTCGCTTGGGTCATGATCTCGCGGTTCGTGGGTTCGAGCCCCATGTCGGGCTCTGTGCTGACTGCCAGCTCAGAGCCTGGAGCCTATTTCAGAGTCCCTGACTCCCTCTCTCTCTGACCCTCCCCTGCTCACGCTGTCTCTCTCTCTCTCTCTCCTAGAAATAAATAAAAATATATTTAAAAAAATAAATAAATCATATTGACCTAGACTCCTGCCATCTCTGTTCTGAGAAGGCTTGCATCGCCTCCCCACATCCAGTGTTCACCCCCGAGCCCATTTCCTTCCAAGCGCTTTATAAAATCCAAGTATGCTTCTAGTGCAATAGTACATAAGCACTTAAACTTTAAAATCTGGGAGAAAGTTTTTGATATAGTAAATGAAGATAGCAGATTTCAAGATTTTGTTCTCACTGAAAGCTATCCTGTAAAACTCTATTTGGGCGGAAGGTAATATGGAAATATAAAAACCACACAGTAACGGGGATAGGAGAACCATTGAGAATTGGATTTATTTTGCACTCCAGCTCCCTCTGGGTGTCCAGTATGGGACCTAACTTCTCTGATTATCTTTCCTCATCAGTCATTTGAGAATAATAATGGCACCTGCCCATGGGGCTCTTGTGAGGACTGATTAAGATGAAACTGTCAGATAGACTACAGAATCAGGCTCTGGCAAGCCCTGGCTAAAGTAGCTCTATGATTGCTATGTCATGTAGTATGGATCAAGTAAGGACAGTAGACTGATTTGTCACTTTTACCATCATCTTTTCTCAATTAAAAAGCAAATAAAAGGAAAACAAATGATACAAAATATCCCCAAAGGGTAAATCACAGTCCCTTAACATGATAGCCAGGTTTAACAAATATAAAAAATACAGGATGCTGGGGCGCCTGGGTGGCTCAGTCGGTTAAGCATCCAGACTCCTGATTTCGGCTCAAGTCATGATCTCATGATCACGAGATCTAGCCCCGAGTCAGACTCTGTGCTGGGTGTGGAGCCTGCTTAAGATTCTGTCTCTCCCTCTCTCTACCCCCTCCCTGGCGCTGGCTCTGTCTCTCAATAAAATAAAATAAAATAAAATAAAATAAAATAAAAATACAAGATGTCTAGGGGTGCTTGAGTGGCTTAGTTGGTTAAATGTCTGACTCTTGGTTTCAGCTCAGGTCATGATCTCATGGCTTGGTGGGTTTGAGCCCCACATCCGGCTCTGGGCTGACAGTACAGAGATTGCTTGGGATTCTCTCTCTCACCCTCTCTCTTTGCCCCTCCCCCACTTGCACTGTCTCTGTCTCTCTCAAAATAAACTTAAAAAAAGTTTTTTAAAATACAAGATGCCTAGTTAAATTTGAATTTCAGATAAACAAATCCCATGTAAAATCACGTCTCACTTCCCCCCATCCCAAGCTCAAACCACACTGACGAACTCTCTGCTCCTGTACCTGCCATGAGTTTTCCTCTCACCTCTGGGCATTAGCACCCAGGGCTCATCCTGCCTGCGTCACCCTTCCTCCTTCTCCCCACCTCTGCCTGGCCATCTCCTACTCGCTCAGACATAAACTCCTTCAGGAAGTTTCCTCTGACCCCAGCCTGCTCGCCCTGATGCAGTCCTGACGCCTCTGATGGGCAGTTGCTATGACAGCAGGAAGTCTTTGTCTTGTTCATTCTTGTAGACCCAGTGCCCAGCTCATGCCTGCCACCAAATAGGCAGGCTCCACTAAAAAGTCAAATGAATGAATGAATGAATGAATTTCCTCCCAACTCCCACGTCGTTCCTTCCTACCACAGTGCACCCCACCTACTGCTTCCCAAGCCACGTAGCGTTCATTCATTCCTCGCCATAAAGGATGTAACGTGAGTGGTACACACAGGAGATAGTGTGGCACTGCCGAAACCTGGCGTTCAGGTTACTCAACGGGGAAGCAGAATCTCTCTTGCAAGAACAACAGCCTCACTAATTCCTGGTTGCTGTGATGGGATCCCAACATTGAGTCCTTAATCCACATGTGAGCAAAGCACTGTACACACATGGGCTTGCTGTTTCTCATCACCACCTGTGAGAAGGATGCTGTGTTATGATCCCATTTTATAGACTGGAAAACTGAGGCTCAAAGAGGTTAAGGTCACCTGCTCAAGGTCACACAGCTAAGCTCAAACCCAAGCCCCTCTGACAGCCTCTTAGAACAGTACCCCATCTGAAGAAAAGTCCCCCAACATATTCCCTAGAGTGAAGGCCATGCCTTGCTGGGGGGAGGCTTCCTCACTAGCCACCTCCTCTCATTTTGCCAGTCACAGCTCCAGGCAGAGCCAGGCACCCTGAGCCCAAGAGAGGCCACACACTCCATTGTCCTTCAATCGACAGTTGCTGATAACATCGATGATGAGGTGGGCACCATGCTAGTAAACAGCACAGTGGTGGGCCCTGGCCCTGCAAGACCATGGTCAAGGGAGGAGATGAGAGGATATTATTCAGAGGAGGGTTGGATCTGGACAAGGAGATGTGCAGGCTGCTCTGTAAGGTCATAACAGAGGAACTGACTGCCCTGGTTTGTGGGGCCAAGGAAGAGGTTTTGCCTGTGCTGTGCCCTCTGCCTGGCAAACCATATTTCAGCGTCAGCTGCAATGTTGCTGCTGGTACAACTTCATCTGATTGCTCTTTCTAAAACAGCTGCCCTTCATTGTCCATCCTCACTCCCTATGTGCTTCCCAGGTCTGGCACCACCTCCGAAGACCTTACTGATGTATGCGCTTCTTTGCTCACATTTCTTGCCCTCCCTACAATGGAAACTCTGCCCAAGCCACGATCATCTACTCTTCACCACTGCAGAAAGTGCCTTAGGATGATGGCAGGCACCTACACAGTCAATACATGCGATTTGATGCAGTCTTTGTCAGCCCAGGCCAGCAGCAGGGGGCTTGAACATACTTGCATTGGAAGTGTGTAGAGGAGTCCGCTCCATCTGCATCCCAGGGAAGGCTGCAGGGAAAGCAACACAGCCCCAGAACCCAGCTGAACACAGTGACACTGTCACCAGGCAGACTGGCCAAGGAGGGTGAAAAGTTCAGTGTTGGCCAAGACATTCCCCTAAGTGGAAGAAGCAAGATGTAGAACAATACGTAAAATGTAATCACATTGGTGGTTTTTAGAAATCCTGTGTGTTTCCGTTTCTATCTATGCTCATAAATCCCTAAAGAAAGCTTGGGCAGGAGCCTCAGGGGAAGAGGGGAAAATAGGGAAGGTGAGGATGAAGCCTTCACATTTAACTCCACATTTAATCTCCTATATTGTTGGAATTATTATGTCACTTAAATGTATTACTTTTTTAAAGTTTATTTATTTATGTTGAGGGGAGAGGGTAAGGGAGGCGGGGAGAGACTCCCAAGCAGGCTCTGCTGTTAGCACAGAGCCTGACGTGGGGCTCGAACCCACAAACTGTGAGATCATGACCTGAGTCAAAATCAAGAATCAAATGCTTAACTGACTGAGCCAACCAAGTGCCCCCTCTATGTATTACTTTTGTTTTTGCTGTTTTTTTGGAAAAACCATTATGAAATAAAGAAAAAGATTTCATCAAGGCTTACCATTCTTGGAAAACTGCCTGTCTCCTACTTGATTGCAAGCCCACCCAGGTCCTGAGCCTCCCCCTTCCAATCAACCTTCCATTAAGTCCTTTGGTTTCTTGGTTGCTTCTACCATTAGACTGGCAGAGTCTGTTCTGGGGGCTCTTTCTACAGGATGCTGAGACCCCTGTGCCTGAATAGCCACTGGCTCCACTAACAAATGGATAAAGGAGGAGGCCAAGTCCTGGCTCTGTGAAGAGCAAGGCAGAGATGAAGGTTGGCGGGACTGTGCTTCTGGGGGAAGCTCACAGAGAGGAGGTTGGACCTGGATCCAAATCTTGGCTGTAATGGTGACCAGCCAGCTGCCCTAGGACTGACCTCTTTTGGCCTTGTTTTACCCACCCGTAAAATGGGGCTGATAGCCATATCTGCTTCATTGGCTTGTATGGGCAGGCAGAAGCCCACCAGAGCCTTAGCAGATGAGGAGGGGTGGGGGGGAAGTGGACAAAGTACCCCAGGGCAAAAGGTGGGGCCAAGGTGAGGCAATGCTCATTTCCCTTGTGAGGTTCCTCTCCAGAAGTTGAGTGGGGCCAGAGTTGAGAGGGCAGTCTCCTCTGGAATCTTAGCAGGGAACAGAGTTGTGGAACAGTGAGAAGTATCCGGGAGCCTCAGTTCATGTGGCCATGGAGGTAGGAGTGGACCAAGGCAGCATAGTGGGAAGGGCTTGGAATTTCCAAATTCTAACTCTGCAGTTTAAAAAATTTTTTTAATGTTTATTTTCGAGAGAAGGAGACAGAGTGTGAGTGGGGGAGGGGCAGAGAGAGAGGGAGACACAGAATCCAAAGCAGGCTCCAGGCCCTGAGCTGTCAGCGCAGAGCCCCACTTGGGGCTCAAACTCACAAACCCTGAGACCGTGACCTGAGCTGAAGTTGGACGTTTAAGTAACTGAACTACTCAGGCGCCCCTCAACTTTGCAGGTTTCTTTCTGGGAGGCTTCCCTCATCACCAGGGTTCATGTGGTAGTGGGGGAGGGGGCCAGCTCCATCATGGCCAGTACACGGAAGCCCCTGGGCTGGGACAGTAGCCTCTGGTCACAGTCACGAGGGAGGCTGGGCCCAGTGACTCTTATCTTGCCTGACCTTGTGCAGGCTGACCACTCCCTCCTTCTAGAAAATGTGGCCCCCTGCCTTCTCCGAGGCCTCTTTCTCCTTAAATCTCCATGGTCCCGGGGTGGGGCCTCAGTGCCCAACTCTACTTGGCCCACCACCCTGAGGTGCTTTGCTGGCCTCAGATCACAGTCACCTTCCCGATACCTTCCCATGGAGACCCTTGGGCATTTCTGGTCCAGCAGGTCTGTGCCTGCCCCACTGTCCCCTCCCTCCCCGAAGCTCTGCAGAGCACCCTGTTGCCCAAGCCTTAACTACTGGCCACTCCCTAGCACCTCCTGCCCTCCCCCCAACCAACTCTACCAATTTGAATTCCTGACTATCCCTCCCTCTGCTCTCCTCCCTAAACCCAGGCCCTGCCCCCAGGCTGGGGGAGGAAACCTCCAGATAAGGGCAAGGGGCAAAGGGACACACCTGGGTTCAGACACTGGCTCTGCTACCAACCGAATGACCTTCACGAATGACCTCCCCTCTCTGAGCCTGAGTTTCTCCATCTGTAAAAGGGAGAAATAATTACACCATCTGGATAGGGTTGCCTGTGAGCAGGACGTGAGCTAAGGCACATGGTGAGGGCTCATAAAGGTCAGTTCTCATTTGGAAGCACCCAACGATAGCCCCAGGCCAATACTTTCTTGGGACTGTCTTACTTACAGCCAGTTGGTGCCCCTGTCCTAAATTAGGAACGCGCCGGCCCAGCTGGCCCATAAACCCCAATGCCAGGTATTGAGGGTGAAACATGGAGTTAGATCCAGTACACGGGAGAGCAATGGAATGAATGGGTAATTTACTCCTTTACAAGGATATGCCTGGGGGCTGTTCATACTCATGGGAGGGGCAGCTAAACCCAGTACGGGTGGGGTCAGCTGCCCAGAGACTGGATGGAGGGCACTTTTGAAGGACACCTTGGAGTGAGCGGGCTTAAGGGGCAGAGCAGCCCAGCTGGAAAGCCAATTTTAGGGAAGAGGAGAGTGAAGCTGAGAATCAAAAAACTGCCTGAGGTGCCCCCAAGAGGGCACCCTCTAGCCCAAGCACTCTGATCAAGGGGTATGGCCGGCGGGGTCTCCCAAGCTGAGGTCAATGTCCTAGGGTTTCAGGCAGGCAGGTACCAGCCTGCCAGGTGGTCAGTTACCAGAGGATTTGAAGAGAGCTCACCTGGGGCTTCAGGTACATAGGCCTATAGCCAAGTATCAGATGCCAGGGCTTTTGAGACGGGGGAACCTGCACATATAAGGCATTGCAGCCCATTACAGACCCACCCACCTCCTGGGACAGAGATAGCTGGGGCTGAACCCAGAGGCTACCTGCACCTGTGGGGCCAGATGAGGCGTCAATAATGCCACCATGGCCCCAGGAACCCTCCGTGCCCTGGTTCCTGGAGCCAGCTCCACCTGGTTTCACAAGACTTTAGGTGGAACATCTGATCTCCCACGTGCTCCCACCCATCCAACTTCCACCTGGGTGAGATAGAGGCGGGTGTGACCAAAAGCTGGAATGAGCTTAAAATGGGCCTCAGAAGTATCTCTGAGGTTGGTGTTTTTTTTTAAATTTGTGTCCTGATATTTTGAAAATTCTCAGTGACAAAGGGCTAGGGGGGGCAGGTCACTAAGAGGTAAAGGGGGAGGGATGGACTAGTCCCGGGGGCTCCAGCAGGACAGTGGTCCCTGTGGCTGGTGGGCCTTGGAAAAGGCTGGAAGGAGTCCCTTGGGTATCCTCATGCTGTTTTCATGGCAGTTGCTTTTCTCTCATCACTGGGCCTCTCTTTTCATATGTGAAATAGGATAACCCATAACCATGTTGTGGGGAGCGAGCAAGAAACAAGGTCCCTGATGAGAAATAACTGAGAGCCCTTCCTCCATTGGGGGAGGGCTGTTGAGGTGCTGAGACTTGCCCTGACCAGAGGCCCCTGGGCAGAAGTGGACAGCACCAGGACAGGCTTGGTGACCCTTGCTCCAGAACGTTCCAGGCTCTCTGGATGCTGCCCCTTTGCCCACTCCTTAGGATCCTCTGCCCTCTGGCCAGCCGGGATCCCCATCCCCCACCCCCTCCTGAGCAGGCCTGGACAGGCCTTGGGCCTCCAGGTGGTCTGGTCTTGGCGAGGGGCCCCAGTGCAGGCCACAACCAGGCACCTGCTCCTTCCTAGCCTACGTACCTCGTTAGACCTGTGTGGTCTCCCTGTGCCTCTGTTCCAAGTCTTTAGGTTCTCAGGGCCCTTGCAGGAAGCAAGCTGGACCCAGCCCCATCTGCTCCTGCCACCTGTCCTTACCAGCTTTCTTGGTCTTCCTTTGGGTCCTGACCCTGGGCTGAGAGCCGTATACACACGATCTGCTCAAAACAACCACTTGCCCTCCCTCCAAGGCCTGCCAAAAATGAAGAAACTGGGGCACCTGGGTGGCTCGGTCAGTCAAGCGTCTGACTCGATTTCGGCTCAGGTCATGATCTCGGGGTTTGTGAGTTTGAGCTCCGCATCAGGCTCTGTGCTGACAGTGAGGGGCCTGCTTAGGATTCGCTCTCTCCCGTTCTCTGCCTCTCCCCTGCTTGCTCTCTCTTTCTCAAAATGAATAAACCTTAAACAAAAATCTTTAATAAAAAAAAGTTGTGGGGCGCCTGGGTGGCTTAGTCGGTTAAGTGTCCGGCTTTCGCTTAGGTCATGATCTCGCGGTTCGTGGGTTCGAGCCCCGCGTCGGGCTCTGTGCTGACTGCCAGCTCAGAGCCTGGAGCTTGTTTTGGTCTGTGACTCCCTCTCTCTCTGACCCTCCCCTGCTCACACTCTCTCTCTCTGACCCTCCCCTGCTCACACTATCTCTCTCTCTCTCTCTCTCTCTCTCTCTCTCCTAGAAATAAATAAAACATTTTAAAAAAAGTTGAAAAAATTGAAGCTCAGAGAAGCTTCCCAGCTGTCTGCTGGCAGGCCAGGCTTTGGACCTAGCTGGCTGGGCTTCCGAGCCCAGCTGCTCCACCACTCCCTGGCCCTGCCCCCTCCACCCCACCAGGGCTTGAGCTGCTTTATTCATTCACTAAAACTTCCTGTGGCTTCCAAGGGAACTAGGGTTTATAGGAACAGGACTGTGAAAAGAGTTCTGAAGAGCAAGGCTCTCCTATGGCAGAGTGTCAGACCTGCCAAGCCTGCTATTGATCCAGGGTTCCCAGAAGGACAACCATTGGAGGTAGGGAGGAGGGGCTCCTCAAGGTGCACTGGGGAGAGGGGAGGGAGAGAACAGAGATAGGTGGGGTCTGAATCCCAGGCCTTCGGGTTCAAAGAGACATCTCTGCTTACCCTGACAGCAGGGCTCAGGGCCTGAGAAGGCAGGTGCAGGCCCAGGCACGGCTGCGGAAGGTGTACAGTCCCTGGGGAAGAACCCTTGGTGCACCCAGGCTGCCCCCTGGTGGAGGAATCAGGAAGTTCCCAGGAACTTTGAAGCCCTTTCAAGAGAGGAGGCCCTCACCAGCTGATAGGTACTGTCCCCAGACTTTCCCCTGCCTGTGCCACTGCTCCCTGAGTTTCCCCAAATATTCAATCACTCATTATTCTCATGCCTCCGGGGCCTTTTCTTCTGCTGTCACCACTGACCGCTCAAGCTGGGGAAGGACAGAGGGAGAGAGAGAATCCCAAGCAGGCTCCACACTCCCAGCACGGAGCCTGATGTGGGGCTTGAGCTCATGATCTCATGAGATCATGACCTGAGCAGAAATTTAGAGTTGGAAGCTTAACCAACTGAGCTACCCAGGTGCCCGCAAATAAATAAACTTCTAAGAAATTAATAAAAATAAAAAACGGTCGAGATGGTAACTTTGGTTATGTATATTTTATCACAATTAAAAACAAGAAATTGTGAGTTGGCCTGTGTTGCCTCCACAGGCTAGCTGCAGGACCTTCTGAGCATGACTTCTCACTGTAAAAATGGGTGGATATAAACATGAGAAGGGATGATTTAGCTTCCTGTGGATGGGGAATAAGGAACAATTTCCTTTCCGGGCTGAGACCCGGAGCGGAGCCTTCCACTCACGAGTGGTGTGTGTACACACCACAGCTGCCACATTCCTGTGTTTTCTGAGGATAAGGCAGCTGTGTGTTAGGTTGAGACAACCCCTGGGCCCGCTCTTTTCCCAATTCCTGCTTTCAGCCCCTAGGACAGTCCCTCCGGACCTAATCTGCCAACTCCCCAAGGAAACTGCTGGTGGCTCCGATCCTTCTGCCTGCCAGGAATGCTTCTGGGCATTTCCTCCTGCACCCAGGATGGCGGTGCCCTTCCTTTGACATCATTGCTGTACTCAGGGAAACAAAAAAGTATCAAACAGAAGCAGAGAAGGATGGGAACACCTGGGTGGCTCAGTCAGAAGAACATGCAACTCTTCATCTTGGGGTCATGAGTTCCAGCCCCATGTTGGGTATAGAGATTACTTAAATAAAACTTAAAACAGAATTCTCACTCTCCTAGAGGGAGACCCAGAAAGACTGTGGGAGGAAGCAGCTTTTCCGCTGTGTCACCTGACAAGAGGGGGTCCCCTGAGCCTCAGAGGCTCTTTTATAAGATGGGGTAAATATAGAAACGTCCTCCTATGGAGAAGCTCTAGGGAAAGGGGGCAATTACTAACACTAGGCAGAGTGGGATTCCCAGCCGGGAGACACTGATCCCACTTTCCACAAAGGCTGACACCCAGGGACACAGGCCATATGCAGGGAAGCCTGTGGGAAATGCTAGCCCTGCTGAGCCTTTAGGGCCCTGCTTCTCAGTCCTGGATCTTGGCTGACCCTTGGTAGCTCTGCCAGAAGACCCTAAGCTAAGCCCCCTCCAGAGAATAAGGAAGTGCCCTCCCCAGCTGGGAACACATGTTTGCAGCCATTGCAGGATCCCTGGACAGAAGGGAGAGGAAGGAGAGGTATGTTCGTGTTTCTGTTGGTTGTGCTTTTAGTTCTAAAGTATTATTTTTCTTTTTTCTATGAACATTTTAATGAGGGGTTGAACATAAGATAGAAAAAACATTCTGGTCACTTTTTTTTTTTTTTTTTTGAGAGCCAGACTTTTCTTGAGATTTTCATACAAGGCAATGGATGAGATACTCCTAAAGAAACTCCTAGAGAAAATGCACACTGAGCACAGAAAAAGGTCCTTCTCCAAATACCAGTCATGGTCACTGACAACTCCAAAACAGTCTGTCAGACTCTTGTGGGCTGCTTGTTCTGTTTTCTTCTGGGAACAGCTCAGTTCAGACCTAAGCCCTGCTCCTCTCAAAGGCAGGTGACACCTGGGGACCGGTGTCACTTTTGCACAGTGACACTTGGAGCAAGTGCTGCTCACAGAGTCGAGGAGGGATGCTGGAGTTAGGGTCCCAGTGCTTGCTTCTCCTCTGGCCGGGTGTGGGTGGCCAGAGGCCACTACCCCGGCAGGAGCCTTGCTCACTCACCACGAAGGGAAAGGTGATCCAGCAAGTGGGCTGGGACCAGGCCCCTGTGACCACCTGACTCCCCATAATAGAATCCCTCGTCATCCACAGGCCCATAGACCGTGACCACATCCCCTGCCCTCAGTGACAGCTTGTCCTTCACCTGGCCCTCTTCTCGCCCATCACTGGGGTCATAGTCCAAAGCTGCCATCATGGTTGTTGGAGTCCACAGTGGTGACCTCCTGGGGTTTCCTTGGGGCATAGGAAAGGAGCCCTGGGGGCTGGTGAGCACCCCAAGGTCATTGAGGTGGGCCACAGAGGACAGGTGCCCTTGCGCTGGCAAATGCCACCTCCCATCAGTCTGTTCCATGCCCACCTTCACCTCGGCCACCAGGTGCCCAGGTATGTTGCCCACTTGTCCATTGCATTCACCACGGTAGAAGCCACAAGTGTCCTGAGAGCCCCATACTCTTAGCAGCTGCCCTTTCTGGAAGGCCAGCTCCTCCTCTGCAACATTGGGGTTGACAGACATCACCAGGGGGTCATAATCAAAGAGGGCCACAAAGACCCTGGCCAGAGTGTCCACCCCTGTCCCCAGTGGTGAGGGGCCACCCCTGGACATCTTAATGACTTTTCTTGATGGAGCTGGACAAAGTGCTGGGCTGGGCTCTGGGAGCTGGCACTCCCTCTTGCCCCCCAGAGCCTGACCTTTCCCATTCTGGGTCCTAAACTCCTTTCTCTGCTCTTGCCTCTCTGGGCCCCACAGACTGAAGTGCACTGCCTCCTCCTCCTGCAACACGTCATTGTGGAAGTCAGACACATACGGTGGGCTGGTGTCCAGCTGGGGAGGGGCAAACACATCAGTATCTTGCTTTTGCCTAAGGACCTTTTCAAGAGCAGTCTTTTCTGGATACAGTTGTTTCTCGAGCCCACACTCTGGGAACAGATGGATGACTCCTGAAGTAGGGCTTTTTCTGGCGCCCATGTGCCAGTAGCAGTCTTTTTCTCCCTTAGACTGTCCATTGAGCAGAAGTGGTCTGTGGTTTGGGGGACTCTTCTGAAAGAGTGGGTCCTTTCTGCAGACCTCCTGGGTCCCTATAGGCCCCTGGGCTTGGCTGTCAGACCCCACATTTGCACATTCTCCCTCCGAATTCAGGTTGTGCATTGGGGGCCGCCTCCTTGAAGGTTCTTCAGGAAATGTTTCTAGAAACTCAGCCTGGGGCTCTCCGCAGCTTCCAGGAGTGTGGGAGCTGGCTTTGGCACTCGAGGGATCCAGTGCCAGCCTCTGAGAACAGATGGGGACTGTGCATCTGCAGGCAGACAGGTCACCACAGGTGTAGCTAAAGGAATAAGTGTCTGGCAATTGGTGACAGATGAGACAGTCATGAGGGATCTGGGCTGGCACCGAATCCAGGGACTCACCACAAAGTGACATGGTTCTCACAGAGACATTCTGGCACATCAGGGGCAGCTGGAGCTGGGAAAATTCCAACAGGGTGCTCCCAGCAGTGGCATCAGCAACCTCTGTGACCTTGAGCCCATCAGCGTACACAGCATAGCCAGTGACCTGGACTCCATTGGATGACCCAGCAGAGTCGATGGTTACAGGGAGCCAGCTGACCACCAGGAGGCCCGGTGAGGCATGGCGCTCCACCAGCACGTCCAGCGGAGGGTCAGGAGGTCCTGCCAGGGGTGTGTCAAAGGTGATGGTGGAGGACATTGTTTCCCAGTGCACCCGCAGCAAGTCCCACGGCAGCTGCACTTCCACTCGTGCCTGGTACCGCGTGCCAGGATGCAGGCTGTGGAAGGTGTAGCAGCTCACACCTGCTGGGGTCAGGGCATGCTCCTGGCCATTGAGGTATACCACGTAGGGGTGAGTGCTGCTGCCGTAGACCCAAGTAATCTTGGCTGAGGTGGCTGCAACACTCTGCAGGTGCAGTTGAATGGGAGCCATGCAAAAAACCCTTGTGGCCCCCAGAAGGGGTCTAGAGAAGCCCTTCTCCTCCCCACACTGCAGCGAGCCCAGCCAGCTGTCTTCTGTCTTGGCATCTGAGATCCCTATTGCCACCTCTGTCTTGGAGCCTGCCCTTACCGTCTGGCATGGTCCCTTGTCCATAGCTTCCTGGGCTTTCCCAGGCAACGAGCTGTGACTAGTGTCTTCCTTCAAAACCTTGCTGTTTCTACCTAGGAGTTGAGTAGGGCCGAAGTCAGGAGACTTGGGGGGCGGGCAGCCCAGGATGTCACTGTCTGGAATCTGCTCCACCAGGTTGGAGGGCACCAGCCCCCGCCGGCCGTCCTTAAGCTCCCCTTCATAAAAGCCATCTTCATCCATGTCCCCCAAAATATATACATAATCCCCAGCTGTGAGGGGCAGCTCACTCTCAGGGTGCTCATTAGGTCCCTTAAAAGGATTGTAGCTATACCGAGCCAGGAAGATCTTGCGCTTAGGGGTCAGGGGGGCCTCTGAGCCCCTTGCTTCCAAGGTAGAGGACACACTGTCAGGCTCCAGATCCTCCACCTCGCTGGCTGTGTCCATATCCAGAGTCGGGCAAGATGGCACTGTGGCCCATATGGACTCCACCTCAGAGGAAGAATTCGAAGGGGAGCTAGTTTTCCTGGCCTGGGACTTGGAGTCCAGAGGTCGGCTGTCTGGCACTCTGTCTGGCACTTGAGGGTCACTGGCTGGCTCCCTGATAGCAGCTGGACTTTCCAGCTGAGAAGCTTCCTGATTCACTTGTTTGTCTGTACTGGGCTGTGAAGATGCTTGGTCTTCAGGCATGGGCTGGAACTTGGTCCTTCCACTCTCTCTGACTTGAGCCTCCGGGCCTTGGGGGGCCTCCCGGAGTTTCTGGGGAAGGTGACCAGTCTGACACTGCAGCGCCAGCATCTCCTCCCTAGCAGCCTGGAGATCGCGCAGGGCCTTCTGCAGGTCGTGCTGCAGCTGTTGCTGCCTGTCCTGCCCGCGCGCCGCCTGCTGCAGCAGCTGCTCCGCCAGCATGCCGGCGGCGTCGCGCTCCTGGCACGCGCGCCCCAGCTGCCCGAGCACATCGTCGTTTTCCGCCGCCACTTGCCGCGTCCAGTCGGCCTGGGCCTGCAACCGCGCGTTCTCCTGCGCCAGCCAGGCCCCTTCGCGTAGCGCCACCTGCAGCCGCGCCTCAGCCTCCTCGCCGCGCCGCCTCGCCGCTACCGCCTGGGCGCCCAGCTCCTCACATTCGCTCCGCCGCGCGCCCAGCTCCAGCTCCAGTGCCTGCACCTGGCGCCGCGCCTCCTCGAAGGGTGAGCTCTGGCCGTCCGTCTCAGCTCGGGCGCAGCCGGTGGACTGCTGCATCGTCAACTGTCTCTGCAGGCGGAGCACCTCCCGCTGCGACTCGCGCTGCAGTCGGTCCAACTCGCTGATGTCGAGCCACTGGGCTTGGGCTTGGGCAGCACCTCCGCCAGGGTGCGGCACACTGCCCATGCCTGAGGCGAAGCGCGCTTGCAGCAAGTGGCACTCCTGCCGCAGCTCTTCGATCTGCTTGTCCTTGGCCAGCAGCGCGCTCGCCTGCTCCGACATATCCCGGGCGCGCTGGCGGGCAAAGGCCTGGCACAGCTCCAGGCCAGTGCTGCTCTCGCCCGGCACAGGCGCGCTCACAGCCCGCAGACTGGTTTCTTGCAGCTTTCGGGCCCGGTCCTCTAGGCGCCTCGCGAGGCCTGCAAGCTCCGCGTGCTTCACCTTGAGCCGCTTCACCTTCTCGTCTGACTTGTCCTGGAAACCTGCGCGCCGCAGCTGCATGTTCTCTTCCCGCAGTCCCGAGCAGCGGCGTGCCAGCATCTGCAACGCCTCTGACAGTTCCGAGTTCTGCTTCACCAGCTCCTGATAGTCCAGATCCGGCGGCAGGGGAATCAGGGCCTGGCAGGGCTGGCTCGAGGAGTCCTCTCCTGGAGGGTCACTAGGTCTCCTGTGCTCCGATGGCGGCGGTGGTGGCGGTGGCGGCGGCGGCGGCGGGGGACTCGAGGAGCCTAAGATGGAGGCGTCTGGAGAGGAGTCCCGCTCCTTGGATTCGGGGGCCTTGGGGCAACTGAGGGTGCTGTCAAGAGAGCGGGAACGCGCTGGTGCCAAGGAGTCAAGAGAGCAGGCGCGCGGTGTGTGGAGCAGGCTGTCTGGGGAGTTGGAGCTCCTGGTTGGCACCACATCTAGGGAGCGGGAGCGCAGGCGGACTCCATCGCTTAGGCTGTCAGCATTCAGGGATTCGAGTCTACAGACGGACTTTGGGGGCCCAGGGGTGTCGCCGGCGGTTTGGGGGGACGGCTCTTCCGAAGAATGCACGGCTTGGGGGTCGGGGGAGCCCGGCAAAGCGGGATGCCAGCGGAAATGCTCTAGGATGTACTTGAGGAAGAGCTGGCGCTCCACGTCGAGCGCCGCCTGCAGGTGTCGGATGCGCGAGGCCTGCTCGCCGTCGGTGTCCCAGCGAAGCTGTCCCAGCACTTCCTGCAGGCGACAGCGGCACTGAGCGGCAGCAACGTCGGGCGCCCCCGCGCGGCCACAGTGGCCACGGTTCATCAACTCCTCTGCCAGCTGGCGCTGCAGCTCCCGGGCCTGGCGTATGACGCCGTCGCGCTCGCGGTGCAGCAGCTGCCGCAGCTGCCGCATCTCGGCCTCCTTCCAGCGCAGCAGCTGCCGAATCTCGGCCTCACGCTCCCGCAGCATGTCCTCCTGCAGCTGCCGCAACTCCCGGTCGCGCTGAGCCTCCCACTTGGAGCGCAGATGGTCAACCAGCTGCTGCCTCTCCCGCTCGGCCGCTTCCCGCAGCTGGCGCGCCTGGGACGCGAAGCGCTGCCTCTCCGCCCGTCCGCGCGCCCGCTCCGCCTCCAGCTCCGCCCGCAGCTTCTCCAGCTCCCGCCTTTGCTCCTCCAGCACCGCCGCCGACGGACCCGGACTACCTGGCTTCTTGGGTGTCGCGCGGCCGCTGCCCGAAGGGCAGGGCGAGTCCTTGGTCATGGTGGCCCCGGCCGGGCCAGACGCCTGACTTCGCCTGGCCCAGGCCGCTGCTCTCCAACGGCCGCCGCCCCCGCTGCGGCCAACCGCCCCGCGCTCCCCTTCCGGTGCCCCATGGGGGTCTCCGCGTGCCCCTTCCGCCTCTGAGCGCGTTCCCCCACCCTCCGGCGCGGGTGCACTGGCCCTAGCTCCTCTCTTGGTTGCCTATCCCGCGACTGGGCTACAGACACCCCTGCTCAACGCAGCCCATGACCTTTCTGGGATGCCCAGGGGTCTCTGATTCCAGGTCTTTCCCTGTTCCTGGTGCCATGTCCTTTGGAACCCACCGGCGATACTCTCCCAGACACTGTACAATCTCTTTCGGGCCAACTGGCACTGTGGGGAGCCTGGGCTACTGCTCTGGCCTCCATGTATGGGTCATGGTCAGGATGGGGTGTGAGTAGATTCTGCCTGGCATGGGTTCAGGGGGCCTGTTTGGCCTAAGTGGCTGGGAACCATAAAAGAAACCCCCCAAACTTGGGGGTGAGCACTGAACCCCTACTGGGGAGTGCATCTGGTGTCTGCATCCCCAAGGCACCTACCCTTCCGAGGACCTCTGGAAGTGTTGGGCATTTGCATGCATTATCCATTTAAACTTCCTATGCCCGTTTTACAGCTGAAAAGTCTTGAGCCCATAGTCTGAGCATGGTGCCGGCTGAGATAGGGGAGAAGGCTTCCTTGGAGAACCAAAGCCCTGGCCTATGTATTCTTGGTTCACTTTTACAATCATCTTGCAAAGACTCTCTGAGAGATAAGGACTTCTCCATGGTTATGCTGCCCAGAAGTAGCTAAATAGGGAGTGAAACCTAGAAAATTCTGCCTCCAGAGTCCATGGGCACTCTTACTCCATCTGCCCAACCTCAGAGTTACAGCTACAAAGACCACTCCCCAGTCTTTCTTCCAGGGCAGGGTGTCGCACTTTGCATATGCAAAAGGAGAGCGGGTCAAGTAGAACCCAGAGTTGGGGGCCAGCTAGGGAGGAAGGTGAGAGAATGGGGATGCTATGGGGGCGCCACCTACCTTTTATCTGGTCCAGGAATGCCCAGGGCTTCCTGCTTCTCCAAAAGGTGAAGTCACAGATCCTTATGGGCTCAGCTCACTCCCTATACCTCCTCTTTGGATGCAGCAAGCCAGAGAATTTTCCATAGCTCTCCAAGGGGCAAAATGGTCAGATGGTTAGGATTGGCACACCTTTGGAGTCAAACAGTCCTACAGCTTCTTGTGCCACTTTCATGCCCTCATCTGTAAAATTGGCTAATAATGCAGCCCTTTTCTGTGTTGTGTGACCTCCCAGAGTTCCCTGATCTCTCTGAGCATCCATTTCTTCTGTTTGTGAGGATTCAATGAGACGAGAGCACACAATGCCTAGAACAGAGCAAGGCTCTGTTTGGTAGCTCACTGATTTTAATCCCAGTCCCTTTTTTGCAGCTAGAGAAACTGAAGCCTGCAAGCAAAGATTTGGCTGAAACCAGTCAGGGCTGCCACGATAGAGGCAGCACACATACTCTTTGTGCTCCCTAGGACTCACTCCGGATGGCTCATGGCAGATGGGAAGCCTCAGAGACATGGGTGTGCATCTAGGCTCTGCCACTTTTTGACTATGGCTGGCTACTTCACCTCTCCTGGCCTCTACACGTGATGTATTGATAACACCAATCTTCCCTGATTAGAGAGACACCAGGACTCTGTCAGCTGATGGCCAGGTCTGCAGGGAGCTGCGTCGAGTCTACGTAAGTTCCCATTGTCTCATCCATGGTTTGGCCCTGACCCTCGCAAGCTTCTTCCAGGAATCTAAAGAATCCCTCTGCCTCAAAGGCCTCTGGGCCTTTGCATGTGTTGTTCCCTCCACCTGGGATGCCTACATTGCCCGACACAAAAATAACAGCAATGCCCATTCCAGGCGAAGAACCTACTGTGGGCCATGCTCAGTGCTAAATGCTTGCTATTCATTATTTAAACCACCCATTTTACAGATGAGAAGTCTCAAGCTCCAGTGGATCGAGAGGGTTTTTTTTCTGTCCACTTACCTACTGGTAACCTTGTTTTGTCCTGTAGCCTCAGCTTAGCAGTTCCTCCTCCAGGAAGGCTTCCCTGACTCTCTGGGATGGGCCTGGACTCCCTAAAACTCTACAGCTCTGATCACCCTACTTGGTACCTCTCCATTTGGAGTAGGGATGTATCTGATATATATTAGTGTCCTTGCCCAGAGTGGTTTCAGAGAAGGAATAAGTGAAAAGTCCCTCCCCAGAAAAGAGGGATAGGGACCTAGGAATAAGCAGGCAGGAAGGGCACAAAGGGTACTGGCCAACCTGGCCACATACATGCAGGTACCACCTGGCATCAAGGGTTGAATCCCCAGGCTCTGGGCTGCCTATCGGGGCTCTGGGCAGATGTCTTCGGCTGGAGTGAGGATCAGGCCTCATTAGAGATGCTGATGGGGTCCAAAGGGGTGGGACACACATACTACACACGTTCATAGCCTCCTAGGCTGGGCCACCTGTGTGGCTTGGGAACTCAGGAACCCTGCTTAAATCTAGCTCCTCCATCCCTGTTCTTCCTGTCCCAGCACCAAGTGGCTCTGTCTATGCTGTCTGTGGCTTCTCTGTGTTTCAGACCCTCTCACTCATACAGTCATGTCCCCAGGTAGGTGGGCAGGTGATCTTAGCTCCATCTCACAGGTGGGAAGACAGAGGCTCAAAGAAGCACGTGTTGTGTTCATGTGGTTCTGTGGCCTCCACTCTTTTTGCTGTACTCAGGTTTTCCTTTTTCTTTTTTTTGTGGTTTTTTTTTTAATTTTTTTAAATGTTTTTTTTATTTATTTCTAGGAGAGAGAGAGACAGCGTGAGCAGGGGAGGGTCAGAGAGAGAGGGAGTCACAGACTGAAACAGGCTCCAGGCTCTGAGCTGGCAGTCAGCACAGAGCCCGACGCGGGGCTCGAACCCACGAACCGCGAGATCATGACCTAAGCGAAAGTCGGACGCTTAACCGACTAAGCCACCCAGGCGCCCCTCCTTTTTCTTTTTTAAATGTTTATTTACTTTGAGAGAGAGTGGGAGAGGGAGAAAGAATCCCAAGCAGGCTCCATGTTCAGTGAGAAGCCTGACACAGGGCTCAGTCTCAACCACGAGATCATGACCTGAACCAGATTGGTTGCTTAACTGACTGAGCCCTCAGGCGCCTCCATACTCATGTTTTCAAACATGGTTCCTCTGAACCACTGAGGTGCTGTGGGAGATAGATACCTTTGGGCAATGATATGTAGCAAGAACACTGAGAACAGAGATTCCAAATGTTCTCTTTGAGAAGCAAGGTGGATATAGGGTGTCAAGTGGGTAAGCAAGATGGAGGGACAGCCTTCCCCTTCAATTGGTGCTGGGCCTCTGGATGTGGTAGCCACAGGCAGAGTATCTTCATGGAATCCCCACTACAGTTCTGTTTGACAGAGGAGAATCTGAGGTTTGGTGGGAGCAGGTGGCTAGCCAGGGCACGTGGGCAGCTGAGGCAGAGCTGGATTGCCACTTCGGGGCAATGGGTGGGGCTTCACAGCCTGGATCTGATGCACCCTTGAGTGGGACCATCAGGTCAGGAAGGCAGTCTGCTGCCAAGGAGGAGGACCCTTGGGTGAGTCTCTGGGAACTCTACAGTCACCATCCAACTGCTGCCTGGGCTGGCACTACCTATGGTGCGTCAGAGGCATTCTGGAAAGTGGTTGAGTGTTTGAGCAAACCAGGGCTTCCCCAGTGCCGGGCTTCTGCCATCCCCATACCCATCACATTGTTCAGTGATTGTCCAGTGACCTGCCTGTCACCCCCATCAACTCTGAGCTCAGGGAGAGCATGGACATGTAGCTGCATGCTCTGGGTCTTGGCTTTCTTGCCTATAATATAAAAGAGATGGATTACATGGGTGGTTTTCAAACTGGGTTCCTTAGGTCCCCAAGGTTCCTGAGAAATACTGTAGGATTGTTAGTGCTGGGGGAATGTGCCCAGAGCTGAAGGGGAAACACTGCCCCTAGCTGTTTCAACAGAGCACATCCAACTGTTAGTATCATTCTTTAGGTTCTAAGGAAGAGTTTGGCTTAATAAAGAGGTACGCTGCTAGAAGCAAGTTTGAAAACTTCTGGGTTAGAGCCCCTCCTATCTATTAACTGCACACACATTGCTCTGACACCCAGTGATTTCACTGATCCAGAGAGAAGATACCTGTCCCCTCACTTTGGTTTGCCCTACATCACCAGCCTTGTGCTCCATGCTGCCTCTCCTCCCAGCACCAATCTGTGACCTTTGGACCATGTAGTCATGGTGTATGGGATCCTGGGCAATCTGGTTCACATCCCTCCTCTGCCAGCCTGGCCTGGCCCCGTTTCAGCTCTGCCACCCATGCCCAGAGTTTTGCAGAGCTTGCCTGGCCTTTGTGAGTGGCAAGGGCTCCATCTAGAGAGCTCACTGGAAGGTTTTAAGCTTCCGGACCACTGTAGCCCCAGCTTCCACTTCACGTCCCTTATTTTTGGGTCAGTAGGTTTTCTTTTTCCTTCCTTCCTTCCTTTTATTTTTTATTATGTTTTTATTTTATTTATTTTGAGAGAGAGAGAGCAAGAGATAGAGAGCAGGGAGAGCAGCAGAAAGAGGGGGAGAGAGAATCCCAAGAAGGCTCTGCCCTATCAGCACAGAGCCCGATGCAGGGCTTGATCTCATGAACTGCGAGATCATGACCTGAGCCAAAATCAAGAGTCGATGCTTAACCAACTGAACCACTCAGGTGCCCCATCTTATTTTTTTAATGTGTGTTTGTTTGTTTATTTTGAGAGAGAGAGTGAGTGAGCAAGATGGTGGGAAGCAGAGAGAGTGGGAGAGAGAGAAAATCTCAAGCAGGGTCCATGCTGAGCTTGGTGCTCCACATGTGGCTTGGTCCCACAACCCTGAGATCATGACCTGAGCTGAAATCAGGACTTAGACGCTTAACCAATTGAGCCACCCAGATGCTCCTCTCTCTCTCTCTTTTTTTTCAATAAAGAGTTTTCTTTACTTTTTCTTAAAGTTTATTTATTTAAATACTCTCTACATCCAACATAGGGCTTTAACTCATGACCTCGAGATCAAGTCACATGCTCTTCCAAATGAGCCAGCCAGGCACCCCTGGGTGAAAGTGTTTTCTATCTGTTCTCTGATGTCTCCTTAGTGTCTAGAACAGTGCTAGTACATAGTAGGTACTCAATAAGTACATGACTGAAGAAGACAGAGGCATATAGGCCAGGTGTGCTCTCTGTCCTCATGGAATTTATAGTCTAAGAGAGGACATTTAAGGTTAAACAGATATAGGGAAGGAGTAGTAAACTCTGATTGTGGGCAGGGACTGGGAGTGAGGGCTATGGTGCTAGTGGGGTGGAGAGCTCTGCCAGAGCAGGCTTCCCTAAGAGCCCAGGTAGGCAGCCTAGAGATCAGATTTCCAGCAGCAGGACCTTGCAAAGCAAAGCCCCCAGCCCTCTGTGGTCTGGCTGCCTTCACCTGCTCTCTCCCATGCCCACCCTGCCCAGGGCATGCCTATACCCGTTCTGGCATTGATCCTTGGCAATTGTGTCCCAGTCCTCAGTTACCTAGAGAGAAACTGGAGTCCAGAGAAGAAGGGTCACTCGGCAGAGGCTCAATCAGGTCTTCTTACTCTAAGTTGTGGGAAGGCCTGGAACCCCCAGGACTGCCCCTTCCTGGATGGGGCTGTGTATCTGGAGAGGGCCCATGCTGTTGTCTGCCTCCACTTCCCAGGCCATGAAGCCCATCTCTGGCCTGCTCCATGCCCTCCTGGGCGGGGAAGGACAAGTGTGTGCCAGCTTTTGGCTCTCCGGTTAGGGCTCCCTGGCATGCTGGGCTGGCCTTTCACCCTGGCAGCCCTGGTCCAGCTGCTTGGGCATGCCTCAGTGGGTGGCCAGCCTGCTCCTACCTACATGTTGCAGGCCTTGGCCCTGAGTCCTCACTAGCCACGGAGGCTGACCCCATCCTCTCCAGAGCAGGGTCACACAGGACTTGGACCTAGGCCTGTGTGACCCAAGTCTGGGCTCTGAACTGGTGCCAGTATAGCCTGGCCCATAAGCTCTGGCAGTCTGAACGTAATTGTAATCCCAAGTCTTCGGACAAATGGCTGCTCCTTCCCGAGGACCCTGTTACTGTTGGCAGCATCACTGTTTCCAGCCATCCACAGTTTCCAGGATAGATCTATCTTCTGTCTTCTGCTGTCTCCACTTCTCTCCCCTCTGGACCTATTCCATCTGCCCTCCCTCCTCTGCAGCCTGAAGCACAAGGCCTGATCTACTTCTTACTGACACCAGTGGCAAGACCCTTTGTCCAGTCATTTGGCCATTGCTCTAGGTCAGGGACAGTCCTTCAAATGTTTGCTGAGCCCCCAATATGGTCAGGACAGGGTGGCTGGGCACCATGTGAATTTCCTCATTCACTAAGCACAGAGTATCCCCAATAGGATTTACTGAAGGAAGGATGGAAAGAAAGATGCTGGGAGGGAGGGTAGAAGGGAAAGGAGGAAAGGGAAAAGACTTTTAGGTCAGCTGAGTCTCCCAGACCTTGGTTTCTCTCTCACAGTCCAAGAGCAGATTTGGACTTGACCCTCTGACCAGCCAGGTGGCTGAAAAGCTGACTGACCCCTTGAGACTCAGTTTCTTCATTTGTAAATGGGGCTTATAACAGCTCTGCCCTTGGAGGGCCATTGAGGGAGTCAATAGAACACTTGTGGGATGCTTGGGTGGTTCATTTGTTTGTGTGTCCAACTTCAGCTCAGGTCATGATCTCGTGGTTTGTGAGTTCGAGCCTCATGTTGGGCTCTGTGTTGACAGTTCAGAGCCTGGAGCCTGCTTTGGATTATGTATCCCCTCTCTCTGCTTTCCCCTGCTCATGGTCTGTCTGTCTCTCTCTCAAAAATAAATAAACATAAAAAAAAAGAATGCTTGCATATTTGCACTCTTGAGAGCCCAGCACACAGCAGGCTGTCAGGTCACCCAAGTAAGCCACCATGGTAAGCTGAATCCTTAAGAATAATCAGCACTTGCCAGATAGATAAGGTAGTATTGTGGGGAGGGAATGACAAAGGCATTGCAGAAAAGGGGAGCAGCAAGGGCAGAGGCAGGGGGTGTAGTGTGGCAGGACGTAGGAAGGGAGAAATGTAGGACATGAAGCCTTGGGCCAGCAGAAGGAGGTCAAGGCAAAGCCTCACCAGCATGAACCAGATCAGGCCCCCTCTTCCTCTGGGTGATGAAGGGCAAGCTACTACTCTCAGGGCATCAGTTTCCTCACCTGTGAAATAGAACATTTTAGAGCTGCTCTGTGGTGACAATGAACTCAATGGTGGGTATAAATGTTCAGGGCCCAGTGCTGGGCATACAGTCAGCCTACCCAGGAGCTGCTTCCATCCCTGGCCCCTCCCCTGGCCACTGTCAGCCCTCTCCTCTGGGCTCCCACACTTCACCAAACCATCACCACATTCTGTTGTTTTCCTTGGTGCAAGCTGGATGAGGGAAGGATGCTGCAAGCTGCTTGAGGGCAAGTGCCACCTTGGTATCTACCTCTCTGAACCCAGCAGGTGAGCATCCAGGACCCTGTGCTAATTGGGAGAAGAAGCAGCATGTGGTAAGTTCTATCTGAAAGTCCCAGGGTCCAGGAGGAGGAGGAGGAGGAGTGGAAGAAGAGGAGGAAGAGGCTACTTTTAATGGAAGGCTCAGGGAAGTGGAACACTAAGGCCAGGTCTGAACAAACACAAGTTAGCTCAGTGGAATGGAGCTGGCATGACCAAATTCCAGGCCTGCCATGGGGCACAATAAAGGTTTTAGAGCAGGAAAGGGGCCCCGAAGACCTGGTATCTTTTCCACTGGGACTAGGTAGATTTTTCTGTTTGTTTAACAGTGGTCCTCTGCTGCTTAGAGCCTTCGTTCCTCCCCTACAATGGGGTCGTCTTGGAAGGTGATGGTGAGGGAATAGGAAGATGCCATAGCAAAGGCTAGTTTTTGTCTCTTGCCCTCACTGAACCCTCCCCTTCTATTCCCAGCCTCACGTGTCCAGGTTGAGGGAATGCACTGTGTGTCTTTAACCACCTCGGAATTCTTCAGGGCAGAGCTCACAATAAAGCTGTGTTCTTTCTTTGACCTGGGGCAATGTATCACCAGGTTCAGTGTCCACAGTAAGATCATGGAGTCAGTCTCCAGGCCAGACTTCCAAGTCCCCCATGCCTCCAGGGAGCTAGCTAGTGGAGTCCCTCACATATTTGTTGAATGTTTATTGAACACCCACTGTGTGCCAGCTCTGGGGGGTGAGGGAGATAAAAGGCAAACAGAACCTTGATGGCATGAGGCTTGTCATCTAGTCCCTCCTAACCCATGTCAGACCTGGGCTCCCAGGACATTGTGAGGAAGGCTGGCTCTATCCAGGCTACATAATCCCCAGTTCTTTCTTTTTCTCCCCTTTCATGGGAAGCTCATTGCTCTTAGGATGAAGAAAAATACCTTCACAAGGCTAAATGTGTACCTTTCTCTTTGTCTACACTGCCACCCTAGGTCCCAACGACCATCACTTTTGCCTGATTGGCTACAACGGGCTTCCAAATGGTCCCTACTCATTTGCTTAACCCCCTCCATTCTCCATTCATAGTACTTTCCTTAAACATGTATATCTCACTATGTGGCTGCTACACACATCCATCAAAGGTCTCTCACAGAGCATAGAAGAAAAAGTCAAATCCCTAGTGTCCCAGTTTGTCACCTATCTCCCTTGCTCCCTCTAATACTTCTCACTCCATTCTGGCCATCCAGACAACCTCATGGCCTTTGCCAGCGCCTTTTCTCCTGCTTGAAATCATTTCCTCCCAGCCTCTCAACTGCACTATGCCATCTTTCAGTTTCCAGCATTGGCCCTGGAGCCAGAAGCTCAGCCTCTGCTCCTAGCTGGCTGCATCACCTGGGGCAAATCATTGGCCTTCTCTTGCTTCCGTTTACGGTGAATGGACTGTTAGTGGGGTAACCATATCACAGGGTGATTTCAAAGATTAAGGAAAATAAAGCACTGGAGGGGGGAGCAGCACTCTGTAGGTTCCAGCGTTAGCTGTTATTAATACTATTTCCTCAGTGAGGCTTTCATTGGAAAAGTAGGTCTCCACAGTCATTTTCTCATCACCTAGTTTCCTTCACAGCACTTATCAGTGTCCGAAATAATCTTTGTTATTCAATTATCTTATTTTATGCAGCCATTATTTGTTGTGCACCTACTATGTGCCAAGCTCCCTTTGTAATTGCCATCGGATTGGACGTCGGTAAAGGCAGGGTCTCCGCTAGACCCGTTCAACCTGTGTTCGCCCAGTACCGTGTCCAGCACACAGTAGGCACTTCGCACGTCGGGGCGTGCCCCGCCCGCCCCTCCCCCGGTCCAGGAAGTGCGGGGGCTCCAGTCGCCGGGCCGGCCGCGATGCATTCTGGGAAAGCAGCAGCACCAGATCCAAGATGGCGGCCAGCAGGAGGCTGATGAAGGTAAAAGCCATTCTCCGGCGCCGGCCGGGCAGGGGGGTGCGGCGTCCCGGGTCCAGGGTCCCCGCGGCGGGCCTGGGCTCCTCGGGGCGCCGCCGCTCGCTCTGCCGCTCCTACGTGGTCCCATTGCCCTCCCGGGCCGCGCGCGAGCTTAGGGAGCTAACGGGGCCGCCTAGGCCGCAGCCTGGGCGGGAGCGCCAGGCCGCGCTGGGAGCTGCCGCTGGCCCCTCCGCCCGGCCCGGGGCGTCCACGCCGCCCTCCGCCCGGAACCGGGCAGGGTCCTCCTCGCGGCGATGGTCTCCCGGACCCGGGGCGGCGTTGATCTGGGGGTCTGGCCCGGAGGTCCCGAACCGGGAGTCCGCGGGAAAGGCCCGAGCGCCGGAGCTCCGGCCGGGAGCCCGCGCCGCGGAGCCGCCCCGCCCTGGGCCGCAGCGCGCTGGGTTTGGTACCCCTCTCAGCGGGGACGCAGCTCCGGAGGCCGGGAGGCTCGGGCTGGGGCAGGAAAGAGGAGGTCGGGCGACAAAAGTTAGGTCAGTTTGTTCGTGGGTCGTTTGAAATTGCTTTGGGTCCTAGCAAACCGTCGCCTTGTGACTGCAGAGTCACACAGCGGGCAAGTTCCAACTCCAGGAAGGCGTGGGGTCGGCCGCATTTGCGGCGCGGTTCTCCTTCCCCGTCTCCTTTCAACCTACCACTTCTAGTTATCCGGATCTCCTTTATTTGCTGAAGCTAAAGTGCCATTTTTGCGGGGTGGGGGGTTGGCTTCAATCGTTCGAACTCAAACCGGCCAAAGTTTATAAAAATAACTTGGTACTTTGTATCTTGAATGCAGCGGGTGCCTCCTTGTTAAGTGGCTCCTTTGGTGAGGATTACCGATGCTAAACTGGTTCAGTTCTTTCCCGAGTATGTTTGCCAGCGCCCTCCGGACCCGACCTCGCCAAGATTTGTGAGCCGGCGCCCGGGTAGTGCTGCCGGGTTGCACCGGGCCGGAAATAAAAAGGCCCAGGAGCTGATTTCCTGAGAGGAGATAACGAGATGGGGTTCCTCTTGGGCAGAGCGGTGCTTGGTGGAACTAGACGTTGAACTTGGAGTTACAGCCTCTGGGCCCTCCCTCTCTGGGAACGTTTCCTTTCTTTTGTTCACTAAGGGCTGGAGACGACGTTTAACTTCATAAAACTGAATTGGAAGTGGGCAGAAAAGAACAGTCAGCAGATTCCAAACTTCTCATCACTTTTCTGCCGGTGACACCACCATTCACCCAGTCATCCAGATGAGAGGACTGTTATTCACTTATTTCTTTGCTCCCCAAATGTAGTCACCCATTAAGCCTTGTGGATTTTACTTTAGAGAGAATTCTTGAGGGTATGCCTTCCTTCGTAATCTTACCGAAATTACCTGAATCCATACCGTCATCTCTCAGATGCCTTTCCAAGTACGTACTGACCTTTTCTGACTCTCCTTCTTGGACACCAAAGTTTTTCTTCTAAAGCAAATATTTAATCCTTTCACTCTTATTGAAAACCTCTCTGATCTTATTGTTCTCAGCAGTTAATCCTGACTTCTTATTTGGCATGCAAGACCCTTCCTAGGCTAGCTGAAAGTAATCTATTTAACCTCACCTCCTGCCCTTTGTTTTCCCACTACCCTTGCAAATCACAAGAGCTACCCCCCTTTTTTTTTTTTTAAACCTTTTACTTTGTGCTGCCCTGTAATTCACATTCATGATCATGGTTAATTCTCACTGAAAAGTAGACATTATTATTCCCATTTTGTAGGTGAGGAAATGGAATGCTGAGGGATTCCTTGGGTTGCCCCAGTTTTCCTAGCTCGGGAGGGTGAGCTGTGAACTCACTCAAGTTGTGACTCCAGAGCCCCCTGTTCTTACTTACGAACTATGTGGTGTTCCTTTACATATGCAGTTTGATCTCCCTGAGAAAGGCTACCTTCCCCTTGCCTCTCCTCTCTTCCACTGAAGTCCTAGGCCCAATTCCAATGCCAGTTACTCTTTGAGGCCTTCTCCCCCATCCCCCTTCAGAACAAGTTGTTTCCTCCTTTATGTGACCACAGCACTTTGTTTTTCTTTGAGCACTTGTCCCAATCTCATTTGTGTTAGTTTTGCCTTTCCTACAGAGTTCTGAGTTCTTCAAGGACAGGAATCTTGACCTAATTCATCCTGGTATCCCCTACTCTGCCCAAGTTGACCCTACTCTACCCAAGTTGACCTAGTTTGGGGTTCCTAGACTTCCAGGGGTCTGAGAGGGAAGTTCCTATGGTTTGTAAATTATGTTTGTGTTTCCAAAAATTGGGGCTTAGAAAGAACATGTATGGGGCACCTGGGTGGCTCAGTTGGTTAAGCATCCGACTTCAGCTCAGGTCATGATCTCACAGTTTGAGGGTTCAAGCCCCACATCAGGCTCAGTGCTGATAGCTCAGAGCCTGGAGCCTGCTTCAGATTCTGTGTCTCCCTCTCTGCCTCTCCCCTACTTGTGCTCTGTCTCTCTCTCTCTCTCTCAAAATATAAACATTTAAAAAAATTAAAGAACATGTAATATTAAGTACTTTTATTAAAATATTTTTTTTTTAGTGTTTATTTTTGAGAGAGGGAGCAAGAGAGAGAGAGAGAGGGCAGAGGCAGAGAAAGAAGGAGAGAAATCCCAAGCAGGCTCTGCACTGTCAGCACACAGCTGGATGTGGGGCTTGAACTCACAAACTGCAAGATCATGACCTGAGCAAAAATCAAGAGTTAAACGCTTAGCCCAGGCGCCCCTAAGTACTTTTAAGTGCTAGGTTATTTACATAAAATCTTTTCCATAACACTTCAAGTTAGCGTATTATCAGCTATATTTTACAAATGAGAGAATTATGAGGCTTATATAGGTTGATTGTTACCAAAGGTGAAGTAGCAAGCAGACCAGGGTGGGGAGAGAGAGGATGTTAAATCTCCTTAGCATCAAATCCTAAGGTCTATGCCTCTTTCTTACTCCAAGGATGCATGGAGGACTGTGTAGTTTCTTGAGTTGTGGACGGAAATTCTTTCAATTCAGTAGAGGAATGCTGGCTACATGACTGAGATCACTGGCTCTGGGAGTCAGTGTTTAAGCTGATTAGTTAAAAACAACTACAACAACAAATTAATTGATGCATGTTGATCTGTACTTGGGGTGGAAATAAAGGGGGTTTTGATGATGAAAGAAACATGTTGAATAATCAAATGAATTACATCTTAGAGAACTTTAGATTTCCTCAAAAACTATTTTCCAGGACACTCAAGAGTCAAAGATTTCTTTGTAACAATGGACTGTCTGCTGATAGTATAAAATATATTATTGGAAGTAGAGGGATTTGCGTATATCGGCTAAGAAGTTATTTTAGGCAAAGTGAGTATGATAAAGTTTTTAATTTAAAAAGCATTTGCCAGGGGCACCTGGGTGGCTTAGTCGGTTAAGCGTCCGACTTTCGCTTAGGTCATGATCTCGCGGTTCGTGGGTTCGAGCCCCGCGTCGGGCTCTGTGCTGACTGCCAGCTCAGAGCCTGGAGCCTGTTTCAGTCTGTGACTCCCTCTCTCTCTGACCCTCCCCTGCTCACACTGTCTCTCTCACTCTCTCCTAGAAATAAATAAAAAAAAAATTAAAAATAAATAAAAAGCATTTGCCAAAAGAACTAGCCTTTTTTCAGAACCCTTTTTAGGAATTACAATGTTAATAAGACATTAAATACATTTTAATTTGCAAGCAGCAAATCCAGCATTGATGGCAACGACCAGATTGTAACCACTGCTTCTATCTGGAAGGGAAATAGCTACAAAAGTGAAACCTGTAGGTGTGGCTAAGGAAATTGATTGCAGTCTGATCATTTCTTTTCAGCCTCTCAATTGCACACATCTCTCCTAGGGGCCCTCCAGCTGAGTATCTTCCCAGAAGGGCTTTTCTCAGTGGGGAAAGTTGTGGATTTAAGAAGGGGGTGTGTGACATTTTACTTGTTATTATGGTGTAACTGTTGAGATGAGGAATTGAGATTTGTAGCAACCTTTTGATGCTACTTAAATGATGTTCAGTCAGAACTCCTTAATGGTATGCTCTCTCTCAGACCATAACTACAGGTGAATAAGGAGGAGTCACTAATAACAGTTCTTTCCTTGGAAAGAATAAGCAATAAACTGGTTTGCTTTTGAATACAAGTTTATGTTCTCTGAAGTTGGGTAATTAACATGAAAGAGCAGTGAATGTGTCTGGTACGTGTGTGTCAGAAAGTGAGGGGAGTTTTTCAGATGATGTTATACTGATATAAATGTCCTGAATCCATGGGGTTTTAGGGAATTGAGAAAAACATTGTATTTTTTTTAATCCTAAATGTAAAATCTCAGTACGTTGGGACTATTTCAGCTTCCCTTAATGCTTTTCATTGTAAATGTTTCCCTATTAAAAGAAAATTGGGACAGGCCCTGGGAAAGAGAATGGACTTGGTTGTTGTAACATCTGGGACCTTTTCTTAGGGTATATACTAGAACAAAAACATTCGTCTCAGGGTACTTGGTGGCCCTATTCTGTCTTTGTTATAACTGTAAAGAGTTTGTCAAATTAGCATCGTATTGTACCAAGTCACTTGGAAATATTCTCATTCCATTGAAAAGCATCACTAAATGTTCAAGAGTGATTTCTGTTTTCTTTACTGCAACAGTAAGTCAGGGATTAAAGCTTACAGGACCCCAAGATATCTCTCCTGAGCCCAGACTTTGTATCTAACAGCTTGGAGAGGTTCCCTTTGAATGGCACATAGACCTGTAGTCGTCTAAGCTTGTGCCCCCACCAGCCCTCATGCTTCTCCTGTCTTGCCATCTTCAGTTATGATCCACTTGTCTACTCAGCCACCCAGGGAAGAACCAGGGGAAGCCCACTTAGCCTCTTCCTTCCACACCTAGCCACTTGCCAGATTCTGCTGAACTAGGCCTTTATCTCTGGCCTCTGCCCATCTTTTCTCCACCCGCTCTACCATCCCCTTAGTTCAAGCCATCCATCTGTGGTGGGCCACCTGCACTGCACACCTTGGTAGTTTCTTCTTATTCCTCACCAGTCTATCCTCAGTCCCACATGATTCTTAAGTGAGTCCAAGAGAGGTGCACTCAGGCCATGCTCTCAGAGATTGGAGCTAAATTCAGGAGGTCAGAGCTCTGTAGTTTAAAACCTATATTCCTTAGCATGCTCTTTCAAAGTCTGATCTCACCAGTCTTTTCTCTCTGCACTTGCCCGTGGGATCCCCTAAACATGCTCTGCACCCCCGGGTCTCTTGATGGGTATCCCTGTCCCTTCTCTACATCAGGGTAATTTCTTGTCCTTTAAGACTCAACTCACAGGCACCTCCTCTTAGCCTTGAACTCAAGGAGCTCAGTGAGGGAGGAAAAATGGCATGCGCCTAGAACAAAAGAATCCTGGTCTGTCCACTGTGTGCTGGATGTCTGCCAGCTGAATAATGGAGTACAGGGGGAAAGATCCTCTGACATTGAGAAGAAGGTGGAACTTGGTTTGGGCCTTGAAGAATAGGCAAGGGTTTGGGCTGTTGAAGAGAGGAGGGGCCTGGCAGCCAGTGAAGTTGAGTAGCTCTCATCCCTCAGTGGATGTGGTCAGTGGCTAGGAGAGATGCCCTGGGGAACAGGAGTGACAGTTCACCTCCCCCAGTCCAGCTGCCTGCTTCTGACCTTGTGCAATCCCTTCCTTTGGTTTCAATTAGGCCAACCCCGAGGCGGTTTCCAGAAGCACTGGGTAAGTGGCCTGGTTTTACCCTTGGTTGGTACATCCAGTGCACCTGACCCTCCAGAACTATGAGCTTTCCCTCTCCCTCTTCCCTGTAGTGCTACATTCTCTGGCCAGCCACTGGAAGACTTGTCTCTCTATGAAGGGGTATTGTGGAGGGTGACGCTGGTGAGTGTAAGGACAGGTGGCAAAGAGATGTCTGGGCCTTTCAGTTGAGGGGGTCAGATGTATCCTCAGCTGTAGCATCCAGGAGAAGCAGCAGGCTGCTCACATGGGAGAGCCTTTGCCACTGGGTTTCCTCTAGCCAGTCTCGTCCTGCCTCTTCTTGAGGGCATAGGAGGAAAGGGTGTTTCCTTCAGGGCAAAGCTCTCTACTGGTTGAGAGCTCAGGTTCTGGAGGTTGTGTGCTGGGCCTGCCACATCTTAGTTGGAGGAACTTGGGCAAGTTACTTAATCTCTGTGCCTTAGTTACTTCATCTGTGTGTGAAAGTGAAATGAGTTAATATATGTCACATGCTCCAGAGAGGGCCTAGCATATCCTAAGTGTTAGATACACATAGATTGTTATTATCGAGAGTGATCAAGACGTGTCCCAGGGCAGTGACGAGAGCAGCCTGGCAGGAGGGTAGGGGCTTAGAGATGGTGCTAAAAAGGTGGGTTGGGCCGTGCCTGGACATGACCTCACTACCCAGGCAGAGCCCATTCTTTTTCCCACCCTGCTTTCTTGCCTCCTGTTCCATAGGGTTAGCAAGAAGTTTCTTGAGGAAGCTGTGTGAATGTATGTGTCTTTGTTCAAAAATGTGTGCTTTCTCCAACAAAATTAAAAAGCTCTTCAAAATTTTGTCTTTCTGGTATCTCTGAATCTCACGCTTATATTATCTCTTTGTGTCCTGCATGTATGCGCAGTGCAGTGACCATCACTGTGTCCAAAGATGAGCCCAGGTGCTGTGGAAGACACGACACAGAAATTTGCTGAGCTGGCAGGAAGGGGTGGGAGTTTGCAGGAAATACTTTGAAGAAGTAGTTGCAGTCCCAGAAATAAACTGTTGTTTTATTCTCTTCTCTTTTAGCCCTGAAGCAGAAAGTTAAGAAAGGTTGCTTCTGGTGGCTGATCCGTTTTTTCTCCTGGCCCTCGCCACAGTCTCTTTAGATTTCCAGAGCTGAGAGGAGCCCTCTTGACAGACAAGAGGCTGAGGCTTGCAGGGGAGGGGTACCACCCACAGGCTCGCAGTGGAGCCAGGCACACTCACTGCCCAGGCCTCCCTGTTCTCAGGGTCTTGCTCCTGCTCACATGGCTGCTTTTGGTTTTTAAGGAGACAGGGTGGAGAGCAGAGGAATTCATTTCAGGTCAGGTGATGGTTTGGGTTTTTTGTTCAGTTTGTAACAATTCCAGGTCTGTATCGATTATAGTTTTCTTTTACTTCATAATCTTGTCAGATTTTGTCTCTGTTTTTTGCCAACATAGTTCCGCAGCAGGGGGAAATGCTGTTTTGACTGCCCCTGAGCCCAGTAGGCACATTTGCAAGCAAAGCAGTCAATAATGTCAAATGCAGTGCTCATGGTGGTTCTCTGTCTTTCTGAGTGGTGACGGTGCCTGACTCTATCACAGGATCAGGGAGTGGGATACGCCTCAGAAGTTGAACAGCCTCTGAGTGCTTTCCGACATGGTGTGTAAAATATCTGCTTTGCAGCAGTGTGCGCCTTGTTAAGAAAGCTCAGCGCAGGAAAGCTAACCTTGCAGAAGGAGATCTGCCACGTGTTTGACACACGCAGTCCCCATTCTGGTCACTCGTGCTAAGATGCTGGACTCACGAATGCCATGCACAACCATGTTTAGATGGAGACAGAAACATATTCCAGGACCCAGGCTGACATCCGAAGCTGACCGTGTGTGGAGCTGGCATCAGAGCCTCCTCAGCTGGGGCTTGGGCCACGCTTGCCCGGAAGTGTGTGAGTAGTGCATTCTTATAAGCTTGTGCTGAGGGTTCTCTTCAGCCATGCCCTCTTAGAATGACCTCTTGATAAGTGGCCCACCATACTGGATCAGTGTGTGGTGGTTGAGTTCAGATCTTAACTTCTGCTGTGGACTCATTTGTGTCGTCACCTTGAGCCTCAGTGTCCTGATTTCTGGAGTGGGATGATGAAACGACTTCATAGAGTTATGATAGTAGTCAAATGTATTAGTTGTGTTAATAACTAAGGGTAAAATGGTATACTGCCGACCCATGGAAGGGGTGATGTGCTGTTGTGGGTCCTGCCTCCTTTGCTAACTATTAATTGAAATAGAATCATGTTTGCAGGACTCTGAAACCTTCTCTTTAGATTTACAGTATTTTGATAAAAAATTTTTAACTTTTATTCATTTTTGAGAGAGAGAGAGAGAGAGAGAACTGTGAGCAGGGGAGGGGCAGAGAGAGAGGGAGAGACAGAATCCAAAGCAGGCTCCAGGCTCCGAGTGGTCAGCACAAAGCCCGACATGGGCCTCAAATCCACAAGCCCCTAGATCATGACCTGAGCTGAAGTTGGATGTTCAACCAACTTAGTCACCCTGTCACCCCTACAGTATTTTGAATTAAAGTCATGATGTAATGTCCTTGCCCCTGATTGCTTTGTGCGAGCATGGAAAGCACATTTCTGTCAAAATTAGTTACTTGGCTACCATCACAACAAAAAAGCAGGAAGAGGCTTTTTCAAAGAACTAATGTCCTCCTAGTTATGTAGCTGATATTTGAGAGTGATACTGCATTTAGATTTTTTTTCTTAAAAGAGCTTATTTATTTGTTTTGAGAGACAGTGTATGTGTGAGCAGTAGGAGGGGTAGAGAAAGAGAGGGAAGGAGAGAATCCCAGGCAGGCTCTACACTTAGCTCGGTGCATGACTTGGGACTTGATCTCACGATCAAGCCAATATCAAGAGTTGGACACTTGGGGCGCCTGGGTGACTCGGTTGAGTGTCCGACTTTGGCTCAGGTCATGATCTCACCTTTGGTGAGTTTGAGCCCCATGTCGGGCTCTGTGCTGACAGCTCAGAGCCTGGAGCCTGCTTCAGATTCTGTGTCTTCCTCTTTCTCGGGCCCTCCCCCGTTGGTGTTCTTTCTCTGTTTCTCTGTCTCTGTCTCTCTTTCTCTCTCAAGTAAATTAAAAAAACATTAGGGGCGCCTGGGTGGCTTAGTCGGTTAAGCGTCCAAATTTGGCTCAGGTCATGATCTCATGGTTCGTGGGTTCAAGCCCCCCATCAGGTTCTTTGCTGGCAGCTCAGAGCCTGGAGCCTGTTTCAGATTCTGTGTCTCCCTCTCTCTCTGCCCCTCCTCCACTCATGCTCTGTCTCTCTCTGTCTCAAAAATAAGTAAACTATAAAAATTTTTTTTTTTTAACATTAAAAATTTTAAAAAAGACGGGGCGCCTGGGTGGCTTAGTCGGTTAAGCGTCCAAATTTGGCTCAGGTCATGATCTCAGTCTGTGAGTTTGAGCCCTGCACTGGGCTCTATGCTGACAGCTCAGAGCCTGGAGCCTGTTTCAGTCTGTGACTCCCTCTCTCTCTGCCCCTCCTCCACTCATGCTCTGTCTCTCTCTGTCTCAAAAATAAGTAAACTAAAAAAATTTTTTTTAAATCTAGTTTTATTTCATTTTTGAGAGAGAGAGAGCACAAGCAGGAGAGGGGCAGAGAGAGGGGGAGACACAGAATTTGAAGCTCCAGTCTCTGAGCTGTCAGCATAGAGCCCAATGCAGGGCTCAAACTCACAGACTGAGATCATGACCTGAGCTGAAGTGTGATGCTCAACTGACTGAGCCACCCAGGCACCCCGTCTTGTACTTAGATTTAAGGCAGGTTTGGGTAACTTCTCCTTAGACATACAGCTCCATCTACCAGGTTTTATTTTGCCTAGACAAACCTAGAAACGTTCCTTGCACAGCATAAACAACTTAACGACCAGCTGTGAAGGGCTAGGGCACGTGCTGTATATGTTCATGCCTTTGTCATTATAAATTTTGGGAAGCTAAGCTCTGCCAGGATCCTGTTGAAGAAATAGGAGCCCCTGCATTGCCTGTTTCCAGTGGAAGCCCTCGCCACCCTCACCCACTGCTTTGTGTGGCTGAGAGACATTCTAGGTTTGTCACTGGTCCTGGACGTACCCTGTAAAGGGTCTGTGATTTGGGCCTCTCTCAACTTCAGCTTTACCATCCGTAAGATGCAGCTAATATGCCTGACTTGCCCATCTCTGAGTGTCGTGAGCTTCCAGTCCTATTCTGTGTGCTGTTTATTGTAAACACTGCAGTGTTCTCATGACAGGCTTCGCTCTGCGTCTTGCTCTTGCTTTTCACATGGTTGCTTTTGGTGTATGCCACCTGCACCAAAGGTACACACCTTCCCTAACATCTTCATTTCTGGAGATTGTCCCCAGAAATAACTGGCTCTTTCTAGAAGACTACATCTTCTCTAGCATCTCTCCATTTGTTTATTGTTGGGATTTTGAAGGTGGTGACACTAAGCTATTGCCCTCCAAAGGGGAGTGTGGTGGTGATGGGTTCTTAGCAACTCCTCTGCCTTATGTTTCTTTCCTTTTCTTTTCTCTTCTCTTTCTCTTTCTTTTTTTTCTTTTTCTGAGAGAAAGAAAGAGAGCACAAGCCCGGGAGGGACAGTGAGTGGGGGAGACACAGAATCTAAAGCAGGCTCTAGGCTCTGAGCTCTCAGCACAGAGCCCGATGCCGGGCTGGAATGCACAAACTGTGAGATCATGACCTGAGCTGAAGTCAGATGCTTAACCGACTGAGCCACCTAGGCGCCCCTTTCCCCTCCTCCCCTCCCCTCTCTGTTGATCAGATTATTTCTGAAAAAGCTTTGTGCCAACAACTATAAACATTCTTTTTTTTTTTTTTAAGTTTATTTTTGAGAGTGAGAGGAAGTACAAACGGGAGGGGCAGAGGCAGAGGGAGAGAGAGAGAATCCCAATCAACACGGGGCTTGAATCCATGAACTGTGAGATCATGACCTGAGCTCAAGTTGGATACTTAACTGACTAAGCCTAAGCATATTCATTTCTAATTTAAGACCCCATGAGTTCTGGTCATAGGCTGTCAGCAACATATCATATCTGTTCCCTGTTATGTAGAGTGTCTTGACACTGTCTTGGATTTTTAAGAACTGTGGTGATACATTATGGAAGGGGGGAATGAACCTAATGTTAATTGACTTCCTAAGAGGGGTGTTAAATGTTGTATAAAGTTTCTTGTAATTCTCAGTAGTGCCCTGTGAAGTCGCTTTTCTATTTTTCAGGTAAGATAGTAGACTTGGAGCTTCAGGTAGTATGAAGAGTGGGGTCGGGCTTTAAGCCCAGGCCTGTCTGACTCCAGGGGCCTGTGCTCTTTCTAATCCACTGACAGTTTGACAGCTGTTGAAGCAACTACTTGCCCAGTCAAAACATTGTGTTTCTCTGTATAATGTATAAATTAGTGTTGAAGAGAATGTTGGGATTGCAATATCTGATTTTTTTGTCTATAAGTGTCTTCAGAATAGAGAACAGTAAAATAAGCAATGTAAGTCATAGTAAGCATTCACATTTCATTTATTTATTTATTTTTTAAAGTTTCATTTATTTAACCTGCATACCCAGTGTGAGGCTCGAACTCACAACCTGGAGATTGAGTCACGTACTTTCCCATGTGAACCAGCCAGGTGCCCAGCATTCACTTTTTTTTTTTTTTTAAAGTGCGTAAAGATTTCTGGGTTTCTGTTATCACAAACTTGTTGCAGCTAGAAGGATTCCTTACATTGCTTCTGTGTGCCTGGCTTAGTGGGAGGTGTTAGGTCTTTTAGGAGCTTATTTCTAGTCATGGAAATGACACTGAATTAATCAGGGCTTCAGTATCTTCCTTTCTAAAAGACAGGATTGGGTGGGCATGGTAGTTCGTGAGCAGGAGTGCAGCTCACGGTCACCAGGGGATCCCCTGGCACAGGTGACCAGCCTTACCGGAGACTGCTTCTGCAGGTTTAGAATGAGGCCTCAGCACAAATCAGGGTTTCTCCCTCCACCCTCCTCCCTCTCTGCCCCATCTATCTCTCTGCATGTGGGTGTTGAACAACTCCCCCTGGGCCTTTAGGCATGCTCTCTGATTGAGAGGCTCATAACATTAGTTAACACTCCAGCCAAACTTGGCTCCCAGCTGGTTCCCAGACACATGGGGTGATTTCTTACTTCCATGTGTTCGCATACATTTCTTGTTTTCTTATTATTTTTTATAGTTTTTATTTATTTTGAGAGAGAGAGTGCATGTGGAGGAGTGGCAGAGAGAGAGAGAAAGAGTCTCAGGCAGGCTTGGTGCTGCTGCCACAGAGCCCAACATGAGGCTTGAACTCAAAAAACCGTGAGGTCATAACCTGAGTTGAAATCAAGAGTGGGATGCTTAATCTCCTGAGCCACCCAGGCACCCCCATCTGTCTGCTGTCTGGATTTCTTAAGGAGGACCACAGCTAGTTGAGAATCACTGGCTTCTGAAGGGTTCTCCATCAGTGCTGCACGAGGGTTGCCCAGGGAGATTTTGAATGGCTGCTTTTCCAGGAACCATCATAGATCTCCACAGAAGAAGAAGAAAGGAAAAAAAGACTTTGTTAACTACTTTGCTCGAACTCAGATGCGTACACTGGAGTTACGTGACCAGAGCTCACTGTGTATAGCTGTCTCCTGCTGTCCTCGCAAGGATAAGCCGAGGTTTCTGTGCAGGATGTGGAGTAGTCCACTTCTGCTGGGGCCAGGACTGTCTCCTGTTAGTGCCTGTGAACTGTTAAGCAGCAGTCTGTTTCTAGAGTGTGCCACACTCCTGCCTGGCATGGGCATCAAGCTCGCTGGGCTACAGTCTGGGCAGTGGGCTTTTCCCGTTTTGAAGAGCTGGGCAGCACACCCAGGCTCTTTCAGTTTCCCTCAATACACTGAGATCCACCTCTGGGCTCAGAAATGGACCTCATTTTGAGAAGCATTGCTGTCTTTCTCCCTTATCACTTGCTCTGGCTGGGAAGCCTGCTCTGACCTACTGGGAGAAGGAATGAGCTCACTGGCTGGTTCTGCTTTCCCTCGCACTCTTCTCTTGGTTTGTCAGTACTGGCGCCATCAGCCTGGAGCAGCTGACCCAGGACAGCTTCTTGCTCCTAGCAGAACTGAAACAAACTTTTGTGGCCTTGTTTTGTAAGCTCCTGTCGTTCTTGGCTTTGGTCTTCCTGACTCTATTCTAGAGCTGGGCCACTCACAGTTTTCCTTTGTAAGGTCCCTTTTTCCCCCATTGTTTATAATAATATCCTTTTGAATTTGAACTTAAAAAATTTTTTAAGTTTATTTATTAGAGAGAGTGCGAGCACTCGGGGGAGGGGCAGCGAAGGCAGGGAGAGAGAATCCCAAGCAGGCTCTGGCACTGTCAGCATGGACCCTGACCCAGGGCTCAAACTCACAAACTTCAAGATCATGACAGAAGTCCAGATCAAAACCGACTGAGCCACTCAGGCACCCCATGCATTTGAACTTGGAATTTACATTGATTTCTTTAAATTCCTTCTCCAGTTCTTCCACCTCAGGATTATTTATTCTCAGTTATATGGGTGCACTTTTGCTTGAGGGTTTATTAAGCCTCTTGAACTATCTTGCGTTTTCCAATCTCAGACCTTCAGATGAGCCTGTCTTTTCTTTGAATGACTGGAATCTATCATCTCAAGTTGTTCCCCTTGGTAGAGGTGTGATTGGCATTTTGGGCAGAGCAGTTCTTATCTGGAAGACCTGCTTGTGCAATGCAGGACTTTTAGCATCCTGGCCACCAATGATGCCAGTGGTTCTCAGCAGCTGGGGCTCTAGAGGATGTTGGGAAATAGGGTGGGGTGGTGTCACAATGCTTGGCATGTAATGGGCAGGGCTCGAGATGGTCAAGTATAGAGTCCTGCCTGGATGCCTACGCTGCCCAGCATTCCCTGGAGATTACAGGACTTGCTTGCTTGTTTGTTTGTCTTGGTTTGTCTCACTTCTGCCTTATAATCAGTTCTTCCTCGTTGGTTAGAATTATGCAAAGGAGGTTGCCTCTTCTGCTCTTCGGTGAGCTTAACTTGACAGCAAGTTGAGAGTTTATCTGATAACTAGTAACTGATAAACCAAGCTTTGGATTTCTATGAGCCTCCCAGCTCAGCGACATTAGCCATTAGTGTCGCCCATTCTTCTCTGGCAGGGGGTGGGAGGGATGGCATCTTCCACCACAGTTTTTGTTTCATGTATCTCTTGAAATTAGAGCATTAGTATGTGCCCTTTCTGCACCCCTGCCCATAGTATCCACTCTTTGCTCCCCTTTTTCTTGAGCAAGATGCAAGTTTTCACTGTCATATTACAGTTGAGCCTCATCTTGCTGTATTTTTGTAATTCTTTTGAAATTTATCTTGTGTTTATTACTGATACTGCCTATTATTAGTAAGTGGATTTCTCAAGCCATAGAGTATATTTACAGATTATTATTTTAAAATTAATATTCTCCTATGAAAATTGAATATAATCTCATTTGTTGACCAATTTCAAAGTTCTGTCTGAAATTGTTTTCCTACTTGTATGTGGTTTAAAACATTTCTGATAGCTTGGTAGGATTCAGCTCTTAAGTGACATACGATATCTTCTGTCTTTAGCCAGGAATCTTAACTTCAGTTGTACCAGAGATCACAAAATCAAAGTACATGGAGAGCGTTTCCCATCCCAGAGCCTTTTCTTTTCTTCCCCAAGCCCCAGCTTCCCGTCCCTGCACTGTCCTGAAAATTAAGCAAGTGAGCATGACCATGAGCTCCCGAGGCTTTTGGATCTGTGCTCTCAAGCTTACCCTCATGGAACGTATATGCTTTTTGGGGAGTGGGGCAGAGTGATAGAGTAAGATTTATTTATTCCCCATCCTGAAGGCTTCATTGTCCCCAGGGAAGCATTTCTGATGAGTCCTGGGCATTAGAAGGAGGACCAGATGGCAGTTGGCAGGTGAGTGGTCTCTCAGGTTCCATGCTGTCCTTCCTGCAGGCTCAGGAAGACAAGCCAGGCCACACTTTCCCCACTGCAGTGGCCACAAATATTGCAACCAGCTTCCTTATGGGAAGCTGACCATGGCTTAGAAGTGGAGCTCATCTCCCGGTGGCAGTGGCTCTCCTCTCACTATGTGGTTTGTTAAAAATCCCCATTTCAGACTCCACCCCACAGTTGCTGGACCAGAATTTCCAGGGCTGGGGCCTAAGCCCAGATGGTTGTGGTGGGCAGCTAGGGTTGACAAGCAGCAGCACCCTGTAGAAGAAGCGTGGTCGGGTGTGTCACCTGCCATGAAGCACCAGCACATCCCGACTGCCTGTTCTGTGCCTTCATTTGACACAAACACTGTCCTTCTCCGCCTATTCCATGCCAGGCACACCATACATCCTCCAACTTAGAACCTGTAACACGGGCTCACTTCCTACTTTCTTTGGAATTGTTTTCCCATGGAGCCTTGTAAACTGTTGCCTATGTGATGGGAATGTGGGGTGCAGAGGATCTTTTGGGCTTATTCAGAGCCTCCGGTGCCAGCGTGAGCCACAGCACCACACATGGAGGGGGTTCTCAGTTCCAAAGGGATGCGTGGACTGGACCAACAAGGGAGGAAGCCAGGGGCTGTGAGGAAGCTGTTCTGCCTGCTCAGCAGAAGAGGCTGAGCTCAGCTAGGTGGTGCTCTGGGGATGCCGAAAAGCGATGTGGAGGAGGATTTTGTACCAAGGACAAGAGGCCAGGTTGAGACATTGGAGGGATTGTGTCACTCCAGGTACCTGAGAATGAAGAATATTGGGAACATGGGCAAGCCGGAGCAGTGGGTGGCTTGGGTCAAAATGCCTGTTGACGTTGACTGAGTTGTCAGAGAAGCAGTGGTGCACAGTTGAGAAAACGAGGAGCAGGCAATTGTAGACTGAAGACTTCTTAGGCAGGGCCCTGAAGTAGTCATGGTGGTTGTGCTTTCTGGACCAAATGGCATTTGCAGCATGGACTGTTTGTATAATCATAATCCCTCATTTGCAAAGGGTTCTGTTGCATACAATGTGGTTTGGTTTCCCCTTTGTTGTGTTCAATTCTGGGTCTTGCTGCTTCTGTTTTGAAGCCGAGGAAGTGAAGGCTCGGTGAAAGGCACATGTCCCCCTCCCCACCCCAGACTGGATAGTTGATCTCTTCTCTGTGTGTCCGTGCTGAGGCAGAGTTCTGAAATTACAGCTACGGCACTGGCTAGAAAACCTGGTAGGTATGTGTTTGGTCCTAGTCCCCAGTTTCGTTTATCTTTATATCCTCAGCACCTGACTCATAGCTTAATAAATCTTGGTTGGAAGAAATCAGGTCTGTAACACCTTTCTTGTGCCCCTGTCATGTGGCTGCCCCTTGCAGGGGTCTGAGGGTGTTCAAACAAAGATCTGGTGACCAGCCCAAAGAGGAGGCAGTATGTCTGCAGAAGAGTTATTTGTCCCACCGAGTTCCATGGGGTCACCAAGGTGGGGGTTTGTCTTGGTCTGGGGCAAGGGTTGAGGGGACCACTGTTGCTCTGGGCCTCTTAACCAGACCGGGCGCAGTCTAAGTCCGCACTTTGAAATTTTATCATCGGTGGTGTTGGCACTCGGTTTAATTTGAGGGAGTCAGGAGGGATCTTTAATGTGTGGTGCTTTCCCCTGTTTGACACCCCTTTATGCTTTGTTAATCAACAGGAGCTTGAAGAAATCCGCAAATGTGGAATGAAAAACTTCCGTAACATCCAGGTTGATGAAGCTAATTTATTGACTTGGCAAGGGCTTATTGTTCCTGTGAGTATTGAACACTTCCACTTCTTATCAGATTATTCTTCAAGGTGATGTGTGTGCCGGGCTTACCTCTCTGCTCCCAAGTAGGCTCTTAGGTGAGGCAGCCAATAGACGCATAGAGGCGGGCTGTCACTTGAGGGTACAATAAGGAAGGGACCTTAACTTCGGGTTCCTGAGTAGAATCCTGTCTTTGCACTGGTTTTGTAACATTCTGGGGGGCCTGAGCTTTCTACTTCTTTGGTTATAGGCCTGGGAAAGGAGTGTGTGTTTGTGCTCCTGTCTTCCCTGCCTTCTCTCTGTCTGGTCCCATTTGTTCAGACGGGGCTGCCTTCTCCGACCTCTCTTAGGAGATGGTGGCCATTCCCATCTAGATCTTTTCTTTGCTTCTCCACCTGGTTTTGCATCTGGATATCTAACCCTCTGGACACTTGCGTTCCGGGCTTTATTCCTGGTCCCCTCCGATATGTGCCTACCATTGGTCTCAAATCCCTTTGCCTAATGGCCCACCTGGTTCCCTCAGTGTCTTGTCTGGGCCTTCTGATTCCACTGTGAACCCCACAGCTCATGCTCCCCCTGCCTTATGGACTTCTGCCTACAGATGGGCTTGGGCTCGCTCCTGGCAACGGCCTTCCCGTGGCCTTACTGTCCTCTCAGTAAAGTGTCTGCTCTTTCTCCATCCTCTCATCTCCTCGCCCCCCCAAGAGTATCCTCCTGTACTAACTCCAATTTGCAATTCCAGTTTCTCCTGCCCTCCTGGAACCACCTCACACTGAGCACATGGGCTCCCCTCTGTCCATATGCCTCGGGCTCGGCAGCCCTGGAGCCCACTTGCCTCCTGGGCCTTTGGAGCCCGTGTGGTGTCCCAGCCCCTGGTTCTGTGGCCTTGCGGCACTCACACCTGTCTTCTGCTGCTTCCTCTGCACTCTTAGACAGGGACCTTATTAATTACTTAGTCTCTAGCCTTTCTCTCATGCTGTTTCTTGGGGCCCCTGCTTCTTCCAGCATCATAGCTTACTAGGTTATTGCTGTACATGAAGGAGTCCTGTCTTTGCCTCTCTTCCTGTCCCCTCTCCAGAGACACAACATCTGTCTGTGAGGTAGCCTACTTGGACACTGTGTGCTTTCTAGTCTCCCTGGCTCCCAACTGGGACTTCTCCATGAGTGCCCCCTTCCTGTTCTTCCACCTCCACTGCCTCCTCTTTCCATCCCCACTTTCCCTGTGAGCCTCAGGCCCTTCTTCTGTGTCTGTCCCTGCCCTACCCTGTTGTACAGAATCTTTCCTTATGGGCAGAGTGACTACTTTGCCAAAGCAGTACATGGAACATGCTTACTGCAGATACTTTCTTAATGCTGGTTATGGGTCATGGCTTTTTAAAAATCCTTGCAGTTTGAGCAGTAGATAATTGGATTCCTGCTTTATTTTCGTAATCACTTGGATAACTAAGAAAAAATATGCTTTTGTAGCATTTCAGTACACACTCAAAAATTTTAAACCTGGGAGCATCCAGTCTGGCTTTGAGGATGACTCCTTTAGATTTCTCCAGGCTTGGTGATGGTGGGGCTCAGGGCACAGTATGTAGATGGTGGAGGAGCCTCTGGCTGGGAAAGTTCAGCCAGTGACCTCAGGCCTTGCCTGCTGTAGAGAACTCTTAGGTGCTAAGTGGAAGGATGGCCAGGACCATCTGACTAGTCTCTTTTCTTTCATTAAAAAAACATTTTTTTTTAATGTTTATTTTTGAGAGAGAGAGGGACAGAGTGCAAGCAGGGGAGGGGCAAAGAGAGAGAGGGAGACACAGCACAGAGCCTGACGTGCGACTCGAACCCACAAACTGCGAGATCATGACCTGAGCTGAAGTCGGACGCTTAACTGAGTCACCCAGCTGCCCTTGACCTGTCCCTTTTCTTTCTTTTTAAAAAAGTTTTTAAACATTTTATTTTTTTTGAGAGACAGAACACAAGCAGGGGAGGGGCAGAGAAAGGGAGACACAGAATCTGGAGCAAGCTCCAGACTCTGAGCTGCCAGCACAGGGCGTGATGTGGGGCTTGAACCCACAAACTGCGAGATCATGACCTGAGCTGAAGTCAGACGCTTAACTAATTGAGCCACCCAGGCGCCCCCGACCTCTCACTTTTCTAATTGAGATTTTTTATCCTACTGCTAGAAGAAGTAAAGAGTTAGTCCATGGATCTTTTGAAAGAATGATAAGAATGAATGGGATGGTTTTGAGCAGTCAGACTTGGGCAGTCTACCCTGAGATCTCAGTGGCCTCAGAGACACAGCCCAGCCTCAAGGGTAGGTGGCTGTCATCAGGGTCTGCCCAGAGTATGCCCCGAGGCCTCCCTCTGGTGTCTTGTTGGTGGAGCCTGTGGAACTAGCTGTGATCTCATAAGTCCCAAGGTGGAGACTGGCTGGTAGAATGTAGCCTGCTTGGGTCCAGACTCTGGGGAGTGTCTAGGCTCAAACTTTGCCTTCCATTTAGGGGAAGCTGGTGCCAGAGACCATAGGTCATGTCTACATTCCATTACCTCTTCCCACCACTCTCTGTGTCCTTATTTCAGTTACTGCCCAGGGCTCCTCGCTTGGTGTGAGGAGTATTTCAAGGAAGCAGTTAGGATGCTCTTGGCAACTGACCCCTCCATGGTCCTCAGTCTTACCCTACATCTGGGCCTCAGGTAGTTCTGCACCACGGTGGCTGGGTCAGCATGGGGAATCTTCTACCTAGACTCACCTGGGCCAGCTGGGGTGAAAGCAGAGTCAGGCTAATAAAGACATAGTAGTCCAGAAGCATGCTTTGACCACAGGGTCCTGGTCTTCAGGGAGCCACTTAGTAAATAGGCCCTAGCTGTAGCTCAGAGAAGGGACAGACCAGGATCCCCCAGAGAGGGAAGGTGGGAGTGAACTGGGTTTGGTGCTACCTCAAGACACTTCATTGTTGCCATGGCACTTCAGGCTTATTCCCCTTAAATGCTTATTTTTATGTAATTTTTTTTCATTTGAAATTCAGAGGTAATATCTAAGGAAGAAAAAAAATCCCATAAGCCTATCCTGAAGAAATTCAGTAAGATTTTGGGTACCTGCCCTTTAGGAACTGGAGGCATGGTGGTAGCCTTCTTGAATTTCTCACCCGATGAACATGATCACTCTTAACCATTAGCAACTCCTTGCAGCCTTTTTACATGCAAGTTTTAATGAACCATTTGATAATTTCATAATTATCACAAACTTTCATCATTTAGTCATGGCCTTGAAACTCTGTGAACGTAATTTTTGATAACTGTACAATATCCCATAATGTATTTATTCAATCGTTCCTTTAATTTTTGTCATTTGTATTGTTGTTTTTCCAGTTTTAAAATAATTTATCCTTGAAAGGGGTGTCTGGCTGGTTCAGTCCGTGGAGCGTGTAACTCTTATCTCAGAGTTGTGAGATTGAGCCCCACATTGGGTGTAGAGATTACTTAAAAAAGTTAATGAATTAAAAAAATGTTTTTTTAAGTGAAATAATTTGTCCAAGAACATCTTTATGTGAAAATCTTAGTGTGTATCTTTGTTTATTTTATTTTTTAATTTTTATTTATTTAAAAAAATTTTAGTGTTCATTTATTTTTGAGAGACAGAGGAAGACAGAACATGAACAGGGGAGGAGCAGAGAGAGGGAGACCTAAAATCCAAAGCAGGCTCCAGGCTCTGAGCTGTCAGCACAGAGCCCAATGAGGGGCTTGAAGTCAGGAACTGTGAGATCATGACCTGAGCTGAAGTCAGACGCTTAACCAGCTAAGCCACCCAGATGCCCGTTTATTTTAGATTTGATCTTAAAAATACAGTATGACCAGGAGGAGGAGGATTAATATAAGTCTGTGTATTGTCAAGTTAAAGGTTGTGCCAATTTATACTTCATGAGCACTGTCTACACCAGTGCCTGCACATGTCCTTGTCTGTCATGAAAGTTGCTGGGTGGTATTAAAGTGGGTTCTAATGGCAGTACTTCAGCACCAGGCTGTGGGGTCTGATTGCCCCAGGTGAGAATCCCAGCCCTGTCCTGACCAGTTTGGGGATCTTTAGCAAGTTAATCAGTTTGTCCCAGTACCCTCACATCTGAAAGGAGTACTTCATCTCACTGATTGTTGTAAAAGTTAAGTAAGTGCATGTGTGTGAAGTGATTAGTCTCATCCTTATTATTAAAGCCTTTGTGGGGCTGTCTGCAAAACTATTCGGCAGTTATGTAGTAAAGAGCGTGTGAAACAAGCATATAGAAAGAAATCATTGTTGCCAGTTTGATAGGTGCAAAAGTACTCAATTGGATTTGTGTCTTAGTCCCATTCAGGCTGTTATGTGACAAAATACCAGGTACCAGGTACTGGTTAGTTTATAACAACAGACAACAAAATTAAATATCTGGAAAAAAAATTGTTTTTCTGTATCTAGTTTATAACAACAGAAATTTCTCACAGTTCTGAAGACTGGGAGTTGGAGATCAGAATGCCAGTCTGGTGAGAGCTTTGTTCCTGGTCACAGACTTCCTTTGCATCCTCACTTGGCAGAAGGAGCAAGCTAGCTCTCTGGGGCCTCTTATAAGGCACTAATCCCATTCATGAGGGCTCTTCCCTAATGATCTAATCACTTCCTAAAGGCCCCACCTCCTAAGACCATCACCTTAGGCATTAGGTTTTGAATATGTGAATTTTGGGCGGGTGCCTGGGTAGCTCAGTCTCTTAAGCATCAATTTTGGCTCAGGTGATGATCTCAGCAGTTCGTGAGTTCAAGCCCTGCATTGGTCTCTGTGCTGACAGCTCAGAGCCTGGAGCCTACTTTGGATTCTGTCTCCCCTTCTCTCTGCTCCTCCCCTGCTTGTGCTCTGTCTCTCTCTCTCAAAAATAAGCAAACATTAAAAAAAAAAATTAAAAAAATATGTATGAATTTTGGAACCATACAAACATTCAGACCATAGTAATGTGCATTTTTAATTTTGTTATTGTAGTTGTAGGTCTTTCTTATTTACTGACTTTATATTTCTGTAATCTGTTATCTTTCAGAGTTTTGGTGTGCTTCTTTATTGAGTTAGTCCTTTGTTTCTGGGAAAAAATATACTGGTTTTTTTTTATTCAAGAATTCTTAAATTTGTCCTAAAATTAAAAAATTTTTTGCTTCATTTTTTAAAATTGTGGTAAAATATACAATATAAAATTTATCTTTTTGTTTATTTTGAGAGGGAGGAGAGCACAAGCGTGAGTGAGTGAGGGGCGGAGAGAGAAGGAGAGAGAATCTCTAGCAAGGATTAAGGTGCTCACTGTCAGTGCCTTCTTGGGGCCCAGTGTGGAGCTCAGTCCCATGAACCCTGAGATCATGACCTGAGCAGAAGCTCAACTGACAGTCACTGAGGCGCCCCTTCATTGTGGTTTTGATTTGCTGTTTCCTCGTGACTACGTATGTTGAACATCTTTTCATGTGCTTATTGGCTGTTGTTATATGTTCTTTGGGTAACATTTCTGTTAATTTAAGCAAGGCTTTTACCCTTTCTTTTTTTAAAGACTGAAGATTTTTAGAGCAACTTTAGCTTCACAGCAAAATTAAGAGAAGAGTATAGAGCTTTCCTACACATCTCTGGCCCCACGCATGCATTACCTCCCCCATTGTGGACATTCCCTACCAGAGTGGTTCATTTGTTAAAATTGATGAACCTACACTGACATCATCATCATCATCATCATCATCACCATAGTTTACATTAGTGTTCACTGTAGGTGCTGTATGTTTTGTGAGTCTGGGAAAATGTGTGATGGCATGTATCCGGTGTTACTGTATCTTACAGAGTATCTTCACTGCCCTGAAATCCTCTATGTTCTGCCCTTCTCCCCTCGCTACCACCTTACACCCACCCCCAGCAACCACTAATCTTTTTCTTCATCCTTTTGCCTTTTCCAGAATGTCATTTGTTTGGAATCATACAGCATGGAGTCTTTTTCAGACTGGCTTCTTTCAGTTATAGTGATGAGCAGTACATTTAAGTTTTCTCCTTGTCTTTTCATGGCTTGACAACTCCTTTTTAGCATGGAGTAATATTTCATTCTCTGGAGGGACCACAGTTTATCTATTCATCTGCTGAAGGGCATCTTGTTTGCTTCTAGGTTTTGGCAGTTATGAGTCAAGTGGCCATAAACATTTTTAGTTAGATGTTGGTCTTCTCCTTGTTTTTGAGTTGTAGGAATTCTTGATAAATTTTAGATATTAAACTATCACATACATAATTTACAAATAATTTTCTCCCATTCTGTGGACTGTCCTTTCACATTCTTTTTTTAAATTAATTTATTATATATTTTAATGCTTTTATTTATTTTTGAGAGAGAGAGAGCACAAGTGGGAGAGCGCAGAGAGAGAGGGAGACACAGAATCCAAAGCAGGCTCCGCGCTCCGGGCTCCAAGCTGTCAGTCCAGCCAGATACCGGGCTCACACCCACAAACCATGGGATTATGACCTGAGCTGAAGTTGGACACTTAACCAACTGAGCTACCCAGCCACCCCTCCTTTCACACTCTAAATAGTTTATTTTTTATTTTTTTATTTTTTGTTTTAATTTCAAGTACTAGCTGACACATTGTTACATTAATTTCAGGTTGGATAGTATTCTTTGCACAAAAGTGTTTAATTTTAATGAGGTCCATTTTGTTGATTTTTTTTGTTCCTTTGCTTTTGGGATCATATTTAAGAAACCATTGCTAAATCCAAGTCACGTAGGTCTTCCCAGTATTTTTCCCCCAAAGTTTATCTGTTTTTGAGAGAGAGAGAGCGAGAGAGTGCGCACTTGCAAATGGTGGGCGGAGGGGAAGAGATAGAGGAAGAGAGAATCCCAAACAGATCCTGAGCTATCAATGTGGAGCACAGTGTGGGATTTGAACCCACGAACTGTGAGATCATCACCTGACCTGAAACCAGGAGTTGGATACTTAACCGATTGAGTCACCCAGTTGCCCCTTCCTGGTTTTTTTTCTTTTTTTTTTTTTTTAAAGTAAGCTTTATACACATGAAGGGTTTGAACGCACAGCCCTGAGATAAAGAGCCTCATGCTTTACAAACTGAACCAGCTAGCCCCCACCCCTGTTTTCTTCTAAGAATGTTTATAGTTAAGGCTCTTAAATTATGTCTTTGACCCATATTAAGTAAATTTTTACATATGGTGTAAGGTAAGGATCCACCTTCATTATTTTGCATGTGGATATCCAATTTTTCTAGTACCATTTGTTGAAGAGACTCCTCTCGATCTTGGTCTTGGTTGGCATCTTTGCCAAAAACCAGTTAAACATACATGTGAGGGTTTATTTTTTCTTTTTTTAAAAATTTTTTTTATTTTTATTTTTTTTACAAATAGTTTATTGTCAAGTTGGTTTCCATATAACACTCAGTGCTCATCCCCACAAGTGCCCCCCTCCATGCTCATCTCCCCCTTCCCCTCCACATCCATCAGTCCTCAGTTTGTTCTCAGCATTCAAGAGAGTCTCATGATTTGCCTCCCTCCCTTCCCCAACTATTTTTCCCCTTCTTCTCCCCCATGGTCCTCCGTTAAGTTCCTCCTAATCCTCCTATACGTGCAAACATATGGTATCTGTCCTTCTCTGCCTGACTTATTTCGCTCAGCATAACACCCTCAAGTTCCATCCATGTTGCGACACATGGCCAGATTTCATTCTTTCTCATTGCCATGTAGTATTCCATGGTATAGATAAACCACATCTTCTTGATCCATTCATCTGTTGATGGACACTTAGGCTCTTTCCATGTTTTAGCTATTGTTGAGAGTGCTACTATGAACGAGGGTTTATTTTTGCTAGGCTCTCATTTCTGTTCTGTTGGTCTGTATGTCTTTTTGCCAGTCATACTGTTTTGGTTACTGTAGCTTTGTAGTAAGTTTTGAAATCAGGAAGTGTAAGTCCTCCATCCTCTAACTTTGATCTTTTGTTCCCTTTCTTTTTTTCTTTTCTTTTTTTTTAATTTAACTCTACCCCCAACATGTGGCTTGAACTCACGACCTCAGGAGTCCCATGCTTTACCAACTGAGCCAACCAGGCACCCCTTTGGTCTTCTTTTTCACGATTTTTTTTTTGGCTATTCAAGGTTCCTTGAGATCCCATATGAATTTTAGGGTGGATTTTTCCGTTTTGCAGAAATAATGCTTGGGATTTTGGTAGAGCTCACATTGAATCTTCAGATCACTTTGGGTGGTATTGTCATTAGAATATTATGTATTTTAATTCATGAACCCAGGATGTCTTTTCATATATTTAGGCCTTTAATTTCTTTCAGCAGTGTTTTATAATTTTCAGTGTGTAAGTCTTATTCCTCTGTATTATTAGCTCAGACTGCTGTAACAAAACACCATAGACTTGGTGGCTTAAGCAACAGAAATTAATTTTTTCACATTTCTAGAGACTAGATGTCCTAGATCAAGGTCTGACAGGGTTAGTTTCTGGGGAGGACTCTTCCTGGCTTGCAGATGGCTATCTACTTAACTGTGTGCTCACATGGCCTTTCCTGGATTCATGGAGAGGGAGAGCAAGGGAGCTCTTTGGTGCTCTTCTTGTAAGGTCAGTCCTCCCTGCCCCAATCTGCAGCGTCAGTTATCTGTAGTCAGCCATGGTCCCACAGCAGATGATCTTCCTTCCAACATGTGTTTAGGTCAGCAGTAGCCTAACGCGACATAATGCCTGTACCACTTACCTCACTTCATCTCATCATGTAGGCATTTTATTGTCTCACATCATCACCAAATGAAGAGTACTATACAATAAGATGTTTCGAGTGAGACCATATTCACATAACTCTTATTACAGTATATTATAATTGTTTTACTTTTTTATTGTCAGTCTTTTACTGTGCCTAATTTACAAATTAAACTTTATCATAGGTATGAGTGTATAGGAAAAAACATAGTATATATAGGGTTTGGTATTATCTGTGGTTTCAGATATCCATTGTGAGTCTTAGAAAGTATACCCTGCAAATAAAGGGGAGCTACTGTACATTAATCCTATTGGGTCAGGACTCCACCTTATGATTCCATGTAACTTTAATTGGTTGCTTACCCCAAATATAGTCACGCTGGGGGTTAGGGCTTCGGTATATGAATTTGGAGGGAACACATTCAGTCAGTAACAGCCTCCGTGGTTAAATTTGTTTTAGGTATTTTATTCTTCACAATGTTATTTTGAATGGACTTGTTCATTTCTTTTTTGGATTATTCATTGTATATAGAAATGCAACTGATATTTTCATGTTGCTTTTATATCTTGCAGTATTGTTGAGTTCATTTATTTTTTTAAAAAATTTTATTTATTTGAGAGAGCATGTGTGCACATCAGTGAGCAGGGGAGGGGCAGAGAGAGGGAGGGCAGAGAGAGAGAGCCTAAGCAGGCTCTGCATTAGGGTGAAGCAGAAGCAGGGCTTGATCCCACAAACCATGAGATCATGACCTGAGCTAAAGTCAAGAGTCAGATGCTTAACCAACTGAGCCACCTAGGTGCCCCTCATTTATTAGTTCTAATGGTGTGTGTGTGTGTTTAATCTTTAGGGTTTTCTATGTATAAGATCAGGTCCTCTCTGAATAGAGGTAGTTTTACATCTTCCATTTCAATTTGGATAGCTTTTACTTCTTTTTCTTGCCTTTTTTCCTGGCTAAAAGCACCAATACTTGTTGAATAGAAGTGGTAAAAGCAAGCATCCATGTCTTATTTCTGATTTTAGGGGAAAAACTTTCAGACTTTCACCATTGAGTATGATGTTAGCTGTAGCTTTTTTATATATAGCTTTTGTTGAGTTAGACCTAGTTTATAAAGTGTTTTTATCATGAAAGTATGTATTTTGTGAAAAGTTTTTGTCAAATGCTTTTTCTACATCACTGGAGATGATTGTGGTTTTTCCTTTATTAATGTGGTGTATTACATTGATTTTTGTGTATTTAGGCATTCTTGCATTCTCAGAATAAGTCATATATGGTCATGGTATATAATCATTTTAATATGCTACTAAATTCAGTGTGCTATGTTTTGTTGAGGATTTTGGCTCAAAATTCGTAAGATTTTGTAATTTTCTTATAGTGTCTTTGTCTGGCTTCACTGTTAGGCTGATGTTTGCCTGAGAGAATGAGTTATGAAGTGTTCGCTCCTCTTTGGAAGAGTTCTAGAAGGATCGGTGGTAATTCTTTACACATTTGGTACAATTCATCAGTAAAACCATCTGATTCAGGACTCTTTTGATGGGAGGTTTTTGGTTATTGATTCAATCTCTCTCCTTAGTCATTATAGATCTAGTTAGATTTTTTCTTCTTGATTCAGTTTTAGCAGATTGGCTCTTTCTAGGAGTTTGTCCATCTCATCTAAGTTATCTAATTTGTTGGTGTACACAATTGTTTATATTACTCTCATATAGGGGCGCCTGGGTAGCTTAGTTGGTTAAGCGTCCGACTTTTGCTTAGGTCATGATCTCGCGGTTCATGGGTTCGAGCCCCGTGTCGGTCTCTGTGCTGACTGCCAGCTCAGAGCCTGGAGCCTGTTTCAGAGTCTGTGACTCCCTCTCTCTCTGACCCTCCCCTGCTCACGCTGTCTCTCTCTCTCTCCTAGGAAAAAAAAAAAAAACATTAAAATATATTACTCATATAATTGTTATTTCCTTAAAATTGGGTGTAATGTCTCCACTTTAATTTCTGATTTTAGTAATATGAGTCTCCTCTCTTTTTCCTTAGTCTAGGCAAAGGCTTGTCAGTTTTTCATTGCTCTTTTCAAAGAACCAATTTTTGCTTTCATTTATTTTTCTCTACTGTTTTTCTCTATTGGTATTTTTTTTTATGTTTATTTAGTTTTTGAGAGAGACAAAGCGCGAGTGGCAGAGGGGCAGAGAGAGCCAGAGACACAGAATCCAAAGTAGGCTTCAGGTTCTGAGCTATCAGCACAAAGCCCAGTGTAGGACTCAAACTCATAAGATGTGAGATCATGACCTGAGTCGAAGTTAGACACTTAACTGACTGAGCCACCTAGGCACCCCTCTACTCTGTTTCATTTATCTCTTCTGTAACTGTTGTTATTTACTTCTTTCTGCTAGCTTTGGGTTTATTTGCTTTTCCTTTCCTCATTTCTTTTAAAAAAATTTTTTTTAACATGTATTCATTTTTGAGACAGAGACAGAGCATGAGTAGGGGAGGGGGCAGAGAGAGAGGGAGAAACAGAATCTGAAACAGGCTCCAGGCTCTGAGCTGACAGCACAGAGCCTGGTGTGGGGCTCGAACTCCTAGACTACAAGATCATAACCTGAGCTGAAGTTGGATGCTTAATCGATGGAGCCACTCAGGCACCCCTCCTTTCCTTATTTCTTAAGTTGTCCAGTTAGATTATTGATTTGAGATCTTTCTTGTTATTATAGCTGTAAATTTCCCTCTGAGCACTATTTTCACTGCATCCTTTAAGTTTTAATTTGTTGTGCTTTAAATTTCGTTAATCTCAAGGTATTTTCTAATTTCCCTTGTGGTTTTTTTTTTCTTTGACTCATTCTTTTTTTTTTTTCTTTTTTAAAGAATATGTTTAATTTCTGGGCACCTGGGTAGCTTAGTTGGTTGATCATCTGACCTTGGCTCAGGTCATGATCTCCTGGCTCGTTGGTTCGAGCCCCACATTGGGCTCTGCACTGATGGCCCTGAGCCTGCTTCAGATCCTCTGCTCCCCTCTCTGCCCCTCTCTCTGCTTGTGCTTTCTCTCAATAAAAAACATTCAAAAAAAAAGAAAAAAAATATATATATATGTTTAATATTCTGGGTGCCTGGGTGGCTCAGTCAATTAAGTGTCCAATTCTTGATTCAGCTTAGGTCATGATTTCACGGTTCATGAGATTGAGCCCTGCATCCAGGCTCCTTGTTCACAGTGCTGGAGCCTGCATGGGATTCTCTCTTCCTCTCTCTCTGCCCCTTCCCTGCTCATGAACAGGTATACGCTCGTGCACACACTCTCAAAATAAATAAACAAACATGTAAAGAAAAGAGTATGGGGGTACCTGGGTGGTTCAGTTGGTTAAGTGTCCAACTTTGGCTCAGGTCATGATCTTGAGGTTCATGAGTTAAAGCCTTGCATCTTGCTATGTGCCTACAGCTCAGAGCCTGGAGACTGCTTTGGATTTGGTGTCTCGTCTCTCTCTGCCCCTCCCTGATCATGCTCTGTCTTTGTCTCTCTCTCTCTGAAAAATAAACAAACATTAAAAAATAAATAAAAAAGAGTATGTTTAATTTCCACATATTTGTGAGTTTTCCAGTTTTCCTTTCATTTTTAACTTCTAGTCGCATTCCACACTGGCCAGTAAAGATACTTTGTGTGATTTCAATCTTTCAAAATTTATTTAAAGACTTATTTTGTGGCCTAACATGTGGTTTATTGTGGAAAATGTTTCAGAGGCACTTGAAGAATGTATATTCTGCTGTTATTAGATGGAGTGTTCTGTATATGTTAGGTCTAATTGGTTCTAGGACTCCCATTTCTTTGTTGATCTTCTGTGTTTTTCTGTTATTGAAAATGGGGTACTGAAATCCCCAAATATTATTTAGAACTTGTATTTCTTCCTTCACTTCTGTCAATTTTGCTTCATGTATTTTGGTTTATGTTTGTTAGTTGTGTATAGGTTTATAATTTTTCTATCCCCTTGATGGATTGAACCTTTATCAGTATATAATATCTTTTGTTATCCTTTTTACTTAAAAATCTATCTTGTCTCATAATAATATAGTCACTGTAGCTCTCTTTTGGTTATTATTATTATTATTTTTAAATTTTTAAATGTTTTATTTATTTCTAGGGGAGAGAGAGAGAGAGAGACAGCGCAAGCAGGGGAGGGTCAGAGAGAGAGGGATTCACAGAATCTGAAACAGGGTCCAGGCTCTGAGCTGGCAGTCAGCACAGAGCCCGATGCGGGGCTCGAACCCCCGAACTGTGAGATCATGACCTGAGCCGAAGTCGGATGCTTAACTGACTGAGCCACCCAGGCGCCCCTGTGTAGTTACATTTATTATTGTTCTTTCTTTTTTTCTTTTTCAGGTTGTTGGTATCATTTATTATTATGTTTTACAACTAATTGTATATCTACATGCATGAAACTTTTTAAATCCATTTTATTGAAATTTTTTATGATGAAATACTTATTAAAATAAATAATTGATAAATATACACATGCAAATATTGCTTGAGGGTTAATTCTCATAAGTGAAATTATAAATCTAAATTTTTTCATCTTTTTTGCATTTTTTTAAATTTATTTTTTAATTTACATCCAAATTAGTTAGCATATAGTGCAACAATGATTTTAGGAGTAGATTCCTTAATGCCCTTACCCATTTAGCCCAGTCCCCCCTCCCACAACCCCTCCAGTAACCTTTTGTTTGTTCTCCATATTTAAGAGTCTCTTATGTTTTTGTCCCCCTCCCTATTTTTATATTAATTTTGCTTCCCTTCCTTTATGTTCATCTCTTTTGTATCTTAAAGTCCTCATATGAGTGAAGTCATATGTTATTTGTCTTTCTCTAATTTTGCTTAGCATAATACCCTGTAGTTCCATCCACATAGTTGCAAATGGCAAGATTTCATCCTTTCTGATTGCTGAGTAATACTCCACTCTGTGTGTGTGTGTGTGTGTGTCTGTCTGTCTTTATCCATTCATCCGTCGATGGACATTTGGGCTCTTTCCATTACATTGGCTGTTGTTAACAGTGCTGCTATAAACATTGGGGTGCATGTGCCCCTTTGAAACAGCATACATGTATCCCTTAGATAAATACCTAGTAGTGCAGTTGTTGGGTCGTAGGGTAGTTCTATTTTTAATTTTTTGAGGAACCTCTATACTGTTTTCCAGAGTGGCTGCACCAGTTTGCATTCCCACCAGCAGTGCAAAAGAGATCCTCTTTGTCCGCATCCTCACCAACATCTGTTGTTGCCTGAGATGTTAGTGTTAGCCATTCTGATGGGTGTGAGGTGGTATCTTATTGTGGTTTTGATTTGTATTTCCCTGATGATGAGTGACCTTGAACATCGTTTCATGTGTCTGTTGGCCATCTGGATATCTTTGGAAAGTGTCTGTTCATGTCTTTAGCCCATTTCTTCATTGAGTGTTGAGTTTGATAAGTTCTTGATAGATTTTTTTTTAAATATTTTTTATTTATTTCTAGGAGAGAGACAGACAGACAGACAGACAGCGTGAGCAGGGGAGGGTCAGAGAGAGAGGGAGTCACAGACTCCGAAAGAGGCTCCAGGCTCTGAGCTGGCAGTCAGCACAGAGCCCGACGCGGGGCTCGAACCCACGAACCGCGAGATCATGACCTAAGCGAAAGTTGGACGCTTAACCGACTAAGCCACCCAGGCGCCCCAAGTTCTTGATAGATCTTGGATACTAACCCCTTATCTGATTTGCAAATACCTCTCCCATTCCCTCCAGTTGCCTTTTAGTTTTGCTGATTGTTTCCTTTGTTGTGCAGAAGCTTTTAATTTTGATGAGGTCCTAGCAGTTCATTTTTGCTTTTGTTTCCCTTGCCTCCGGAGACATGTTAAGAAGTTCCTGTGTCCAAGGTCAGAGAGGTTCTTGCCTGCTTTCTCCACGAGGATTTTGATGGCTTCCTGCCATACATTTAGGTCTTTCATCCACTCTGAGTTTATCTTTGTGTGTAGTGTAAGAAAGTGGTTCAGGTTCATTTTTCTGCATGTAGTTGTCCAGTTTTCCCAGCACCACTTGCTGAAGAGACCGTCTTTATTCCATTCAATATTCCCTGCTTTGTCAAAGATTAGTTGGTCATACGTTTATGGGTTGTTCTTTATTTCTTCATATGGCTTTAAGTTACTGTCCTTTCATTTAGCTCGAAGCATTCTCATTTGTATTTCTTTTAGGGAAAGTGATGATTTGGTTTTTTTTATTTAGAGCACGAGAGAGGGAGACAATGCACATGTGAGAGAAGCGGAAGAACAAAGATAGAGAATCTCCCAAGCAGGGTCCACACTATCAGTGCAGAGCTCTCCTCGGGCTCAATCTCATAAACTCATGAGTTCGTGACCTGAGCCGAAACCAAGAATCAGTTGCTGAATAGCCTGAGCCACCCAGGCGCCCCTCTCTCAGTTTTTATTTATTTAGGAATATTTTAATTTCTCATTCATTTTTGGAGGATAATTTTTGCTGACAGTCTTTTCTTTTCGGCCTCTTGAATATGTCATCCCACTGCCTTATGGCCTCCATGGTTTCTGGTGAGAAATCATTTGTCTTACTGAGAATCCAGACAAATCACTTGTTTTTTATGGCTTTCAAGATTATCTCTTTAGAGATTTGACTATGTGTCTTAGTATGATCTCTTTGAGTTGATTTTGCTTGGAGTTCATTAAGCTTCTTGGATGTGTAGATTAATCTTTCATGGAACTTGGGAAGTTTTTGCTCATTATTTTTTCAAATATTCTTTCTGCCCCTTTTCTGTTTCCTGGGCTTCTAGGGCTCCCATAATGTATGTGTTGGTCTTCTTGATGGTGTCCCATATATTCCTAGGCTCTATTCACTTTTCTTTATTCCTTTTTCTTTCTGGTCCACAGACTGGATAATTTCAGATGTTCTAACTTCAGGTGCCTGAAGTCTTTCTTCTGCTTACTCAAACCTACTGTCAAATCGCTCTGCTGAAATTTTCATTTCAGTTATTGTGCTGTTCAGCTTTAAATTTGTTCCCTTTTTTACAGCTTCTGTCTATTGGCGTTCTCATTTTGTTCAGACATCATTTTCCTGGTTTTATTTAGCTCTTTGTCCATGATTTCCTTTACTTCTTTGAACATGTTTTAGACTGTTGATTTTAATTCTTTGTCTAGTAAGCCCAGCATTTAGATTTCCTCAGGAATGGTTTCTGTTGATTTGTTCTACTCTTTAAATAGGTTATACTTGGGCTCCTGGCTGGCCCAGTTGGTAGAGCATGCGACTCTTGATCTTGGGGTTGTAAGTTCAAGTTCCATGTTGAATATAGATTTTACTTAAAAATCTTAGGGGTATCTGGGTGGCTCAGTCAGCTCGTGTGTCTGATGCAGCTCAGGTCATGATCTCACGGTTTGTGAGTTTGAGCCCTGTATCGAGCTATCTGCTCTTAGCATAGAGCCTGCTTCGGATCCTCTAAACCCCATCTCTTTCTGCTCCTCCCCCACTAGCAAGCCCTCTCTCGGTCTGTCTCAAAATAAATAAACTTTAAAAAAAAACCTTAATAAGTAAGTCATGCTTTTATTAAGGTTTTTTAAAAGTTTATTTATTTTGAGAGAGAGGGGGCATGTGTGTGCACGAAAGAGGGAGAGAAAAAAAGATGAGACAGAGAGGGAGAGAGAATCCCAAACATGCTCCATGGTGTCAGCACAGAGCGCACTTCGGGGCTCTGTCCCACAAGCTGAGAGATCATGATCTGAGCTGAAATCAAGAGTTGGACACCTTACTGACTGAGCCACCCAGGTGTCCCTTTATTTATTTATTTTTAAAGTTTATTTATTTTGAGAGAGAGAGTGTGTGTGCATGGATCTGCAAGCAAGGGAGGGGCAGAGAGATAAGGAGAGAAAATCCCAAGCAGGCTCCACATTCAGCCCAGAGCACGAGGGGCTAGATCGCCTGATCATAAGATCATTGCCTGAGCCAATAACAAGAGTCAGATGCTTAACCGACTGAGCCACCCAGGTGTGCCCCTAAAGATTTTATTTTTGGGGGGGCACCTGGGTGGCTCAGTTGTTGGAGCACCTGACTTCAGCTCAGGTCATGATCTTGCAGTTTGCAAGTTTGAGCCCTCTATGGCGCTCTGTGCTGATAGTTCAGAGCCTGGAGCCTGCTTTAGATTCTATGTTTTCCTCTCTCTGCACCCCCACCCCACCCCCACCTTGTTCATGCTCTGTCTCTGTCTCTCCCTCCTTCAAAAATAAACAAACATGAAAAAAAATTTTTTTTAAGTTATCTCTATACTCAATGTAAGGCTTGAATTTACAAACCCAAGATCACATGCTCTACTGACCAGGCCAGCCAGGTGCCCCTCTTTTTCTTTGTATACTTTGTGATTATTGTTGTTATTGGAAACTGGACACTTGAATATTGTAATCCGGAATCAGATTCTCCCTCTTGCACAGGGTTTGCTGGTTTGTTTGCAAAAAACCTTTTTTAAAGTGTATTTTTGAGAGAGAGATAGAGCGTAAACAGAGGAGGAGCAGAGAGAGAGAGGGAGACACAGAATCTGAAGCAGGCTCCAGGCCCTGAGCTGTCAGCACAGAGCCTGATGCAGGACTTGAATCCATGAACTGTGAGATCATAACCTGAGCTGAAGTCGGATGCTTAACTGACTGAGCCACCTAGGCACCCCTGTTTGTTTGTTTAATCTCTGCACCCACCATGGGGATTGAACCCCTGACACCAAGATCAAGAGTTGCATATTCTACTGACAGAGCCATCCAGGCTTAGCCTGGAGTTTGCTATTCTTGATTGTTAAAGGTTTCACTTGTGTTCTGCCAGTGTTTGGGCTGAAATTTCCTTGATTGCCAGAAGGTTTAAAAAAAGAGTCTCAGTCTGTGCAGATTGGCTCTGTGCTAGAGTACTACTTAAACACAGAGCCAAAGCCTTTACTTGTCGCTTGTGTTGAGGCTGTAATTAGATAGTGGGTGAAAGTTTCAAATCTTCTCTGGACTTTTCTGAGCATGTAGCCTGTCCGAGGCGTGTGCATGGCTTTCTCAATTCCCTAGTATAGTTGTACACTTTGGAATGTCCTAATTTCCCTAGATTTCTTCTTGGCTTTTCCTCCATTGCTTTAGGGAATCTTAATCATTATCTTTTGCTCTGGGTGGCCGTGGGTTTTCCATTGCCTTACAATGTTTTGGAGCAGTGCCTGTGATTTTTCACCCTGTATGGATTCTGAATTAGGTAAAAACAGAGATGACCACCCTGTGTCAGCCCCTCAGGTAGCCCCCAGACACGGTAGAACAGACAGACACAGTAATTTGCAAGTAAAGTCTGCTCTGCATCCTCTGGAGCTGGGGACCAGGGCCTCACACTGAAAATAGAGGCTGCCATCTGCAAGACTGTCTATTGCCCAGCCAGGGAGGAGGTGGAGTGAGGGCAGGGAAGATTGCCACAAAGCTTTCCCACCATTTGTCAGTTTTTTTTTCTTTTTCTCTTTTTTAATGTTTTATTTATTTCTGAGAGAGAGAGAGACAGCGTGAGCAGAGGAGGGTCAGAGAGAAAGGGAGATACAGAATCCGAAACAGTCTCCAGGCTCTGAGCTACCTGTCAGCACAGAGCCCGACGTGGGGTTCGAACCCACGAACTGTGAGATCATGACCTGAGCCAAAGTCGGATGTTTAACCGACAGCCAGCTAGGTGCCCTTAATGTTTTTTTTTTTTTTTTTTTTAAGTTTATTTACTTTGGGGGCGGAGGGGCAGAGAGAGAAAGAGAAAAGCAAAAACTGTTGTTTTTTGCAGGCTCTGCTCTCGAACCCAGGGACCTGAGATCATGACTTGAGCCAAAATCAACAGTTTTTGCTTTTTTTTCCTTGATTCTTCATTCATTTGGTTGCTATAAACCTTGGACTGCAGGGGCCCCTGGGTGGCTCAGTCGATTAAGCATCCGACTTTGGCTCAGGTCATGATCTCACGGTTCATGGGTTCGAGCCCCTTGTTGGGCTCTGTGCTGACAGGTAGCTCAGAGCCTGGAGCCTGTTTCGGATTCTGTATCTTTCTCTCTCTCTGACCCTCCTCTGCTCATGCTGTCTTTCTCTCTCTGTCTCTCTCTCAGAAATAAATAAAACATTTAAAAAAAATTTAAACATTGGACTGTTTTCCCAAGTTCATACAAAGTTGGTTCTGACAGCTTCTGCGTGCATATTTTGTTTTGTTTTATTTTATGTTTCTCTGGAGGAATAGGAGTTTGGAGCTGCTTGCTTTGCCATTTTGTTGATGTTGCTTTCTAAATTTTTTAATTTTAATCAGGAATGAGTGGATTTCGTTAAAGGCCATATTACTTGTCAATTAAATTTTATGATACAGGTTTTCACAGTGGCCTGTTAATTAAATCTCTCTTCCCTTTCTGGATTAACCCCTCCTTAATTGTGGACAATTTTCAAAAAGTATTCCATTGTATTAAGTTTACTAGTCTTTAGTATTTTTACATACGTGTTCATATGTGACATTGTATTGTATTTTTTGTTTGGATTGGATTTAGGTAAGATGGTCATGCTAGTTTTAGTATTATGAAGTAGAAATTTCTTTTTCTGTGTTGTGAATAGCTAATATTTGCTTTCGTGTTAATTTCTGCTTTTATTTTATGATGTCTTCTCTTTCTTTGGTGTTTGCTCTTTGTCCTTTTCTAATTTTGTGATTTGAGGGGTGCCTGGGTGGCTCAGTCGGTTAAGTGTCCAACTTCGGCTCAGGTCATGATCTCATGGTTCGTGGGTTCGAGCCCCGCGTCAGGCTCTGTGCTGACAGCCAGCTCAGAGCCTGGAGCCTGTCTTCAGATTCTGTCTCCGTCTCTCTCTGACCCTCCCCTGCCCACGCTGTCTGTCTGTCTGTCTGTCTCTCTCTCTCTCTCAGAAATAAATAAAACATTAAAAAGAATTTTTTAAAAATAATTTTGTGATTTGAGTGCTTAGTTCTTTAAGGCAGGAATTCATTCCATCTTGAGTTCCTTTCTTGCCTGGGCTGCTCCTATCCCATGTCATTGTCACCCTGAACTTGTGATGGTACTGCTGCTAGTTTTACCTTTTATTGAGAAGGTAAGATGTGCACAGGTGGAAACATTCCAACAGTGACATTAGGTCTTCCTTCTAATAGTCTGTGTCTTGGTTCCTTATTTGTAAAACAGAACTCACATGTGTCTGCCTCACAGTGGGCAGGGGACTAAATAGGTTGACGGTGCTCCCAGGCCTAGCGCAGAGCAAGTGTTCACTTCAGCCAATGTTGTGGTTCATGCTCCATTCAGCTGCCCTGAATGTCCTTGCCTCTGGGCTTCAGAACCACAGACCTGTGAGTCATCTTTGTATCCCTGAGGCCTTGTACATCAAAGGCTGCCCCAAGAATTGTTTTTAAAATTAAATGAAGGCTCTCTGGAGAGGCCTTGTGCTTCCTTGCTGTTCCCTACCAGCTGGTGGGAGAGGAAGTAGTCTCTCTGACATTGCGGTTTCTCTGGCCTCCATGCTGGCTCCTGGACCTCGCTGCTCTCCTTTCAGTGCCCACACACACCAGGTTCTGGTGAACCCCTCCAGAATATTTTTGGGGATTGGCATCAGTTGCACTGATTAATATCGTCTTTTGAAAACTGGAAGTACCTTGGTCTCTGTGCAGGGTTTTCCATTTCACAAGTTCTTTGCAGCACCTCATAGGCTCATCATCAAATCTTCCTGACCTGCACTGGATACCAGCCCCTTTTGAACAGCTTTGCTCCTTTGTTGGGGAGGCTATAGGTCAGTGCCCTCCACCAGTTGACCCTAAGTTGGGCTGTGGCTAAGGTACTCAAAACTAACCGTTGCGTCAAATTCCTGTTTGTTAACTTTTAGGGAGAGACCTTGCTTTTTCTCAGGAACATGACCTCTCTTCTGCTTAGGAGGCCACCCCTTCTGCTTAGGGCACCCATCCTTCTCCTCCTGAGTCTCCTCTGAAACTCCCCATCTCCTGGTCTCGGTGAATCTTGTCCTTCTGTGTTCTCTTCAGTCACCATTTGTACTGGTGAGGTCACTTTTGACTCCCAAGTAAGGAAACTCCCAACTCAGTTTAGCTTTGAAAAGGGCAAGTTACTGCACCTGACAAAATCCTCTGAGCTGGTTAATCCAGCAGCTGAGTGATGTGAGCAAGGACCTGAATTCTGCCTGTCCCTCTTTTCCTGACCTTGGTTCCATTCAGTCCAGCTTTCACCCAGTTGTCAGATAGCTGCTGCAGTACTGCAGACTCCTGCAGGGCCCTAGTGTCCAGGGTCGGAAGGGGACCTTCTCTTCCCTTCACTTCTCTGTCTCTGAACTGTTTGTTTTGAGGTAGTAGTCAATTCTCATGCAATTATAATATAGAGAGATCAGGAGTACCCTTCACCTATTGCATAACTATAGCACCGTATCACAACCAGAAGATGAAGTAATACAGTCCGCTGACCTTATTCAGATTTCTCCAGTTTTAATATGTGTGTTTATGCTTCTGCAGTTTTTTTTAATGTTTTTTATTTCTGAGAGAGAGAGAGATAGCACGAGCAGGGGAGGGTCAGAGAGGGAGACACAGAATCTGAAACAGGCTCCAGGCTCTGAGCTGTCACCACAGAGACCAGTGCGGGGCTTGAACCCACGAACTGCGAGATCATGACCTGAGCTGAAGCCAGATGCTTACCAACTGAGCCACTCAGGCACCCCAGTATGTTTCTGCAGTTTTATCATACATGTAGTTTAATGTGACCAAGAACAAAGGTACTTATTCCAGAAGCTGCCCACAGACTCCTCACATCTTATCCAGAACCAGGACATGTGGCTTACCCCCACCCCCTAGCTATCACTGGCTGAAGTAGGATAGCACTGTCCAATGGGGACATTTTAAACTTTAAAATGTTTAAAAAGTCATTTGGGAGTTCATTTTGATAAATAGTTTACATAATGCAGTATATTAAAAATATTGTTCGACATCTAATCACTATCAGTAATTGTTACTGAAATATTTTGCATTCTTTTTTATTTTTTATACAAGGGTCTCAGAGATCCAGGTGGTGTTTTGCACTCAGCACTTCTCAACTCAGAAGATTCACATTTCAAGTGCTCAATAGGCACTAGCAGCTGGCAGCTACCTGTCAGACAGGTTCAAACCAGTCAGGTTTTAGCCCTGGGTCACAATGAGGGAGCAGTGAGACTGCATACAAAACCTGGGGTTTGCCAGCAAGGAAATGGAGGGAAGCCTGTTGGCTGGACAGCCTGTTGGGGTCTGCTGTGGCCCACCCATCACTGTACCCCCCTCTATTTGGGCACTGCTCACTGTGTGACTTTGACTGTATTGTGATGTTGATATCTATCTCAGTGAGTTCTGGATCAGGCGGGAGCCTGAAATCTGTTTCCCTTTTACTTCCTGTTCCCAGCACCATGTGTCACACATAGTAGGCACCTTACAGTTTGTAAGCTGAACTTGTAGTTCTCCTAAAGCAGTATTTCTCAATGAGGTTGTGTTGTACACTGCATTTTGGTATGTGTATGTGTATTATTTGTGTACTATTGTCCCTGTTTCTTGTCCACTAGATGCCAGCAGCCAACTTTGTCATTGGGACAATGTAAGGACACCTTTAGGCATTTCTAAACCTGTCTGAGAGGGACAACATTGCCCTTAGTTGAGGATTACTGTTTCTGTGTTTGCTTTGTTTTTTTTTTTTTAAGTTTATTTATTTATTTTGAGAGAGAGAAAATTCCAAGCAAGCTCTGTGCCGTCAGTGCAGAGCCCAGTGCAGAGCTTGAACTCATGAACCGTGAGATCATGACCTGAGCTAAAATCAAGAGTTGGATGCCTAACTGACTGAGCCACCCAGGCGCCCCTACCTTGCCTGTTCTTAAAATTGGTTATTTGGGTCTATTTTGGGTTTTTAAATTCAGTTGTAACTAGCTTTTTTTTTTTTTTTTAAGTGTTTATTTTTGAGAGCATGAGTGCGTGAGTGGGGGAGAGACAGAGAGAATAGGGGACAGAGGATCCACAAGTGGGCTCCACGTTAACAGCAGCAAGCCTGACGCAGGGCTCGAACTCACGGACCATGAGATTATGATCTTAGTCAATGTCAGACATTCAGCTAGACTGAGCCACCTAGGTGCCCCTAGCTTTGGTTTTTAAAAAAGCAATAATAATCAGATTTTCTTTCCTAACAAGAACTTGTTTTCTTTCCATGTGAATGACCTGGAATTGACTCCCTACCACCTAGATTGACTGTGAGGTTCTCATATTCCTACTTTACTAGCCACTCTAAGCTGTGACTCGTGCCTGGGATATCCAGAGATGTGGAAATGTTTTCTCTTCTGTGTACAAGCTCCAGGCTGGTTCTGGCTTCTGGGGTCATTGTGTTTCAGGTATGTTAAACCATTATTCTGAGACCTGACCCATTCTTGGCCGTATTCAAAAGAATAACATAAATACTGGCATTGACGGTTTTGTAATCAAGAATAGAATCTGAATTTAGGCATGGTTCTAAGGCTGCCTTAGAACCTCAGGCATCTCCTGGACTAATGGAGAAGACAGGTGATTAAAATGCAGCTATCAGTGCTCTGAGGAGCCCACCAGAACAGCAAGGCTTCCTTGCAGCCACTTTCCTCTGTCTTAGATAAGCCCAGGCTTCTTCCTTAGATGAAAACATCACTGATCTTGTGGCTTCCCGGAGTGGGTGCTGCCACCATGTCCTCACCGCTCCCTGCAGCCTTGCCTCCCCTGCTTTCCTGTGGTGAAGAAGGGGCGTTGGCCAGTGATGTCTTGGGAATACACGATAGCTTTGTTTTTTAATTAAAAAAAAAAAAAGTGGGGTTTTTAATGCTCCCACGGGACACTCAAGATACTTACTATTGATACCATCTTCACAAATGTAACGGAGTTCATGCCCTGCCGTTGGGGGTAGCAGTAAAGAAATTGTGGCACATCTGGACGTCAGAATCTGCTGCAGCCATTAGGAAGATCAAGGAGATATGTGTACCCGGGTGATGAGGGTAATGTCGGTGGCAGCCTGCAAGGTAAATAAAGGTGGTTATTGTACTGTGCGCACAGTTCCCCAGCATGTGAGAGCCTCGTGTGCCTTCACCTAAAAGAAGGGGCAGGAATGCCATCTACTAGGGTTCTGGCCCCAGTTCTCTGTCAGGCAGGGGAGACTAGGGCACCATGTTTTCTCCTCTGCCTGCCCACATCTCATGTTTTTTTTTTTTTTTTTACAACAAATGCGAATTTCTGTCTCTGTTGGTATTGAATGTTCTTTTAGCAACTCTTGAGGCCAGTTGTAGAAAGCAGTGTATGTTCTTGGCTTGCCTGCCCTCCACCTGAGGGTCCGTCCTTCAACTTTGAGCTCCTCCTGGGAGAAGTTAGCCACCTCTGGCCAAGCCCCCTCAGTCTCGAGTGAGACAAAAATGTCATTTATCCAACAAAGTTTTATTGCCTCGATTTCCCATTTGTTACTTAATGGATACAGAGTGTTTGAGGGCAAAGAAAGTCTTGAAATTAGAGGTGGTTGCACAACATAATGAATTCACTAAATACCACTGAATTGTATGTGCCAAAATAGTTCATTGTACGTTACATGAATTTTGCTTCAATTAAAAATCTTTCTTCCCCACTTAAAACAAAACCTACTTTCTGAAACTAGTAGGGTGTTCCGATGTCTATGACATAAGCACCCTTCCTTCCTTTTTTTCCCTGTTGCCCTCTGGTGATTGGTGTGGTTCTTGATTAAAAGTATTTGACAGTCTCCCAAGCACAGTATAAAAGCTCCTTTAGTGTTAGGTTATTTTTTGTCAAAGAAGAAGGAAGATTTCCCTCAGCTCTACCCTGGCCTCCAGGAGCCCATGTGAGGCTTTGGTTTCCTTCTTTTACCTTTTTGTTGCCACATTTGTAGTTCTAATCTCTCACCTTCCTTTCTGGATCCTTATTCACTTTACAGCCCATTTCACCAGAAATCCTCACCCACCAGGTGCCTGCCCTCTTTCCACATTGTCCCTTGGGACTGAGGCGGAGCCAAGTCCTGCCTCTCAGGGCCCAGCCCTGATCTGTTTTCTGCTCTTCTCTGCTTTCCTCCTGATTCTCCTGTAGCTTTTTCCTTCTGCTTTTCTGTAGCTGTAGTGGTTGAAGCCAATGAGCGGAGCCCTGGTTTCTGACCCCGAGCCATACATAAAAATATTTTGCCACCAACCTCAGAGGACACTGGGGATGTTCTTAGGGAGAAGAGTATCCCTCCATGTTGGTGGGAACTGTTGAGCTCCTGTCCAAGCCAGGCACAGGCTTTGTAAACAGAAGCTACCAGGGCACTGCCCTCCATGGTCTCTTTAACATTGAGGGGGGCTCCACCTGCAAGGTGCTCTGGCCTAACAGAAATGGGAAATGTCTGGATTGCAGAGTGAAAGACAAGGTATAGCAACATGAGCAGAAGTTAGACACTATGACTCCAGTTTTATAATTGCTTATAAAAAATATGTACAGCAGAAGTCCAGAGTAAAACGCCTTTGTTTACATATGCATAGAGAACATAGCAGGGCCATGCAGCAGGGACTAACAGCTGTTATCCTGGGGGATGGAATGTTTAATACTTTTTTTTTTTTGGTTGAATGTTCCACTTTTATGAAGATTAACAATAAAGCTACTTCATTCTTGGGGATAGTGGATTGTGTACATAGGAGTCCAGAGGAGAGAAAGTTCTTTATTGAATTCAGTTCATGGAGATCATGGTTTTTAAAACTTTAAAAAAAAAAAAATTTAATGTTTGTTTATTTTTGAGAGGGAGAGACAGAGTGCACGTGGGGGAGGGGCAGAGAGAGAGGGAGACAGAGAATCCGAAGCAGGCTCCAGGCTCTGAGCTGTCAATAGAGAGCCCAACACAGGGCTCGAACTCACAAATTGCAAGACCATGATCTGAGCCAAAGTTGGATGCTTAACTGACTGAGCTACCCAGGTGCCCCATAGAGCATGATTTTTAAATTTAGATATAATTCAGAGCGTAGTTTGGTCATGAGAGATTAGAAAACCAGTTCTAAAATTACTTCTAATACTTTCAATATGATGGAATTCTATAGTATTGAGGTCTTCATTGAAAACTATACTGTGAAAAGCCCTATGAACTGAATTGTTGGAAATGGTACAAACAACTCATCCAGAAAGCAACATTAGTGCAAACTCAACCTACTAATTGAGTAGATTTCATGATTTAGGCAGTCAAGAAGCTTATTTTCAGAATAGCTTGAAAGAATAAATACTTGACAATTTACAAAGGGTAAAAAGACATCATCTGTGTTGAGACCCATGAGCTTATCTCAGTATTTGACAAAATTCTAGATTTTTTTTTTAATGTTTATTCTTGAAAGAGAAAGTGAGACAGAGCATGAGCAGGGGAGGGGCAGAGAAGGCAGGGCAGAAACAGAATCTGAACCAAGCTCCAGGCTTCAAGCTGTCAGCACAGAGCCCAACGCTGGGCTCGAACCCACGAACTGTGAGATCATGTCCTGAGCCAATGTCAGACGCTTAACCAACTGAGCCACCCAGGCGCCCCAATAGACAAGATTCTAGAGTGGACCCTGAAGGCATGAGAGCATAGAAAGCTCCCCTTTAACAACACAGTTCAACTCTGGGGGGTGGGTAGCCAGCAGGGCAGGTCTGGGCTTGGCATCCTTGTGATAGTAAATCTCGGGCTTTGTTAACTTGCTGGGTGAGGCGTGAGGAAGGGATCTGATGCAGCTTAGGGGTTGTCACCAAAATGGACAGAAGTGGATGTGAAACAGACCCTTTAGTTCATCTTGGAGTGAAGAAGGGACAGCATGTTCATTAGCTCTGCACCAGGATCCACCTGTTCGCATCAAGTCAGCCATGAATTCTGCCTGTGGTGTCAGACAGTTAGCTGTGTATGTGCTGTGGGGACACACCGTGTGGCAGCAATCCACGTCAAGGAGTGCAAGGATTGGCCTGACTTCCTCTGTGGCTGCCAGAGAGCTGGGTGGCGTCCTTACCTCATCACAGAGAAAGCAGTCACAGCAGTGACACAAACTGGACTTCTGTGAGGAAACAAAGTCAGGGCTATCGCCCAAGGAAGGGAAGACGTGAAATGCAATGGGGTCTTGAGACATTTGAAGGGTTGCCCTGGAAAGGAAAGATTAGGTTTGGTCACAGGATTAGGAGTAGGACACTTTGGGTCTGGTGCCATCTGTGGAGGGGCTTCCTCTTGGTCTTAGTTGCCACAGAAGGACTTTGTGCCTTGCCAAGTTGGTGTCGAGAGAGTTGGTGTGAAGGATCTGAAGTTTTTACTCTACTTGCCAGCTAACAAGGTAGCCTGCCACAGCTTATTGGATGCTGGCAGGAGACATAAGACTTCTCTTGTACAGGGACAGAGAACAGTCCACGGTGTCAGCAAGCCACGTGAGCATCAGCACATTCTCGTCAGTGCCCATGCCTACAGGTCCCATGAGAATGGGCCCAGATGGATGCCTGCACATGCAGCAAGTTGTGTTACAGGAGAGGAAGTATGCGTTTAGGGTCTTAGGCTGATGGCTCAACTTCCACCCCACTTGTCACGTTTCCAGATGTCAGTGACAATCTGCCTGAGGTTGCCGTTGTGGGAACTGAACTGGAGAGAAGAGTGGTCGAATCTTATTTACATGCCCGTGTGTAATGACTAGAAGCAAAGGCAGAAAGGGGGAGTCTTTTTTTTTAAGTTTCTGTATTTTGAGATAGAGAGGAAGCATGAGAGGGGGAGGGGCAGAGAACAGAGAGAGAGACAGAATCCCAAGCAGGCTCCCTACTGTCAGTGCAGAGCCCCCAAGGTCATGACCTCAGCTAAAGTCAGACACTCAACTGACTGAGCCATCCAGGTGCCCCAGAAAAGGGGGTTCTTAGCACAAAAAGTGATACTTTTTCCTTCTCAACTATGCTTTTGATAAAATATACGCATGTAGAGGGAGAATGGGTACGTGTTTGGCCAATCACCTATAGCATCTTCAGGAGAGTAAAATTTAAAGTCTGGGCAGTTATTTATGGTATGTTAAAATTATTGGAAGAAATTAATTTTACATTTAAAAACTTTCCTTGACACAGCAGTATGAGCTGAAGGGATGCAAGGCATCCATAAAGGTGGGGATGACAGAAAAACCTTGATCAGGGTTGTACATGAAGATAAAAATACTGAAATCTTTGGTTAGCTTGATAGTGAAATGGTGTTACAGCTTGGTCTTGGTGTGAGACAAATTCCTGGAAAGTCGTATAATAATTTTCTACAACAAAACCATGTTTTCTCATTAAGGTCCCTTGTAGTTTCTGAGCTGCCTTTCCACAGAATAAGTTTAGGTCTGAAATGTCAAAAACTCACATATGGGGCTTTAGACCTTTATCCAGAAGGTATATCCTGTGTTTTAATTTTTGCACACCTTCAGCAAAAATCCCTAGGACCCGTGGACAGTCTGTGTGATTGGCACACATTTGAGCTACTCCTTTTGTCATTCCCAGAGCCCCAGACAAGGACACAGGCTCAGAGAAGTTAAGGTGAGCTTAGCCATGCTCCCTGGGTTGTGGTGAGAGGCTCAGCCTGTCCTGCTTCTGGTAGCAACAGAGCTGCTTTTCTGGATCTTTTTGCCCAGGTACCAGTCTCATTGGACTGTACATGCTCATATATCATTAGTGCAGACTGCTGCTATACTCCCATTTTACAGACGTTCGGGAATGTCCCAGGCTTACCCAGCGAGGAAGAGGTAAAGGCGAGGTTAACACTGTTAACAGGGACCGGCTATTTCTTGCCTCCCAGCTCCTAGCATGGGGCCCAGCATAAGGCAAGGCACAAGGGTGGTGACTACTCTGGGGCAGAAATCACCAGCAAACAAAAGTTGTAAAGGACAACTCTTTTCACATTGCTCAGGCAGTATAAGTGAACATGATTTTTACTTAGAAAATTTAAAACTTTCTTAAAAACCAAAAGCAGTATTCTCTGAGTTCCCCCTATTTTTAATTTGTACGAATTTGTTTATTTGTAAGAGTGAGTTGAGCTGTCCTAGGTAGTGACTCAGGGGGCACAGACAGGGTGAGGCCTGGGAGAGGTCTGCTACCACTTTACCTTCTGGACAGTGTTATAGAGAATTCTGTCTTCCTGAAGAAGGGATTAGGGAAGGATTTATTGGGATAAAAATTATTTCCCAATCCTGTCTTCTCCTAATAGCCTTTCCCAGGTGTGTGCAAATCAGTCTCCTCACATAGGCATATGGCCCAGACTGTTAGCATCTCAAACCTTCTTCCTGACCCTGAGTCTCCAACTCCTTACAAGCTTCCCCACAGATTAATCTTCTGAGAGCGTATCCCACTGTTCAGGGGGAGTTTGGAGCCCTAAACGTGGCCCCCAGCTTTCCTCAGGAAGACCCTCTGCAGCCCCTCGGCCACACTGTCTGCTCCCAGCCTCTTGTCTTCCCCAGACTGCCCCTTCCAAGCCCCACCATCGTAGTCTTTAGTCCTGTCTGTCTGGAAGTCCTCTCTCACCCCTCAGCCTTCCCTAACTTTACCTGTCCTCCAAAGCCTCTGCCCCATGCCTCCCTTGCTTGGACAGGATTAGAACATAGGGCAGTGTAGAGACCTGGTACAAGCCAGACTTGCTTCCCAGCAGAGGAGCCATGTTTAGAGGATGCCCAGGTGGTTCGGGGCTTGAACAGGAAGAGCTGTGGTGTGGGGGCTGCCAACAGCATCTGTGGGCACTTTGCGAAGCTAAGCTTTCTCTGGGTTGGGTGTGACATGGCACGCCTGGATGGGATGCAGGAGAGTCAGAAAAGGCAGGCTCAACTCAGGGAAAAGGCAGTAGGTGAAAAGGGTTTGCTCAACTCTGGAGGTAAAGGGAGGGGGCAGAGAGCCTGGGGCCCTTTTTCTTGGAGTATCTCCCAGAGGCTCCTGGGCCCATCAGGGTGTCCAGGCCCTGAAGTCTAGCTCTTCAAGCTGTCCTAGGGACAAGGACATGAAACATGATTCTGGCCCTGTCTGGATAGCAATAGAGGCAAGCTCGGTTCCCCAGAGTCTGGCTGCAGTTCCGCCACCTCTTTGAACTGTCAGCACTCAGTGTAGTCTTGGTTTGGTTGTTAATTACCCCTGGTATGACTCTTCATATTTTCAAAAAAGATAAAGAGATATTTGTAAAAGACATACCTGATAAAGGGCTGCTATCCAAAAATATACAAAAAATTTCTTAAAATTTGATAATAAGAGTCTGATTTTCAGATGGGCAAAACATCTGAACAGGTACCTCACCAAAGAAGATATATAGATGGCAATAAGCATATGAAAAGGTAGTTAACATATATTGTCATTAGGGAATTGCAAACTAAAGTAACAAGATACTATATACACCTATTAGAATGGCAGAAATCTAAAACACTAACACCAACAAATGCTGGGGAGGATGTCTTGGTGAGGAGCTCTCATTTGTAGCTGGTGGGAATATAAATACTGCAGCCCCTTTGGAAGACAGTTGGTGATTATTTTTAATGTTTATTTTTGAGAGAAAGTGTGAGCAGAAGAGAGGCTGAGAGAGAGGGAGACACAGAATCCAAAGCAGGCTCCAGGCTCTGAGCTGTCAGCACAGAGCTCCATGCAGGGCTCAAACCCACAGACCTCAAGATCATGACCTAAGCCAAAGTCGGGCGCTTAATTAACTAACTGAGCCACCCAGGTGCCCCAGTTAGTGATTTTTAAATGTTTGTGTGTATGTGATACACACACACGAGAGAGAGAGAGAGAGAATGAGAGCACAAGTGGAGAAAGAGAGAGAGAATATCTTACGCAGGCTCCATGCCCAATGTGGAGCCTGCTAGTGGGTTCTGTCCCATGACCTGAGCCAAAATCAAGAGATGGTTGCTTAACCAACTGAGCCACCCAGGCACCCCGGACGGTGATTTTTTGACAAAACTAAACATAGTCTTAACCTAAGATCCAGGAATCATGCTGCTCAGTGTTTACCCAAAGGAGTTAGGAATGCATATCCACACAAAAACCTGCACACAGATGTGTATAGTGGCTTTATTCATAATGGCTAAACGTGGAAGCAACCAAGATGTCCTTCAGTGGATGAATGGAATAAGTGGTGGTAAATCCAAAAAACAAAATATTTAGTGCTAAGAAGAAATGAGCTATTGTGCCATGAAAATCATGGCAAAATCTTAAAATGAATATTATTAAATGAAAGAAGCCAATCAGAAACGGCTACGTACTGTATGATTCCACTTATAATGTGTGATGCCATACCAGACCAACAAAACACATACCAAGAGTGAACCCTAATGTAACTGGACTGTGGGTAATAATGAGCTGTCAGTGTAGGTTCGTCAATTGTAACCACTCTATGGGGGATGTTGATAGTGGAAGAGACTGTGTGGAGGAGGGGACGTACAGGAATTTGGTACAGCTTTCCCCTGCTATGAAGGGAGCATTCTGGGGCACCCAGCTGACTCATTTGGTGGAGCATTCAACCCTTGATCTCAGGGTTGTGAGTTTGAGCCCCACATTGGGTGCAGAGATTACTTAAAAATAAAATCTTACACACACACACACACACACACACACACACACACACACGAGCATTTCTAGGAAACCTTATGTAAGCCTAAATGGTATAAAGCAAAGAAGCAGTCACCATTAAAATGTTTAGTGTTCCCAGACCCCAAAAATAACCTCTCAGGCTTGTTTGATACCTTAGGACACATCTTGCTAACAGATACACAAAAGAAGTCAAGGTAAAGTGCAGATGTTTACAGATAACAGTTCAAAGCTCTGGTGGTTTGACTCTGAGATGCCGAATTTAGTTCCTGAAGAAGGCACTTGGCAGTGCCACCACTCTGGCCGCTCCAGATGCAGTGCTCTCTCTGTAAATAATTGCTGCAAAACAAATACTGAATGCTGTTTTCACTTTTTACCTGTTTTGGTAAAAGTGAAAATCCTCTTCACATTTCTTTATGTTGGCTGGCAAAACAGGTACTAACATAGGTCTTTCATGAAAGCAAAGTGGCATCACTCAAACTTCTAGAAAGTGGGGGATACCCTTACTTCCCTCTCAGTTTTGCTGTAAACCTAAAACTAATAAAACAAAGCCTATTAAGGATACAAAGATAAAGAGACCACACGGTCAGTTGCAGACCTTTATGCAGCTTTGTGGACATCCTGCTCTGGAAACATTGATCGATTGTTGGTTGCCCTGAAGGTAACAAGGCTTCAGTTGGCATACTACTTGAAATAAATAGATTTTTCAAGTAAACAGGACAGTCCTGTCTGAGCTACAGGTGTTTGAGTTGTTGCATGTTCATTTTGATCTTTTCTTGTTCCCTGCAGGACAACCCTCCATATGATAAGGGGGCCTTCAGAATCGAAATCAACTTTCCAGCAGAGTACCCATTCAAACCACCGAAGATCACATTTAAAACAAAGATCTATCACCCAAACATCGATGAAAAGGGGCAGGTCTGTCTGCCGGTTATTAGTGCTGAAAACTGGAAGCCAGCAACCAAAACCGACCAAGGTAAGGCATGCTTCTTGTGTCTTTCTTGGGTGGTACTCTTCTGGGGATGCTGTCGCAAGGCAGGGGCAGCCCCTCAGTCCTTTCTAATGCCATGTCTGAGTTTCAGAGAAATCTTAACCTGACCCAACTCCAGTGCATGCACAAGTGCTACTGAGGTCCTGCCATTCCTTGTGGGCAGGGCACATCTCAGTCAAACTGTTGACCTGCACAAGTATTTGAGGAGGCCCTCCTGTGCTCATAGACCACTGGGGACATGTAACAGACCAGACCAGCCTCTTGTGTGGTGAGGGGGTCCCTGGAAGTTTTCATGAAGGATTGTGGGGCTGCTTTGAGTGGGAAAGGGCGGATGGTGTTTAAGGTGACCTGACACAGCAGTTAGCACATGAACTCAGACTTGAGGGAAGGAGGTTGGAGAGGCCCTGCCAGGCTAAAAGAAGGGTGCAAATCAAAGCAACCTGGCGGGCATCACAGTGCCAATGGCTCAGAGTGGGTGGTGCTGGGGGGAAGGGGCATGGTCAAGGGCTTTGTGCCCAGATGAAAGCACAAAATTGGTTTTTGTGGGCCTGGAATTCCTTGCAATTGGATGTGGCATGTGTCCGGGTACCTCTGTGTGAACATACACGTGCTCATATTTCTGGGAAGGGTACTTGATTCATTATTATGATTGGCCTTCTCTTGCCCCTAGATTTTGTTACAGACTGTGTCTAGTTTTTATTTAACTCCAGAACTTTGTTTTGAACTTTTAATCTTGTACTTTTGTGGCTTGCTTATTCGTAGCCATGTGAACCACTATACGGTCTTTGTAGATTAAAAGGAGTGAATGAGGCTGGAAGGCCTCAGATGGTTTTTCAGTGACTGATACAGTCATATTTCATCTGAACCCTTGAAGATAGACTTGAAATCCTTTTGCACTGAAGTTGAGCCTCTCTTGTTTGAAATAATTGCCACGAAAGGTGGCTGGCCATCAGGCTTTCACAGCCAAGTAGTAGAAAGGGGTGGGTCTAGATGTTGAGTCCGAGTAGAGAGATCTCCAGTGGATGTGACATTCAATCATGGACAACATGATGTTTATGAGAGCTAATGAAGTTCTTAAGTGCACATACTTGGTTTTGTTTTGTTTTGTTTTTCTATACAAATTCCTAGCTCTGTGTTGGAAGGCCGTAGCTGCATTTGTTCAGGAATGCCTTGTCAGCCCCTCACATGACTCCAGGAGCCCTTGACGAGTTGTGTGTATCAAACACCATGCCTGGGGAGGGAATATCCTTCCAGGGCTGGCTGCCCCACAGCTCAGACTGCAAGGCCTCAGAGTTATAAGATCTCCCCCCTTACCTGAGAACTGGAGGGGGACCAGGGATATCAAAGCTTGTAGGAGATACAGTCACAAATAAAAGTGCTCTGCTCCTCTTCAGGGGCTAGCTGCTCAGGATGGGAAGATGTAGACACATAGCCAAAATGCTGGGCTCCCTTCCACCCTGAAATTAGATATCTGTCAGATACCAAAGGTAGGCTTTTTGTCCTTGCTGGCAGGCTTTTTAAGATAAAAATTTTGGTACAAGGTACTGTTGTGTGTGAAGTGATGGGCAGACTTGTTATTTTGTGAATTGGGGCAGTTAGGGTTTCTTTCTGGAAAAGCATTTTGTAGCTTGTCCTCACATACATCACTGATGCATGTTGTCCCTGGCGCTTGCTACCATGCTTCCTTGTTTCTGCTATCTATTACTGTGGTACAAACCACCTTAAAACTTCATGGCTTAAAATAACAATAATTTGGTATTTCTCATTCTATAGATTGGCTGGGCTCAGCTGGATGGTTCTGTAGCTGGTCATCCCTGAGGTTACTTGTGGCTGAGTATCTCTGTGTAATTCAGTGTTCACAGCAACTTTACAGTACATAACTATGGCACACACACACACACACACGCACACGCACACGCACACACACACACACACACACACACCAAAAACAAAAAACTAGGATCAGCTGTACCTGGAATGTCCAGAATAGGCAAACCTAGAGCTAGAACATAGATTAGTGTTTCTCAGGGGTGATATGAGGGGATTTGAAGTGACTGTTTATAAGAGTGGGTGTTTTTGGAATGATGAATATGTTCTGGAGTGAAATAGTAGTGCCAACTTCTGTTTTTCTTTTCTTTCTATTCTCTATTCTTCTAGTTTTGTGAATCTCCTAAAAACAACTTAATTGTATACTTAAAAATTTTTTTAATGTTTGTATATTTTTGAGAGAGAGAGCAAGAGCAGGGTAGGGGCAGAGAGAGAGGGAGATAGAATCTAGGGGCTTGAACTCACGAACCTTGAGATCATAACCTCAGCCAAAGTTGGATGCTCAGCCAACTGAGCCACCCAGATGCCCCTTGATTTTTAATTAGAAAGTAGAGAAGCATTAAAAATGAGCAAAAGCATGGAGCAGTGTGCCTGGGTGGCTCAGTCGGTTAAGCGTCTGACTTTGGCTCAGGTCATGAACTTGTGGTTCATGAGTTTGAGCCCCATATCAGGCTCTGTGCTGACAGCTCAGAGCCTAGAGACTGCTTTGGCTTCTGTGTCTCCCTCTCTCTGCCCCTTCCCCGCTCATGCTCTGTCTTTCTCAAAAATAAATAAACATTTTTTAAAAAATTGAGCAAAAGTAGCAGGAGAAAAGTCAAGAAACAAAGCAAAATTGTATCAGAGAGGTAGTAGAAGTTGGCAATAATAATACCAGAAAAAAGGAATGTCAAAACAAAGTTTTGTACAGCAGTGTATCTGCTTCTAGTAGATATCTTAGAAGTAGAACAAGGGCTTAGTGTGGTAGTTGAATAAGATTTGCCATATAAATTGGAGTCTGTAACAAAGCAAGCATAATATGGATTCTGTGTGTACTAAACAATAGTGACAAAATATATAAAGAGTAAAATCAAATAATTCCTTATTATTTGAATTATCTTACAGTGTAAGATTAATTAGATTTTGTAGTGCATTTTGTGGAAGCCTACTGGATCAGACAGCCTTTGGGAATGGGGGAACATACTATTCACATTTTACTTTGAGAATGGAGCCCCCGGATCTCCATGAAAAGGGGAGGGGGGCCATCATGGATATTGTTTATATATCCAATTACAAAGAAACTAAGAACAAAAACAAGGAAATGTTAAAGCCTTTATTCTCTGATTGTATTCATTGAGAGTGGGAAGTAAAATTTGATTATGTTCTTTAGCTCCTACATTTTGAGGGGAAAAAAATACTTCTGAGGAGCATTTGGGTCAAGGAAGAGATTTTTAAAAAAGCAAGACCGTACCATTTGTAAAATATGAGTGTGCTGTTTTATGTATGAAAAATGCTGGGATGGGGCCATAGTTGTAGTTTGAAAAGCTGTTGTAGCTGTCAGTGTCCTTACTATCAAAGCAAGCTAAGCTCAGTTAGATTTTATTACAGTTTAGCTGAAGAGCCAGAAGTATACCCAAAGGAACAGAGAAAGAATGAAATACTCCTCAGAACAACTGAATAAACTGGAAAATATTTTGACTTGATCAGATAAGCAAAAGCAAGTTCCCAGACAAGAATTAAATAGATGCAGCAAACTTACAAATTGATCATTTTTGACAAACCAGTGTTGGGGTGCCTGGGTGGTGCAGTTGGTTAAGTGTCTGACTCTTGATCAGATCCCACAGTCCGTGGATTTAAGGGCCCTGCATCAAGCTCTGCACTGATGCTGCTGGAGCCTGCTTGGGATTCTGTCTCTTTTTCTCTCTGCCCCTCCCTGCTTCTGCTCATTCGCTTTCTCAAAATAAATAAATGAGCTTAATAAAAAAAAGAAAAAGAAAAACCAGTCTTAATAGTTAACAAAATGGTTTTTATACCGATACATTAGGTGTTACGATGGGTTAGTGAACAGCAGAGAGCCTGAATATCCCTCACAAAGGGTGAGCAGGAAAACTTGAAAAGTCATCAGTACCTCCCACAAAGCACTCATCCAGGCAAGAACCCTCTGAGGTTCCCGGAATGCTAATGAAGCATCGATTCTGCTACAGAACTGTTTCTGATCATGGGAGAAGACAGGAAGCCACCTGTTTATGCAGTGAGTCAGATGTGGTTCAGTTTTCCAGCCTGAAGTCAAGAGCAACAAAAGAGTATGGAGCAGTCTCAGGGACTCAGTATGGAGCTGAGCACAGGGTGGAGATTCTGGGAGCTTGCTAAAGTAGGGCCTGGCCTGCGAGCTGGGGTAGCATCTGGGAGAAGATGTGAAAGATCCTCTCTGGAAGAGGGTTCGTCTCCCAGTGTACGCGCTTTCCCTGGCTGGACAGGAGGGAGCCGTAGGTGCTTATTTTAATATTTGTTGATGCATGCCTTCTGTTTATGGCAAGTGAAAGTGATTTCCCATTGGAGTTAACGAACATTTACTTTTCCCTTAAAAAATGTTTACATTTTTAAAAGTGAGGTGATCTAGAGAAATAGGTAAGTAGTCACTTGGGCTATATGTGGAAATACAGCAAATAGTGGAATACCAGTGGTTGAAGTTGGGGAAATAGGGACAAACTGGCGTTATCATTGTTTCTGCTGTTACACAAGAGTAAAATATAGAAAGGATAAATCTTAAATACACAGACAGAACTATACTTCCAGGGCCTGCTTTCTCTTAGAGATATTTACAGGTGGGAGGTGATAATGCCTGCCCCTGAGGGTGATGTGGAGATTGGGTTAGAAACTGCCCTAGCCTACAGAGATGCTTCCAGGCCTTTCATTCCTGCTTGCTCTCCCCGGTGGATGCTTTCTGCCCACCTCCTCCCTACTCGGTGTGGATTCTGTCGGCCTCGCCTGTGCCCAACCGTGATCACAGGAACCCTCAATTGCCCCATCTCACCTGGTAGCAGTAATAGGCAGAGGTGAGGGCAGGTGGTATTTGGGTGCCTAGCCAGGAGTACTTTGTGCTGTTCCCCCCACTCAGAGAACAGCTGAGTTCTCTGGTTGTGCTTGTGCCTGACTCAGCCAGCGGTAGCAGGTAAATCCATAACTTGTAATGCTAGGGTGAAAAACACAGCCCCCAGCAAAGGAGTCCATGGCTTCAGTAATCCGGAGGAGAGATGCCTTTTTGCTAGGAACATGGCAGTGGGAAGGAACATGGCATTCTGGGGGTGCCAGTCCTAATCAGGACTGGGTGAGGAGAAGTATGTGGGAGAAGGCAAGGTGGCTGCATGTACCCCACTTCTGAGGTGAGGAGGCTTGGGGCTCCTGGACCTTCTGTGCTCCCCTTTGATCTCTCTTTCCCACCTTTTGTTGGCTCTTTCATCCCAGGGCTAGCCTTCCAGTACGTCTAGGACTTACTGTACTTTGGGAGAGCATTGTGGAACCCACGTTGAGCTTTGTGATTTCTGCCTCTGGGATTGAGAGTGTAACACTGCTGCGGGTTATCTGCCTTCCAGCAGCTCGGGTGTCAAGTGAAGCTTTTTTAGCTGGTTCAAAAGCTCCTAGCAGTCTTCCAGGATGGGCATATTATGTATTCACACCGTGTAGACCTGTCCTGCACCTTTGATTGTCATGCTTTCTCAGTATACTTTTATGGAAACTCCCCTGACCCTATTGTAGTGAAGAACATGTCACCTAGTCCCTACCCTGGAGAAGCTTCACCTGTGTGTGCGAATGTGTGTATGTGCATGTGAGGAGGTGTCCTTGCTAGGCTCAAGAGCTCCACAGTTTGGGAGAAACGGGGAGTGAGAGTGACTGGGGGCTCCCCAGGGTGTCAGGTTCCTGGAAAGTTCCCCAGAAGGTTCCTGGAAGAGGTGGAGGTGCCAGTTAACCGCTGTTGCATTAGCTGCTTGAGGCTCAGCACCTTCTCCCAGCTACAGAGAAAAGATGGATTGCACCCTGGTGGTTAGAATTTTGGATAAACGGGAGGCCACTTTCTCGTAAAAGCACGTCGATATAAATCATAAATCAATGTTGCAGTCAAAGTTGCCCTTTCTGAGATTTTTCTAACCAGCGGTGCCTGGTCCTTTTCTTGGCAGTAATCCAGTCCCTCATAGCACTGGTGAACGACCCCCAGCCCGAGCACCCACTTCGGGCTGACCTAGCTGAAGAATACTCTAAGGACCGTAAAAAATTCTGTAAGAACGCTGAAGAGTTTACAAAGAAATACGGGGAGAAGCGACCTGTGGACTAAACTCTGCCGCGACTGATTCCAGCGAGTGTGAGCGGAGAACCTGAGCAGCCGCATTCAGACACCCCGCAAAGCAGGACTCTGTGGAAAATTGACACGTGCCGCCGCCTGGCGTTTGCTTGTGGCAGTTACTAACTTTCTACAGTTTTCTTAATCAAAAGTGGTCTAGGTAACCTGTAAAGAAAGGATTAAAAATTTAAGATGTTCTAGTTCTGCTTTCTTTGTTTTAAAAATCACTGCTTCAATCTACTTTAAAAGAATGGTATTTCTTTTCTTGTCCAAATTGATCCAGAATTTTCAATTTACATTTAGCCCTTAAGGTTCAGAAGAAAAAAAAAAAGGTTGCAGTTCCCTTTCTTTCCCTGTCCTTACAACTCCTACCTTCTTGCATTTGGTTTATTTTTCATTCATTCACTTCCCCAGACCCAGGCCTGTCTCCTCTGCAAAGAAGAGACCACTCCTGGCGATTCTGGTAGCTTCCCTACTCCCATGTTGCACTGCCCTGTGTGGGAGTTGGTTCAAATTCTCCTGGCTCCAATTTATAACATCCTTTAAAGAAAATTTAAAAACAAGCAAACTAGCACTCAACCACCCCCCCACACACCCCCTCATCACCAGAAAAAAAAAACCGTGAAAAGGGAGGCCCAGTTCTTATGTAAAAATCTGGCCGGTGTTACCACAATAACGTTGATTAAATGGGCAAACCCTGATGTCTGTGTGCGTGATTGAACTTTGGCTTGGCCTGCTTGGGGTAACCCAGGTCTGTGGTTACCCCAGGGGAGGGCCCGCCTACCAGAGGACCTTGGCACTTGTGTGAGCTGGCACTTGTGTGAGGAATTTCTCGCCAGAGAGGCTCCTGAGGTCAAAGGTTGACGCTCCTCCCTGCAGCCATTGTAGAAGATGTGCCGGTCATTGCAGGCAACAGCGCCAAAGCCAGAATGTCCATGTGAAATTCCACGCTCACCTGTCACACCTGTCACCGAGCTCCATCTGAATGTGCCACGGAGCTCACTCTCCCAGCTCCTCAGTGCAGCGCAGCCCCACTGCGACCCTCCCTTGGCACAGTTTGAGCCTTTGCGGGGTTGGAATTGGCTGGAGTTGGCGGGACTCGGCTGTAGCCAGCACCAGTCTGGGGTTGCCAGCGCCCTGCTGGCCCCCTTCTTCGGAGCAGCCGGCCAGCCCAGGAACAAGACGGCCTTCCCCCTCCCTCTGGACTCACAGCCTTTGCAGAGTCAAGCTCCACTTGAAGCTCACTCAGTAATATCCTTTACATGTGTTTTATATTGTTTTGACTGCCTTTTTTTGTAGAAATAAAAATTGACCTTAGAATTTATCATCAGATGAACTTGTAAGGATTTGAATGTTAATGTCTTTTTGAAGCAAGCGGGACTTCCCCTGAAATAGAGAATACGTGTCACTGACACCCAGAGGAAGCCGATGGTCCAAACGCCGTGTGTCACCAACTCCTCTCCTGCCACTGGCGGCTGCNCCTGTGAGATGACGTAAAGAAACCTTGCTTTCTGTTTTTAGTTCTCTTACTTGAGATCTTTCTAGGGTTTACAAACCTGTAAGATGGTTTTACCTGTGCAGAGGTGGGTGTGATGGGTAGGTTAGGCAGCAGAACGTTGTTTAGTTGTCTAGGTGTGTGGCCCCTGCGGTGTGGCAATGAACTCGGCTTCTTTAGTCCTAGGTACACCAGGGGCAGGTTCTGGAGACTCCCGTGGGCCCAGGAAGGCAAGAGTGCTGGGCCAGTGTTTCCATATCTGTCTCTTCATTAGCAGAAAGGTGATAATGGACTTTATTTCACTCATACTCAGATTTGTTAATAAAACGCCAAATTCTGTCAGAAGCTATCCAAATAAGCCACCATTTGTTCTTGTTGCTTCTCTGAATCCAGAAATATTGCCATTCTTGGAAACTGTCCCGTTGCTTCAGATCTCTACCAGCGTAGCTCTGCCCGCCTGTCGCCCTCTCACTTCTGCGCTCAGGAGGATACCTTTGTCAAAGCTGGCAGCCCCTCAGGGACTCTCAGCCCTGGCATGGCACCCCGTGGTTTGCCCCATCAGAGGCCTGGCCCTCAGAGAGCGAGGCAGTGGGTGGTCCCTCCTTCAGGCCTGGGCGGCTTGCCCTCCTCTAGCCTGGCAATCCCCAGGGCAGGCTTTGAGCACGCTGGCGGGCAGCCCTGGCTGCTCCACAACCAAACAGCTGGGTCCTCTGGAGAAGGAGAGAGCTGTTGAGCAGCCACCACTGACCCGAGCCTACTCAGGAATTCACAAGCACCAGATTCCTCGAAGTGCGCCGGGTTCCCCCCCGCTCCCCGCCAATGGCGGAGAATAGGCTTTCTAAGATGCTGCGATCCCATTCTGCTGCCCTTAATAAAAATGCTCTCCGACACTGGTTTGGTCTTGTGGGTTTCTTCCTTATAGGGGTTGGGCAGAGCCAGGGGCCTATGTTCTTGGAGATGGGGGAGGGGTGGCCAGGGCCCAGGCTCTTCTACCTGCGCCTTTCTCCCCATGCCCAGCTTTTCCAGAAGAGGCACACAGAGGTGTGTGGTTTTCCCAGGAGGGAAGCAGAAAAGGATGGTTATCTAGACCTTTGGGGCATGTGGAGGAGGGACCCATTGGGCATCAGGGGAGGGAACAGTGGCCTCTGTATATGCGTCACTTCAGTTCACCTGTCAGTCCTGAGAGAGTGGCATTATCCACATTTAGGAGAGGAACAGACAGAGGCTCCTAGAGGGTGGCTATCTTGTTCAACCTCACTGAGCTAACTAGGGTGTGCCTGGGGGTGGGGCTAGGTCATTTCCTTGAATGATTCCAGCCAGAAACCTGCCTCCAAGACCTCCTAAGTCCCATGAGAACTTGACACAAGCTGAGACCAGACCTGCCCTCTCAGCTAGGTCTGTAGGTGTCCAGGAGGAACCTTCCTGGGGTGTCATTTTACCTGGAAGCAAGGAGCCAGTCCTTTCCCTTGAGCATCAGCAGTGTACTCTGCCATGTTCTAGCACTTTATCCTCTGTGACTTTTAACCACATGGGCACCATTACCCCTATTTTTACAGAGGAAGAAACTGAAGTTCAGTGACAGGCAAGGACATCTGGCCTGTGTTGTTATAGTCTGGTTCCAGAGCCTATTACATTCCACCACTCGGGTTCCTTGGAGCCCAGACACACCCACAGTCCCCATCCCATTCCCCAAACCAGAGCTCTACAGGACCTTCTTTCAACTTCCTCAATTCTGGAGCCACCATTTTCTTGCCTTCCTCATTCCTGTATTAATTGTTCACCTCAAAATATGCAGCTACTTCATCACTCCTGTGCCTGCTGCAGCCTGGCTTCTGTTCGCCCCTGGCCAGAAGTCTCCTGGCCAGAAGTCTCCTGAGGCTTCCCTGGCAAGGGCCCCAGGACTTCCTCATTGTGCAGTCCATAGGCTGGCAGCCTCTCAGCCCACTCTCTTTCTTCATTTGGCAGCACCTCTCTGCCCCACTCTGCAGGGCAGCTACCTGACCCTGCTGACGGCAAAGCCAGAGCTGATCTTCGTTCTTCTTGCCCCGTTTTGCACTGGCTCTTCCTCTTCTCCCTGCTTCCCTCATGCAATGTGGGGCAGTGGCACCAATTGGAGAAGAAGCAGAGCTGAAGGTGGCCTGACTCAGGCGGTACTTGCTAAATGGCTAAATGGGTGATTAGGACATGTTTTTGCAGGGGGACTCCTGGGGGCACCATACACACCTCAGAGGATCAGAGTGGAAAGGACTGCCTGGTGGTGGATGGAGGCCATAACCGAGGCCCAGAGAAGGAAGTCACTTCCTCCAGACAGCATTTTCTGAGCAGGCCTGGCTGGGTTAGAAGCAGCCCCGGTTTGGCCCCATACCCTACTTTGTGTTCCTCCCCCCTCCCTCCCACTACAGTCCGGTTCATACCAGCTATGCCTATGTATGAGCCAGACTGTGAAATCCTTGCAGCTTAGGCAGTCTGAGCACCCAGTCCTGCCTGACTCAGAACAGACCTTCCATACATTACTGATGGGTGCAGAACAGTAAACCCCTTGCCCAAGGCATCCAGTGCACAGCAGGTTTGACATAAGGAATACCCCATCTCCCCAGTGGGGTGCTAGTGACCAGCCCCATGGTGGGCCCTGTGCTGCCTGCAGCCCTCTGCCTTATCACTGTTCCTCTCCCTGTGAAGTGGACCTTGGTCTCCTGGCCACAGCCCCTCCTCTCCACTATTAAACACTCATGGTCCCTAGGGCTGATCTGGGCCCTCACCCCTGCTCACCCCTCTCTCCCTCCCTGGGCGACTCCACAGCTTTATCTAGCATCTGTGCAGACCCCATGCCTCTGTCTTGTCCACCCATACCTCTGTCCTGAGCCTCAGAGCCACACAGCCAACTACCTCCTCTTCTCAAAGTGGCAGAACCTCCCTCAAAGGAGCTTCTGTGCCAATAGGTTGCCTTCAGGCCACCCCTACCAGCTGTAGCCTACATCCTGCAGAAATGTGGCCAGACCCCAGTGCACTGAGGCAAGGTAAGGGCAAGGCAATCAGAGGGCCTAAGGGATTCCAGTTCACAACCATGGAGGAGAGGGCCTGTTGCTGGAAGAATCATGGTCAAGGGAAGGTTAGAGTAGAAGATGGAGCCAGAAAAGAAAAGGCTGAAGCCACAGTCAAGAGTTAGAGGTGTAGGGGGCGCCTGGGTGGCTTGGTCAGTTGAGCGTCCGACTTTCGCTTAGGTCGTGATCTCGCGGTTCGTGGGTTCAAGCCCCGCGTCGGGCTCTGTGCTGACTGCCAGCTCAGAGCCTGGAGCCTGTTTCAGTCTGTGACTCCCTCTCTCTCTCTCTGACCCTCCCCTGCTCATGCTGTCTCTCTCTCTCCTAGAAATAAATTAAAAAAAAAAAAATGGAGTTAGAGGTGTAGGATGGGGAGAGCAGGAAGGAGTGAGACTCCACCCTCACCTCTTAAAGAAAGCTGTACATCCCTCAAGGCAGCCCAGGCCAAAAAGAGCTCTTTAGGCCCCTGATTGCTTGTCTGACACGCTGCATGGTGAAAAAATGTACAGGTAGCTTCAAAGCCCTGCCACTCCTACTTCTCGATCTGTAAAATGAGGACATTGGTCCCTGGACATAGCCACTATTACAGGAGATTAAATGAGACAGGATCATTGTTCCATCTGTCTTTCAACACTCCAGAGCCAGGCAGGACTTTGCTCCCAAGAACTGCCTACCAACTTCCTCATCTGCTCCCTGAAATCTCCTTGATCCAAAACACGAGCCCCAGTGACAGGGCATGCACACATCACCAGGTCCAGTGGAGTCTGGGATCCCATTTCCACAGACTGTTCTTCCTGGAGAATATTAAACAGGCTTGCAGGACCTTTTATTTGCCCCTAGGATGGCAAAGGACTGCTTGTTTAGAACAAGTGACTTTTTCTTTTTCTTTTCTTTTTTTTTTTTTTTAGGAGCAAGCACACATGCACACACTTGAGTGAGCAGGAGAGGGGCAGAGAGAGACAGAAAGAATCTTAAGCGGGCTCCACACCCAGCATGGAGACTAACTCAGGGCTCTATCTCACAACCCTGAGATCATGACCTGAGCTGAAATGAAGAGTCAGACGCTTAACTGACTGAGCCACCCACTGAGGTGCCTGGAACAGGTGACTTCTTAAATAAAATCTGAGACTATAGTACCTCCCAAAAAGTAGCCAAGAAGTGAGACATTCTTCTCCCAACCCTTTTCCCCCCAAAATAATAATCATGAACAAAACCCGAATGTGGGCCCTGTGTTGCTTTTGCCATGTCTGCAAATGTTTTCTGGGCACAGTTAATAAACCACCCACGTTTACAAGACATATATTTTATTAATACAGCAATCTCTGTTTACTACATCTGGACAAATAAGATGCTAACTTACATGACAGCTTGAAGGGCACCAAATGCTTGGCAGGCCCCAGGCCCAGATGTCACCTGTAGCCTATATGGGTTGCCAAAGCTCTGGCCACCATTCTGAGCCATGACCTGGACACAGAGGTGACATGGTACTACCCAGGGAAGTATGTTCCTGGACCCCAACTCTCAGCCTGGTTCCAGGCTGTCCCAGGGCTTGACACTGGCCCCCTTCTTGTATACTATGGGCATTTATGTTTAGCTGGCTGTCAGGAACATGGCCGAGAGCGCTCCAGGACGGTTTCCAGAGGGGCTTCGCCAGGGACCCCTTCCCCAGGCCTCTTGGAATCTAGGTCGTGGAGAGCACAGAGCTGCACTCCGTCCTGTGCAAGTCGGGCCCGCAGTGTGGGTGCGGTGAGGACACGCAGCTCATGTAGCCGCTCCCATGAACAGGAAAAGGCATCAGGGCCCTCACCACAGCCGCCAGCAGGAGGCACGCTGGGGTACCCAGGGTGTGCCATCAGCTCAGCTGTCAGGGCATGGCCCGTGGGTATGCCTTCCAGGGCCCGCGCTAGTGCTCTTGATACGCGGTGAACAGACATGTGCCGGCCGCAGGTGCTCAGGCCCACAAAGGCATCCGTCCACCTGTGGAGGTTGGGGCATCAGGGGCAGGCAGGGTCCAGCAGGACTGTGATAGGCAGGGCTAGGCCGGTGACTGGACAGATCTGGAGTGGGGGCAACGTGAATCGACGTCTGACCCCCTTCCACGCTGAGGAACGGACATAGCTGTCAGGTGAATTGCCAGCCGGGCTCACTAGGATATGGGACAGGGGGCAGGGGGCCTCACCGTAGGCCGTAGCGGGAGAAGGGGCCCACGGCGGCCCGGGCGTCGCGCTCCACCGAGCAGGCGAAGGCACGGGCGGGGGCCTCGAGCCACTCGCAGCCGCCCACCCCGCGCTCCACTGGCAGCCTTGTGAAGCGCACCTCATTGGCTTGCAGCACCTCTGCGAACACCTGGCATACGCCTGCGGGCGGGGCGGAGTTAGGCAGTAGCACCTCCTACTACTTGGGACCACCTCTCACTCCCAGCCCCCTTCCAGGGAACAACGCCCTCCACCTGGGAGCACGTGCACGTGCTGATGCCCGTCCACGTGAGTGGGGTCCCGGCCCAGTAACTCTCGGAAGCGTATCAGCTGGGCCTCCAGCTCTTCCCGCACCTGGAGAGAAAGGACGACAGGCACCTTGAACGTCCCGGAGCAGCTACCTAGAAGGATTCCCTCCAGGTGCCTCCGTGTGACTGCACGTTTGAACTAGGGAAGCATCCATCGCCAGCTCCAGCCACTAATGGCTTCACGGTACCCTCGGGGCGGAGCCTTGGGGATCCTCGCGAGCATCTTCCTGCAGCCGCACCTCCGCACATCCGCACCTGGGGCAAAGATACGGTTCCGGCAGCCACCGCCTCTCGGAATCCCATCTTGCCGAGGAAGAAGCCTTCGGGGCTGAGCAGGGACGAGGCGCCTTGGCGGGCCGGGCCCACGGGGCGGCCCTCGGACAGGTTGGCGTGGAGGCCCGTGGGGATTTGGTGCCTGCAGGCGGAGCGCGAGCGGGAGAACTGGCTGCCGCGGGGCAGGGGCTCCCCAAGCCCGACCCTACCCTGTAGAGTTCTGCCACTCACCTGCGGGCCAGATCCGCTGCGCTCTCCGCAGCTGCGCCATTGACCAGCAGGGACACACTGGTCACAGCCCCCGCCAGGAAGGCCTCTACGATGCCCTCATCGCGCCGCGGGCAGTAACCAAAGTCGTCTGCCGTGACCACCAGCCGCACGCGCGGTCCAGCCATGGATACTTCCGCGGACTGCCCGGAACTCTAAGAGGACTGGGCCTAGGCCCCACCCCTAGATGCAGTCTGAGGCTCCGCCCTGACGCGCACGCCCTCACGCAGCTGCTCTTCGCCGTTGTTCTCGCCACCTACCGGTGTCAGTGTGGCCGTGCAAACGATCCCCCGGACCAAGCAGTGCACTCCGCCGGATTTATAGCAACGCGGAACTTTCAGTAACTGCAAAAATGATATTTAATATGAAAAATACAGAAAAAAAAACCCTATTGAAAAATAAAAAACCGGGGCGCCTGGGTGGCTCAGTCTGTTAAGCGTCCGACTTTGGCCCAGGTCATGATCTCACGGTCCTTAAGAGCCGCGTCGGACTCTGTGCAGGTGGCTAGCTCAGAGCCTGGAGCCTGCTTCGGATTCTGTGTGTGTGTGTGTGTGTCTCTCTCTCTCTGACCCTCCCCTGCTCACGCTGTCTCTCTCTCTCAGAAATAAAACATTAAAAAAAATTTTAATTTTAAAATAAAAAACCTCTTTTACTCTTCCCTAAAGTCACTACTATTAACTTTCTGGATAGTGTCTCTCCAGCATTTTTCTAAGCAAATAAACCCAATTCCTTTTCTCCGCCACCCTAAAGTTTTTTTGTGCTGTTTTGAGAAGAAAATGATCACATCAGTGTTATCTCATTCTTGTAATGTTTCATTTTTTTGACAGTGACTATGAACTTTTTCAAATTGCCTATTTGTCTTTGGTGATTTCCTTTCTAAAGGAGGCTTTTAAAAAATTCTAGAAGTTCTAGATAAGAAAATGAAAGAAAACGTGTATAACAATGGCTTCGTTTGAGGAAGCATTAGTCCTTGATTGCCCAAATTGAGCTCTGTGCCAGGATACAACTTTTACATTCATAATCTCATTTTTTTTCCTCTGTGGTCCCGAAAAAATTTCCTTACTGATGACTATATAAATAGTCACCATGGTTGACAGCGAGAGTTTTCATTGTGATGTGGCTGTGTTGATTTTCCCAATGGAAAGTGCAGCAGTTGTGTCCAGCGCATGAAATTGGTAATGTCATTCCTTTTTTACAGAGGAGGAAACTGAGCCTCAGAGGGGAAAAGTGGCTTGCCCAAAGTGACCCTGCCAGTAGCGGAGCTGCGACTGACCTCCAAAGCTCTGGGTCTATCCTGGTCCTCCCGGCCCTAGCAGCCCCTTGGGTCAGGTGCAGAGAAGGCAGACCTGAACTGGAGAATAACCAATAATATGCCCCTGTGGGACATTGTATGGATCAGACTACTTATAGAACCCTTATCAAGCTCGTGGCATAAGGATTATTGTGTTCAATTGTGATTATTGAATTGTTGTACTTAAACTATCTTTCTCCACTGGGAAGTTGATCCTGGAAAGGCCAGAGCCCCTGAGGGTAAGCAGCTCGGAAAGAGGAAATTGACATTTATTGAGCACTTACTGGTATTAAAATTATTAGAGATTAGGGGAGTGTGCCTCTGTTCCTACCCCCAAGGAGCACCATATGGTAGACGAGTAACAATACCTTGTGGCAGAGTCTAGAATGGGGCTTTTGGTAATTCTGTTGAGGGTGGCAGGCCTTCTTGGAAAGTGACACTGGGAGGGATATTAGAAGGAGTTTACTGGGCAGAGGGGGAAAGAAGGTAAAGATACACAGGGCTCTTATTGGGATGGCAGGTGTGTTGCATGCATATTTGATTTAATCTCTATATTCCCATATGGAAGTACAACTATTTACAGAGTAGGGGCAGATGACAAGAGGTTGAGTCACACTGGCAGGAAACAGCAGAGCTAGGAATTGAAGCTAGGTCTGTGACTTAGAGCCGGGACTCTTACCATTGCGCTCAGGGACACTGCAGAGGGAGAGGGCTGAAGACTCCCCTGGGATCCCCAGCACTGGGCGAGGGGAGGACCCTAGAAAGGAGCAGAAGGCCCAGGAGGAAAGTGCTTGTGTCACCAGAGGAGACTGTGGCTTTGACTCTTTGGGCTTCCCTCAGGTGCCCAAGTCTCCTGCCTGGAGCAGTTAGAAGCATCCCCTGAATCTCCCACAATGGTAGGCAGGGCAAATTCAGACGAGGTGGGGGAGGGGCCAGCCTGGGTCCCGCCCCCAACCATTGTGCCGGGGGAATTAGAAAGCATTGCAAGCCAATCAGGACGTAGCATGTAAATGAGCAAGCTCTGCAGACGCTGGCCGACTCCAGAGCTCTGTGTTCCCGCTCTGGAGCGGGCCCAGACTATATTGACTGGTGGTGAGCGAGCACGGACTCTGGTGAGCGGGTCGTCTCTGAGCCAGGGGGGCAGATACCAGAGATTCCGAGTTCTAGGAGGAGGGAAGGTCGGAGACAGGATGCAGACATCCTAGGGGACCGCACCCCCGACGACCCTGGACATGGACAGTACGCAGACACCCAGGGAATTCCGAGCAGAGGAAGGGCCTGACATGTGAAGGACGTGGGTGAGGGGAGGGAGGAACCTGCAGACCCCGGGATTGCTGACACAGTGGCTGACAGACGAAGGGAGAGTCAGATTCATGGAGGCCTAGGGAGACGCTCACGCCATCTCCCCGCCCGGCGCAGAGAGGAATCCGTGGCTGCGCTGCAGAACCGGAGAGAGAGGAGGCGGACAGCAGGCCGGTTCACCCTCACCATGACTAGCTGCCGCCATCACTCGGGATACTTGGCAGACGACGAGGCCGGCCACACCACCTACGTGGCCCGGGTAAGTGTGTCTGGCAAGACCCTGACTTTAAGACTGCCAAAATGATCCCCACCAGCTCCAGCACACCCAGATCACAGTCCTCCCCCTTCTCAGTGCCTATTGACCTCCTTTCTGGGCCTCTTAGTGACATCCTTATCACCTTGACCACTCCTTTCACCCCTTGCTGGGCCCTAGTCACCCTCAAATTTCATTCACTGTGTCCCCTGACCTCCAGCAGCTGGGGAGGAGCTTGGTAGACTGGTACTCCAGAGAGGAAGCAGGGAGTCTACTCAGGGCCCAAGGCTCAAAGTTTCAGAAACAGCCATGGGGAGCCCAGGGGTCAGGACTACAGGTGGTCTGTGTAGTGGAGACAGGACTGGTCTGCTCTAAGGACAGTTGAGGAACCCAACTAGGACTCAGAGGGGTTTGTGATTGCCCATTCCTGTCCGGCCCTGTGTGAGGGCAGAAGTGGGCTTCCTGACTCCCTAGCCACATCTTGTATACGTGAAATGTATGTGTCAGAGAAGGGTTAGGGTGACCTGAAATCAAACCCTACTTTGCAGAAAAGGAAACTGGACCTCAAGAGGGGCCATCATGCTCATGGTGTCACAACCTCCAGTGGCAGAGCCAGGGTCCAAACCCAGGAACTTCCAGACCCCAAAAAACAGTTCCTTTCACTGCCCACTCCCACCCAGCTCCTGGTGCCCTAGGACGACCTCCAGGGCCCCCTAGCCCTTGTGGAGCATCCGTGCCCTATATGACATGCCTATCTGCTCTGGTACAGCCACCTAAGAAGCCACTGTTCCCAGAAATGGGGCAAGTCTCCAAGCTGGGCCACATGCCACACCCACCATCGAGGTACACCCCCACAGACAGCTCAGGGCTGCGTGGCCACCGACGAAACCCAAGGGACCCTCGGCCCTTTCGTAGCTTCCTGGATTTCCTTGTCGAAGGCCAGGTGCTGGACAGCCTACAGACAGTGGTGGAGGAGGCCACTGAGCGCATGATCACCATGAAGACAGAGGCTGGAGTGCCACTGGTGGAAGTGCAGGACCCTATAGAGGTGCCGAGGGGTAGGCGGCAGGTACGTGCCCGGCCTAGCCTCAGTACCGTGCACCGGCACCGTGTCAGGCCCAGCCTCTGCACTGGACAACCCAACAACTACCCATCCTGCTCCAGCTCCATGTCTGAATCCCATAGCAGCCTCACAGCTGGCTGGCTGGGCTCCCACAGTCAGGATAGTGACCTGGGCGCCCGTGGCATGGGCTCACTGCCACCCATGAGGGACAAACTTTTGCTGGAGAAGAACCTCAAACGGCTGCTGAAGCTGGAGAACAGAGGGGTGAGATCCAGGGCCATGGCGCAGGGTGGGTGGGATGGGCCCCAGTCCAGAGCCCAGGGCAAGGTTTAGGCCTGGCTTGGCTGCCCCTGGCTGCCCCTGAAAGTCCCCCTCTCTCTCTGCAGAAAGGCCTGGGTCAGACCTGCTTCCGGAGGGATTCCCTGCTGTGGGACTCTCTGGGCAGCCAGGCCAGCAGCCAGTGGACCCAGGAGCCGCCTCTGTCCTGGTTCTCAGGCCTGCTGGGCTCAAGCTCAGGCACACCTCAAACATCGGAGCTGGGCCTTGGAGAACAGGAACTGGTCTTCCTCAAGGAAGAGTTTAATAAGGAGATCAAGTCCTTGTTGAGCCAGCCAGCGTCCTTTGACCTGCCTGGCTACTGTTCATTCCGTGAGCCTCATCGGACCCTGGACTTTCTGGCTGAGCACCACCTCTTCCCCGCCCTGCAGAAGGTGGTCAGCCAAGCTGTGGACAAGCTCAGTGGCGCCCGCCGCCATGATGGCTGCCCTCTATTTCCATCAGAATGGGAACCCACAACAAAGCCCAATTCTGACTCCGTGGACCCAGGCTCCAAGCCAGCCACACCCACTGACAAGGAGGAGCCCTATGATATGCTACCCACCAGAGCCTTCAGCCCCAAGATGGTTCGCAGAAAGAGCACCAAGGACAAAGGACGGGCCAAGTTCAAGGAAGGTGGTTCCCCCATGTCTAGTGCCCAAGTGGCCACCAGATTCAGGCTCGAGGTGACACCCACAGAAGAACCCAAAGTCCCCTCACCCCGCCCCAGACAGGAGGCTCCTGACCAGGACCAGACACCACCCATACATGCTTCAGGGCCCCTGAGCTTCAGCCAGAAGGCCCAGCCCTGGCGGAGCCTGCACCTCACCCTGCCTGCCCCTGGGATCGTGGTTGAAGGGCCCTCCAGACAGATCCAGCCCACCACTCAGGGTGCAGTTCCTCTCACCTCCCCCTGCCCTCGCTTCTCCCACCACCTCCCGATGTTCTCACCTCTTGCCTCCTCGGTAAGAAACTTCTCCCCATCTCCTGCTTCACTGTATCCAGAGGTGACCTCAAGGGTGGGACTAGGGGGCTTAAGGAAGGGTTCCTTCAGCAACCACCCTTAGCCGCCATCACAAGTATCTTGCCCTGCATTGTGGAAACAACCTAAGCAGGGGACAAACTGAGGGGGAACAGAAATCCGGGCCTGGTTGCTGTCAGGTATTGTTGAAGATGAATAAAGCCAAGTTTTTATTCTGGGTCTTTTTGTAACAGTTGCATGTGAATCTCAGAGGCCTTTCTATGTGGGGAAGGTCCTGTCCCTTGTGGACAGCAGCCTAAGCCCAGAGTGGGCCCTACATCCTAGGCCCAGCTCCCTGTGCTCCCAGTAACCTAGAACAGGACAGGACCCTCCAATGTATCTGCTGCGAGGGAGTTGCTCAGGAGACATAGGTGACTTCACCCTGGTAGACTTCCAGCACAGCCCCTGACCTTCATCTCACCCATCAAGCCCCAGGCAGGCTTCCCTCCTCTGAACCTTGGCCTGGGGGAGAATCTATCAGAGCCAAAGTTATCCATGCTCCAGTTTGGGTGACACTGTGACCGACATAACCAGCCTTGCCCCAGGCCTGACCGGTTTGGCTGGGTGTCAAGACAGTGTGGTAAGTGTGAGGTATCACCCACATGTAGGACCAGTGCTCAGCTGCTGACTGAGACAGCACAGCAGATATGGCAAGGCTGTAACCCTAGTGCAACGAGCGTGGCATCTGTGTGGGCGATGCGGATGGAGTGTGTGAGGGTATGAGGGACATCCCAGGGCATCAGGAATGGCATGACGTGTCTCCTTTTCCCTCTCTGGCTATTGCACAGAGCCCCAATTACAAGCTCATGAAGAAGAAGCCACTGCCCTCCATCTCATCCAATTCCACCATGTCCCACCTCTCCAACCCCTTGTACCAGGACCTCATCAACTACTTGGTGGAGCAGGTCGTGTCCTTGCTCATCTGCAAGTATAAGTTCGAGAAGAACCTTTCCAAGCAGCTGGGCTTCATCTCCTTCCCTGTCACCGAGACGCTCATGGACCTCTTCCTGGGCTTCAAGAAAGTGAAGGGCTCCCACATCTGCCTGTCCTCCAAGATCGACTGGAGTTGCCTGCTGCGCAAGCTGGAGGAGGCACAGTGGGCCCAGGAAGCGTCCCAGCACGACTCCGCTTCCCGGCGCACCTCCGCTTCCCGGCGCAGCTCACCTTTCCAGCGCAGCTCCCACCGGGGCACCGCCCATCGCGGCACCGCCCATCGCGGCACCGCCCACCGTGGCACCGCCCATCGCGGCACCGCCCACCACGGCACCGCCCACCAGGGGGTGCCCCCGAGCCACACGGAGTCCCCCTCCACCCTGCCAGAGCCGCCCACCCAAGAGGAGGAGGAGGAGGACTCAGAACCCAGTCTCCACAGTCAGTTGCTGGACCCTCAGCTCCTCCCGGCTCAGGAGGATACTGCAGTCGAGGAGAAGGAGCCCAAGAGCCAGGAGGAGCCCAGGCCCTCCACGTTCTCTGTCACAGACAGAGGCTCCAGTAGGTGTCAGGAAGTCGTAGACATGAACGGCAGTCAGGGTGATGAGGAGGAAGAGGACGAGGTCAACGATGATGACTTCTTTGGGGACCAGGGCAAGCCTCAGAGCTCTTCTGACTCTCAAGTGGAGGACGATCACAGCAGCTACTCCAGAGACGTGGGCCACAGTGACCCTCCGTGAGGCCTGTGAGTTACACCCAGGGCTTGGCTCCCTGCTCNCCCCCACCTCCCCCTCCGGCCCCTGCCCTGAGCAAAGGTCAGGGTGGTCTGAATGCCCACCAGGAGCTCTGCTGGCCTGCCAGCAGAGCCAAAGGGGGAAATAAAGCTTGTATTGATGGAGCACAGTTTTCTTGTCGAGATTTCAGCCCCACTTTCATGACTGAGCACCTGCCCTGAAGTAACACTTCCCATAGGCCTGGCCACAGCCAGACTTCATGACAGCTGGCCATGCCCTGACCTCACATGCATGCTTGAACACAAGTGTCTGCTCCTGGCTCTTCTCCATCCCAGTGTGCACCTTCCTGACTCTTCAAGCCTCTTAGGATTCATGGTCCAATTTCCTAAGGGCCCCTATGCATAATGGTTCCTGCTTCCAGAGAGCTCTTCCTCTTCCAGGGCAGCAACCTGCTACCTTTGCCGTGTCACACTCTCATGTTCCTATTGAGGAACATGCCTCCTCCCTTTGCTGATATTCCCATGACTACCTGTCTTCCTAATTTGTATCTCCCAGCTCCCAACTCCTGAATCTGGAGGATCCGAACTAGGTCACATAGGGGCTCACGGTCTGTCAAGCTGTGGATTGGCTGCCCCAGGCTGGCCACGTGACTACCCTTTCTGTAACGCCCCTGGCAGACAGGTTTCTCTGGAGGGGTCTGCGGGCATGGCTGGTGCTGTGATTGGCAGGTCTCATCTCCAAGTTTCTCCTGGGGCTTCTGGCCATCCTGTGCCACCAGGTGAGCACCCACCTTCTCTCTGCCTTCCCAGGGCAGCCTTTTGGTTCCGCTGTTCAGGCATCTTCACCTGCTCAAACCCTCTCCCCACCACCCTGTTGAAAGGACATGTGAAGATACTTCACTCTGCCTCGCTGTGTGGGCTGCCAATTCAGGGAGATGGACAGGTGGCTCACACCCCCTGCTGGGTCTCACCTGGGTGTGTAGAGCCCCAGTCTGTTCCACCGAGCCTGACCACACTCGGCGGCCCATGTGTGAAGACACAGCGACTGCAGAGCTCCTCTGGAGTGGGTCAGGGAGGACCTTCCATACCACACCCATGCCCTGTGGTTCAAGGAGAAAAACCTGCTCTGCTGCCAGTCAGAGCAATCAGGGTCCTAAGCTGGTGGGTCAGGGACCCATTTTTCCAGAGATCTCTTGTGGCAAGGATCTTTTAGGGCATATGCTCAACTCATAAGGCCCATTCCCTGAGGCCACCCACAGTGGACCTTTTTGCCATACCACTTGGCCACTAGTTGATTAGCCCTCTGAAGACATTCCTATTCTAAGCTATGCCAGTCAGGTTTCTTTCCCCTAGGAACTTGCAATTGGGATGGACCGAGAGATTTTTACTTGTTAGGTTTATTTATTTTTAGTAAACTCTACACTTGGGGCGCCTGGGTGGCTCAGTCGGTTAAGCGTCCGACTTCGGCTCAAGTCATGATCTCCCGGTTTGTGGGTTCAAGCCCCGTGACGGGCTCTGTGTTGATGGTTAGCTAGAGCCTGGAGCCTGCTTCAGATTCTGTATCTCCCTCTCTCTCTCTGACCCTCCCCTGCTCACTCTGTCTCTCTCTCTCTCAGAAATAAAACATTTAAAAAATATATTTAAAAAAAAAAAACCTCTACACCTAACCTGGTGCTCGAACTCACAACCCCAAGATCAGGAGTCACATGCTCTTCCCATTGAGCCAACCAGGCATGCTGGGATAGACTGAGAGATTCTGGTGCAGTTTGCACGGATTGCTAGACAAGTGTGGACAGCGTGGAGCAACATCTTCCACCCCTCTCTGGAGAGGCAAGAAAACGTGTCTGCATAACAAAGCTGGGAGGGGAACCCCAGGGCTCTCAGAGACAGCAGCTGGCATGATACCTGCCAGCGTTCCAGATCTCTCTGCCAAGTCCTCAAGGGAAAAAGAACACACCCCCACCCTGGCCTCAGAGGCACATGTCTAGGGAATGTCCCTGGAGTGGGAGCAGCCCCTTTGGGAACCACTGGTGCACTGTGCTGAAGACATCTGACCTCGGCTCCTGTTTCAGGTATCTGTTGCTGTGTAACCCCTCCAAGACTTAAGTGGCTTCAAACAAAGTCATCATTTTTCCTGATGCAGGTGCTTTGGCAGGCTCAGCTGGCAGGGGTGTGGACAGTCTCTCGTGTGGGTGCTTTCAGCTGGGGACATGGCTGAGACCAAAACATCCCACATGGTCTCTCCCCCTCCAGAATCTCCCCAAGGCCCCTAACCATTCATCCAGTCCTCTGGCCTGCACTTGCTTACAGCATGGTGCAGCGGCCGGCTTGCTAGAGAGAGAAAGCAAGAGCCACTAGTCCTCTTGCAGCTCTGCTCAGAAGCCCCAAAACACCACTTCTGTGCCATTCTCTTGGTCACAGTGGATTGCAATGCCTGCCCAGGTTCAAGGGGAGGGGAAATGGAGTCCATGTCTTGAGGAGAGAAGCAGCTTGCACTTACAGGGATGGAAGGAATTGTTAGTAGCCATATTTGGAGACCAGCTACTACCCCTCCTCCTCACTCATAGTTGATTTTACCTTGAGCAGTCCCTGGAACCACGTTGAGCAGATCAGATTCTTTTCTAAACCTGAAGACAAACTGTGGCTGGAAAGCAGAAGTCTGTGGAGACACCATAGTCAGCCCTGAAAATCTTGCTGCAGAAGGTGGTATGCAGGGGGGAGGCAGAGAAAGAGAACAGCTCCAAGAAGCCATGACGCTCTGAGATAGTTGACAGAGAGCCACGTTGGCTTCTCCTACTCCAGTTCTGGGGTCTCTGCTGTACTTGGAATTCTGTCTTTGCCTGTTGGGGAGATTGCCTGCTGTGTCCGCACCATCCTCTGGTCTTACATGCAGTGGGAAGCCATTGGCAGCTTTCAGCAGGTGCCTGGCATATCTATGCCCCCCACCCCAGATTTTATTTTTAAGTAATCTCTACTTAATCCCCAACCTGGGGCTCAAACTCACAACCCTGAGATCAAGAGTCACACGCTCCACCCACTGAGCCAGCCAGGTGCCTCTGATTTTTTATTTTTATTATTTTTAAAAATGTTTTTTATTTACTTGTGAGAGAGAGAGAGAGAGAGAGAGACAACATGAGCAGGAGAGGGTCAGAGAGAGAGGGAAATACAGAATCTGAAGCAGGCTCCAGGCTCTGAGCTAGCTGTCAGCACAGAGCCCGACGCGGGGCTTGAACCCAGTAACTGTGAGATCATGATCTGAGCCGAAGTCGGACACTTAACCGACTGAGCCACCCAGGCGCCCCTATTTTTATTATTTTTAAGTAGGCTCTGTGTCCAACTGGGCTTGAACTCATGACCCTGAGATCAAGAGTCACATACTTGACTGCTGAGCCAGTCAGGTGCCCCCTGATGTATGCTTTTTAAGGTATAAAAAGGTATATATTCTCCCTGTTGGAGAATGACTTGGAGGGGCCTGAGCAGTAGAAATACAGAAATCTGTTAGGAGGCAGTGGTCAATAGCTGGAGGTGGGGGGGATCAGGTGGCTTGGATTAGGGTGCTGATAAGGAATGCAGGAGAGAGGCTTCACAATCTGCTTTAGTGTTAGAGCCATCAATATGTTGATGATGCTAGGTATGCAGTAAAGAGAAGAATTAAAGATAAGTCTCAAATTGGGGGGAAGAGAGATGCCGAGCCTCCCCTTGGGGAGGGGGAGCAGTTTGGGGGAAGACCAAGAATTCTGCTTTGAACATACTAAGTCTGAGATACTTGGTTGGTATCCAAGAGGACATTTCCATTGCTTCCCAGATTACACTCTAGCCCCTCCACCCTGGATTAGAGGCCCCTCAAGGGCAGGATCTGCCAATGCCAGGGCAGACCTTTGGCAATTTAGACACTCTAAACACTGAAAAGATCAAGTGTCTTAGCCCATATGTAATTCAAAATAGAAAAAATATTAAACATGAAAACCCCAAAGTAACATGTTTCTATAATTAAAATGTTTCTACTCTGGACTTTCTGAATGCAAAATTATTAATGATTTAGTTAAATATAAACTTTTCCGGGCACCTGGGTGGCTCAGTCGGTTAAGCGACCGACTTCAGCTCAGGTCATGATCTCATGGTTTGAGCCCCGCATCAGGCTCTGTGATGACAGCTAGCTCAGAGCCTGGAGCCTGCTTCAGATTCTGTATCTCCCTCTCTATCTGACCCTCCCCTGCTTATGCTGTCTCTCTCTCTCTCTCAGAAATCAATCAATCAATCAATCTTTTCTCCCTGCTTTGTTGCGCCTCAAGTGCATGGGTGGTCAGCCCATTGAGTAATGCAGCCCCGAGCCAGTTCCCCAGGGACCCCCAGCTCAGGGGCTGGAGTTAAGTCAAGATAAGAATATCCCACGAATGAATAAATAAACAGTCGTNCACACCGCCTTGAAGACTGAGCTGACAACCCTCTGAGAAGGCAGTGAGATGGGAGCCGCTCGTGTCAGAAACCTGGGGCACACGGTTACCTACACTTATTTCCCAAAGTCACTTGGTCTGTCATGGCTCTGATTTCCTAAGAAACTGGTGGGGGGGGGAAGGGGGGAGAGGGGGAACACGGTCCTGGTGAAAACCTATCATTATCCTCAACATCACAGATCTCTGCTGCCCTCTTCTGCCCGATGGTCGAATGACAATGTGATTCTGCTCTGGAAAAAGTTGAGTTGTCAGAGGAATTAAATACCATAGAGTCCAGGGACTGAGATGACCCATTGTCAAAAAGGCAATGACCGAGTGACTGGGGGATTAACTAATCCTGGGATCCAGGGACTGAAGAGCCAAGTGATCCAGTGTCTGAGATACATCGACCTTGTGACTACAAAAGCTAGTGGTCCAGCAACTTCAAGACCCTGAAGCTGAGGACCCAGAGTCCGAGAGGAAAGATCGCGATTGAAGGCCGGAGGGTCCAAGATCAAAGGGCTTTGTAAACACGTACCCGCAGGGTCCTCGATTCCCAGCCTAGTGTCCCGGGGCTCAGCGGCCGCTGGGTGGGGCGCCCTTACCTACAGCACTACACCGCAGCGTCTCTCCTACCACTTGGCGCCGCACCAGCCTTCCCTTGGCATCATTCATTGGTGAGTCCTCGGAAGCGTGGACCAATCAAAACTCTCCTCGTGTCTCCAGCCTCCTCCCCAGCTGCCGCTCTGAAAGCTGGGGGCGGGTCTCCTCCATGTCGACCCAATGGCAGTGCGGGCGGAGAGCCGTGCTGGCTGGCGATTGGCTGCTTCTAGTGCCTCTGTCAGAGCTGGATTGGCCGGTGGCGGAGACGGAAGCGTCCCATGGGCCCGAGCTGCCGGAGCTCGGCTGGGGCGATGTGGAGCGCGGGCCACGGCCGAGCTGCCGGACCGGCGCTTGTAGGGCTGCTGCTGACGCTCTTGGTGCCGGGCAGCGGTGCAGCCAAGACCGGCGCGGGGCTCGTGACCTGCGGGTCGGTGCTGAAGCTGTTCAACACGCAGCACAGGGTGCGGCTGCACTCGCACGACATCAAATACGGATCCGGTGCGCAGGGGCCCGGGAATGGGGCATCGTCAGGGGGCGGAGCCCGGGGCTGCGAGCCTGAAGGTGGGGTGGTCATGGGGAGTCTGCAGAGCCACGGGTCTGGGAGTCACCAGGGAGCCTCACTGGCCGCCTGGAGTTCCTAGGGGTCCAGGACCGGCGGTTTTAGGAGGGTCGTTGGGATATCAGGGGCGAGGAGGGTCGTCCGGGAGCTGCAGGTCCAAAGACTTGGGAGTTAAGCTAGGACCCCCTTGGAAGTTGGGGTCCTAGGGTTGAGGTTGTCGGGAAAGTTTATGGTGTCCGGGTCAAGGATAGGGAGTGCAGAGACTGACTGGACCTCGCCGTGGCGTGGGGTGTCCCCCCTCAGGCAGCGGCCAACAGTCGGTGACTGGCGTGGAGTCGTCTGACGACGCCAATAGCTACTGGCGGATCCGCGGCGGCTCGGAGGGTGGGTGCCCGCGCGGCTCCCCGGTGCGCTGTGGCCAGGCGGTTCGGCTCACGCACGTGCTCACCGGCAAGAACCTACACACGCACCACTTTCCCTCGCCGCTGTCCAATAACCAGGTGAGCGCCGGACCGGGAAAGCCTACTTGTGCGGGAGGCGCGGGTGGGGGTGGAGTGCAGGGACAGAATCTAGACTCCTCCTCTCAGTGGCTCTCAGCCTCAGCTTCCTCTGTGAAATGGGCATTTCAATTAAAAAGTGTTTACTGAGCACTACCTCTGCAGGCGACTGACAGGAAGAAAGATCCGGCTGGATAGCTTACTCTTCTGGGGGTGAGTTAGACCCAGGAAGGGGATCCACAAGGCCTTTGGGATGGGGAACATGAAACCCGGCCGGGGATGAGGAACTTAGGCCGGGTCTGGAAGGATGAGTAGGAGTTCTCTAGGCCACAGAAGGGAGACTAGGCGCTTTGCAGGCCAAGGGAAGAGCTTGTGTTCCAATGGAATTCATTGGAACTTGGGGAAAGAGAGGTAGAGGGGTGGAGCTGGGGTTGGAGGGGGTTGTGGGGTTAGGGACTGAATGGGGAAGAACAGAGGGTGCTTGGGGACTTGTCAGAAGAAAAAGTATGACATAGAGACTTGTTGGACTGAGGGGTTGGACATGCTGAGTGAGTCTCAGAGAGGTAAGGAAGGGGAACATGGAGAGAGGAGGAGACTTTAGCTATGTGGGGGCCGGTAATCACCGCCCAGACAGATGGGGTAGGGTGGGCATGTATTTGAAGAGCCCATGCTGGGGAGAGCCTGCTGGGTGCTGGGGGTGGCAGTTGTAGTGTCCCATTTTGCAGCTGTGGAAGCTGAGGCTCAGAAAGGTACAGGGAAGGACCCAAGGCCCAGTGTCCTGGGTGCGAGTGCTGGCGCCAGACAAGTGACCACAGGGACTCTGCGTGCCTTCTGTGGTGAACACTGTCCATCTGCCCCCTGCACCCATAGGAGGTGAGCGCCTTTGGGGAAGACGGTGAGGGTGACGACCTGGACCTGTGGACCGTGCGCTGCTCAGGGCAGCACTGGGAGCGAGAGGCCACCGTGCGCTTCCAGCACGTGGGCACCTCCGTGTTTCTGTCGGTCACCGGGGAGCAGTACGGGAGCCCCATCCGTGGGCAGCACGAAGTGCATGGTATGTCCAGTGCCAATACACACAATACATGGAAGGCCATGGAAGGCATCTTCATCAAACCCAGTGTGGATCCCTCTACAGGTCACGATGAACTCTGAGTGCCATGGAGGGGTGGATGGAGGGCAGAAGGGTGGGGCATCTACAGGACCACTCTTGGTGGAGACTTTGGGTTTTTAGGGGTTCTCAAGTGCCTTTGTGATTAAAGAATGTTAGTCTGTGATTGTGTTTTGCTGTGAGCCTGGGGATGGCCAGGAGGTGCCCACCCTCCCTGACCTGGTTGACTGTCTCTTCCCTAGTGCAAGACCCCTTGTTTCCAGCACGGAATGACAGCTAAACCTGTCCAAACCTTGATGCTCTTTCGTGTACTCCAGCACTACCCAGGGCCATCACAACACCCCTTTTCATCCTTACATGGTCTAGTGGCAAGTGACCCCAGTTCCCTAGCCCCTGAGCTTCATGAACCTTCTTGTTCAGGGCTGTGGCCAGGGCCAGGGTGTCAGCAGGATAAACAGGAGGCCCACTCCCTGCCAGCTAGAATGAAGCACAAGTTCTCCAGCACCCTCAACCCTTGAGGCGGGTCCCTTTTCTCCTGGCACCTCTACTCTAGCATTTGTGGCAGTCTTGACATTGGTCTTCCATCCAACACCAGGCCAAGACTCTGCCCATCTATTGGAAATTAACATCACAAGTTCCCTCACTGTTGGTGCAAATGGCACCCCTCACACCCTAGCCTGCCTTGGTATGTGGGCATCTCTAGCTCCCACTACAACCTTCCAGGGCCCCAAGGAGATTACAAAACATCAAAAGATATTGCAAGGGAAAGTAACCATAAAGAACTGCTACCTGCAGATATCTGAGAGGGCTTCCTGGAAGGACAGGCACAATCTGGGTAGGCAGAACACGGTAACTTAAAGGCAGGAACAATAAATAGGAGGGCCCTAGTGAAGGGAACAGTTAGTTTTGCTGGTGTATAGGTGACCTCTAGATGTTATGGTGGAGACTATGGGCTTCCTGGATTTGCTAACTTGGCGCAGATGTGGCTGTTTATATAGGAGGGGAGAGGTTTAAGGGAGCTTCTGGGGGTAGAGAGTGCCCCTTTTCCTGAATGAGGTAGCAACTGGTTGGAAGGGGCTTGGAGGAGTGTGGGCAGAGGTAAGAAATCTGGCGTTAGGGGGTGGGAGAATAGCTCTAGCCAATTGTGAGGCTTGAGGGGAGGAGGGTCACATGTAGGCCCTGGACCATTACTTCCCCACCCTCCCAACCCATGGGCTCCTGCTCTGGTCAAACACAGAGCTCCTGACCCCTCCACTGCCAAACCTCTCAAACATTGTCTACAGGTTTAACCTCCTCTCTCATCACTCACCTAACCTGTGACAGGATTGGAGTACAAACTAGATTAATAGCAGAATCAGACAGTGCACAGCATGTAGGAATCCTTGGAGGACCAAGGCTGAAGCTGTGGGAGCATATAAGATAGTTGCAGACAAAATGCAGGACAAGACCAAAAATTAAGTTGTGGTAGCAGCAGAGCACTCATTTATTGAACACTAAGTGTCAGGCGCTGGGCCAACGATTTACACAGCATCTCATTTGCTGCTGAAATAACCCTTGAAGCAGGCTCAATTATCATCTTAATTTTGCAGAGGAGGCAGCAGGTTGGTAAAGATTAAAACTTAGCTCTGCCTGCCTCAAAAACATTTGCCCTCAGCAGGGGCGCCTGGGTGGCTTAGTCGGTTAAGCGTCCGACTTTCGCTTAGGTCATGATCTCGCGGTTCGTGGGTTCGAGCCCCGCGTCGGGCTCTGTGCTGACTGCCAGCTCAGAGCCTGGAGCCTGTTTCAGTCTGTGACTCCCTCTCTCTCTGACCCTCCCCTGCTCACGCTGTCTCTCTCCTAGAAATAAAAAAAAAAAACATTAAAAACAAAACAAAACATTTGCCCTCAGCCATTGGACTCAGGGGTGGGGGTGTGGGGTGTGGGAAGGAACAGATACAATGTAGCCTAAGAATTCCGTCCCCCCCCCCCGCCGCCTTACACACATACACACTGCAGCTGTGTGAGGGCCAATGTTTATATCCTTATGGGTCATCAGCCCCAGGTAGGCACTTCATGAATGCTTATCCACAAAATGGACCCAAGCCGACACCCACTTCCCCGTACCTCCCACAGATCCACAAGTTCCCCGGGCTCCAGGAGCGGATCTCTGAATCTCAGACCTAACCGGGTCGCTTCAGGCAAACCCCACTCTGGTCAAGCAGGACGATGAGGTGGCGTTGGGCGGGGAAGGGAGTTAACCCACCCGGGAAATCCAACGCAGCCGAATATCAAGTCCGGGAGGCACAAGGAATGATGTGAGCACGCAAAAAGAAACAGCCTGCGGCCCTACTCCACACCAGGCTAGAAAGAGGTTTCAGGGTTTTAGGATTCCTAGGATCGCAGCCCTCTACCCAGTGAGCTCGGCTGCGCGGACGGCGCCCCCCTCAGGGCTTCTAAGAGCTGCTCGCGGGCGCCGCTCCTAAACTCGCGGAGACAGGAGCCGAGAAAAGGCGGGCAAAATTCCTTTTGATAAGTTATGAATGAGGAGAAAGTGTTTGTAGTACTCATTGTTAAAACCACAGAGCCAGGGACTTGGCCCGCGCCCGGCCAATCCGGGCCCGGAGGCTATTTTGAAATCGCTCTGGTCTTAGCCAATAGGCGTGCGGGAAGCGAAGCCCCCGCGCCGGCTCCGGCCAATGAGCGTGGCGTTATGCTAAGAAGCCGGGGGCCGGCCCCGCCGACTGTCAGCGGGTTAAAGATGGAGCCGGTGAGCAAGAGGGCGCCACGAGGTGCGGGGTCGTCCTGATGGGGAGGACACGCGCGAACAACCGCTAGGACCTTTCTCCCCCTAACCTTCTGCGTCCTGTCCCGGCCTGGTTCGAAAGGTGTGTCCCGCCGCGTGAGTAGCAAGGTCCGAGGTGGAGGGCACAGGCACGGCGGCCCTACCCTGTGGGACTGTGCGGAGGGGCGCAGCCCGGATCCCTGGCGCCTTCTCTCCCTGCGGGGGACTCCAGAAGGGCGGGAAGCCCCCTCGTTCTTTTGCTTCGCTCTGGGCCGCCAGGCAGAGAATCTTTAGGACTGAACACGGAGTGGAGTTGGGGCTAGGGGCCAGGGATGGGGGCGTGAGCCGGCAGGGGCGCGTGGTTCCGAATGGGGCCACCCTCCTTCTCTTGGAGCCGTGGGTCGAGTGAGGGCGTAGGGTCGTCGGGGTGTACCCACCCTCGCTCCGTGCGTGAGTGGGCTTCAGACTCCGGTGGAGTGCGGGCCCCTCTCCTTTGTGTGTTTGCCCCCTCCCCCCGTCCGCTCCCGCTCCTGGGTTGGAGCTACCCCTCAGTCTGGGGTTTCTCCCGCACCGCAATGTGGAGCGTACTGGGGAAAGTCCCGGACCTTCTGACTATCTCCAGGACAGCAGCCCTGCTGAAATTCTCCACTTCTCCCTGAGGTCTTGGACAGGGCTTCCAGCCCCACCCACCCACGGTTGAGCTTCCCGCCCTGCGCTTACTGGGGACCATGGGGGTCCCCCCTGCTGGCCCCAGGTGCTCTGACGAGGTTGCACTACTGTGCTCTGAGAAGCAGTGCAATGATATTGTCAAAGCATCTGGGACCAGCCTTGGGGACCCCCCCCTCCCCACACCACAACTCTCCTTTCCTCAGGCGGGGTCCCTTGGGCCTGCAGGCCCTCCCCTCCCCCCTCCCCAGCTCGCTCCCTTCTCCATGGAAACTTGAGATCCTGGCCAGGCCTGGGCCTCTGGGGTCAGAGGGCACCCTTCCCCCCAGGGCTCGGGGGCCCCACCCCAGTGGGCCTGCATTCCAGATCTCAGATCCTCACCGACCACCACCGGGAGAGGCGCTGGTAGGCCTGCCTGACACTCTTTCCCTGTTGCACTACTGTGGGCCGCTGGGAAGCAGTGCAATGATGAAAGGGCATCGGTCAGGCCCAGTCCACCACCCACAGCGCCTGAGAGGAGCGAGTTTTGCTGCCTCCTCCACTTCCTAGCAGGAGCAGGTGTGGAACTGGACTGGACCCTCCATCAGACGATTAGGTGAGTGCAGAACTTGGAGACGATCCCACAAATTCCTCTGGGTATGGCTGGACAGGAGCAGGGGCAGAGGCCCTGGGGTCAGAAAAGTTTTGGTTTGAAGAGGATCTTTCCACGCCAACTCCCTGGGTAAGACTGGGGACTCCAGGTTTGGCCATGGCCTTGTGGAGAAATGGAAACATGCTGTATTACATGAAAGGTATGCTAGGGTCTGACTCAGGCCCAGCCCAACCTTGACCATGTGCAAGTGAACGGCACCCAGGCCTCCCAGAGGGCTTGGGGAGGGTCAGGCTCTGGAGAGAATGTTCTCCTGGGATCTAGAAGCAGCACTATCTGGGCTGGGTGGGTGGACTTGGTATATGAAGCCTACAGATGATGCCCATCAACCATGCCAGCTTGTTTTCTTACAGGGTGGTGTGCTGCCCTGAGACTGCAAGAGGGACCGAGAAGCGTGGCATGTCCATCCTAACAGCTACAATTAGGGGGACTGACTGCCAAGGAGCCAGGCCGCAGGCCCCAGTCTCATTTCAAGTTACACAGGGTGCAGGGGCAGCTCCACCATCAGGACCTGACACAATGCAAAAGGCTTTTATGTGCCCAGTGACAGTCATTCAAGCCTGTCTCCTTTAAGAGGAGCCCTAGGTTTCCAGATGGGCCTTTGGGAATACCTCTCACTTCTGGCTGAGCACATCAAGATGCCAGGCACCCATGCTTGGAAGTAGCCATTCTTCTGTGTAGATTCTGGCTGGAGACTCATACAGCTGTCTCTGGCCCTTGCTGGGAGATATTTGTGAACTCAGGGCTCTGCTCAAATGTTCCCTCCTAGGGGAAGCTTGTCCTGGGCTCCACAGCATCCAATATTCCTCCAGCAGAGCCTGTTAGATTGAAATTTCTCCCTGTGGCTGAAGTCCTCACTAGACCCTGAGGGCAGGGACAACATCCCTTTTTATATATCTCTTGGCAGTGCCTGGCACAGAGGAGGGCACTGATACAACTTTAGAAAAACTACAAATAAGTACATAAAGTGTTAAGTATTATTAGCGTAACATGGGGGGAGGATTGATTAGGGGTTGGCTTGACCCCTCAGAGGATCCTTGTGCTGTTTATAAAAAGGCACACACTGTATATTTCAAAGTAACGTCTCATTTCAAGTTACGCGGGGTCAGGAAGCAGGATGAAGATTTGAACCTAGGTATATCTAAGTCTGCTGGCCCCCCTAGGGTAGAACATTTTTCCTTCTTGGTTGTTTCCATCTTGCTCTCTGACCTCAAAGCAGGAGGAAGTGAGGGCCATTTCCTATGTTGGGGACAGCAGAACCTAGAGGGTTGGTGGCTTGGGGGTGGGAAGTGAAAAATCTCTAGACTTACCAGGTACACCCCATGGATTGTTGGGGTTGAGGAGGTGACAGGAAGGAAGCAATCCAGGGTGCACTCTTGTTAGTGGCTGGGGTGGGTGGTGGTGTCATTGCTGATCAACTAGGAGAGGGAGAAGAGAAGCGGGTTTGGGCTTAGGAGGGAAGAAGCTGTATGCCAATCTGGACGTGTTCACCATGAGATGCCCAAAAAACTTCCCCAGCGGACACTTGGCTGTGGTTCTGGAACTCAAGAAAGGTTTGGGCCTGAGACGTAGGTTAGAGTTAGTTAAGTCAGCCCTGAGCCGGAACCTCGGAGTGGGTAAGATTGTCCAAGATGGTACCATGAAGACAGAACCTTCTGAAACCCATGTGAAGAGGCACCAGCAAGTATTGGGTTATACAGGGGAAGAGAGAAGATAAAGCTGCGGAGGGGTGGGTGGATTTGATGGAGAGTAAATCAGAAGTGGAAGAGTGAAGTCTGGGGCAGAGGAATTAGGGGCTGAGTGAAGTCCTTGGGGTGTTGTCTACATACAGATCGCGAGGAGGGTACGCTGTCGGAATGAGGAGGAGTGAGGGCCTAAAAACTTTGAAGAGTTCGGGGGTTGACCATATTCTCTGCGTATCTATGGCCCGCTTCCTCAACATGCCTTGCGGGACCTTAGCAGGACCGGGGTTCCGCCGCGCACGCGGGCTTTCGCCCCGTCGAAGGCGCCAGAGCGCATGCCCAGAGCGCCGGGCATTGTCACGTGCGTCCCCCTCGCGCGGATTGGCCCCTCCCCCCAAAGAGCTCCAGGCGGATTGGCTAGGGTGGTCGGGGCGGTGGCTGCGGCACGCGGACGGAGGCTGCGTCGGCGCGGC
>NW_027533081.1:545785-560103 GCF_008692635.1 Crocuta crocuta | reverse complement strand
TGCCCGTCTCCGGGCCGGAGGCGGGTGGGGGGCAGTGTGCCAGGGTCCTTGGTGGCCCCGCCCCGACGGCCGCTCCGCCCCCAGGCCGCCCGGGCCAGCCCGCAGCCCCTCTCAGATGGAGGTCCTGGACGAGTTCGACAGCGAGTTCCCCCAGAGCNCTCTTCCGTAGCATCGACCGCAACCCCGCGCTGGCCGAGAGGGTGGTGCGCAAGGGCAAGCTGGCCGAGTACGAGGGGCGCGGGCTCCTCTCCTTCCTCTGGGTGCGAGCCGGCCGGCGGGGCTTCGGGGGGATGGGGTGGGGAAAGCAGGGGAGGGTGCAGTCGCCGCTCCTGCTTGCCATCCTTTGGGGCGGAGCTCTGAAGGCAGAAGGTTGGGGCGGGGGTGGGGAGGGCGCCTTCGCGCCTAGCTGGAGCTGCAGGGTAGGGTCTTCCAGGAGGCCCAGCGTGGGGAGCGAGGTAGGCGGCCGTCTCACCCCTCCTGCGTCTTCCTGCCCTGCCTCTCCCCTTGCAGGCGAAGCTCTTTTGTGCAGTCCAGGGCGAGCTGAATTGTTGTAACAGCATGGGTGCCCTGGAGATGCACCAGCGCCTGGAGCAGCTCAAGAGGAGCATCCACCGCGTGCATCTCTACTCCCAGGGTGAGGCTCCACCTCTGCCAGGCTCCATTCACCCAGCAAACCTGACTCAGGATCCCCTATCCGTGGTCCTGTGCTTGGCACGTTTTCGAGTGTTTGGTGTTTATTTTTTAAGTCTTTATTCTGCAAACGCACATACACAAAACTGGAGACTGCAGTAAACACTCAGGGACCAGTCTCCCTTCAGCTTCTGCAAGCATCTTGCCATGCTTGCTCCCTCCCCCTTTTCTTTTTCTGGAGCATTTTAGGGGAAATCTCAGACATCATTATATTCTTCAATACTTTAGAACTCTTTTTTAGACATTAAAAAAACATTTTGTGGGGCATCTGGGTGACTCAGTCAATTAAGTTTCATCTTTAGTCCAGGTCATGATCTCACAGCTTAAGGGTTTGAGTCCCGAGTCAGGCTCTGTGCTGACAGCTCAGAGCCTGGAGCCTGATTTGGATTCTGTGCCTTCCTCTCTCTCTGCCCCTCCCCTGCTCATGCCCTGTCTCTCAAAAATGAGTGAACATTAAAAAAAAAAATTTTTAAGAGACATTTTGTAATCACAGTGTTGCCCCGGATATAAAATTGACAACAGTTCAGTAATATTAGCTGATGTTTAGTTTACGTGTTAGGCCTCTGAGGTTCCTTTTCACTAGGATGGCTGTATCCTTTGGGTCCACATTAAGGTATTTGCGAGAGTGAAATGCAAGGGGCCACATTAGTAACCACACAGGGATGGCAATGAGGATAGTGGTCACATCTGTTGAAGCCCCTTTGAGATGGGATGCCCTCACCTTTGTCCCCCATGCCATCAACTTGAAGAACTGTGCTGTCCTATGGGGTAATCCACTTAATGGGTTTATATCTGTTGTTATGGATCACTGTGTTTGTTTTATTCCCCTGTACCTGTATTTTTTTTTTAATTTTTAATTTTCTTTTTTGAGTTTATTTTGAGAGAGGGAGAGAGAGCGTGCGCAAGCGCACAAGCAGGGAAGGGGCAGAGAGAAGGAGAGACAGTCCCAAGCAGGCTCCATGTTGTCAGCACAGAGCCCAGTGTGGGGCTTGAACTCACAAACAGTGAGCTCATGACCTGATCCGAGATCAAGAATCTGATGCTTAACTGACTGTGCCACCCAGGTGGCCCATTCTGCCTGTACTTATTGCACAGTCATTCTAAAGTCTTGATTAGATTTGGGTTCATTTCTTTGGGTTGCATTTGTGTTCAGCTAGGGGTGGAGCTGCTTGCTTCATGGTGTTAGAAAGCCTGGCTTACCTGGGGGTCCCAGTTTGCATGATGGTGAGTGTGAGTCCTCCTCATCACCCTTTCATCCCGATCCATGGCATGTGTAGCTTCTACCCCAGCCTCCCAAGGTAGTGTGGATCCTGTTTATCCTTGTTTTATGGGAGAGAACATAGAGGCCCAGGGAGGGTGGCCAACTATGTGACAATGATATCACATAGTAAGTAGTAGAAGCTAGACTCGAATTAAGGCTTGGGTTGCTGTGAGGCTCAGGCCCTTAGCCTCCAGGTCAGTGCTCTTTGGTGGTGGTGATCATCATTCTAGATGAGCCGTTCTAATGGGTTGCACACACTTTGCTGGTGTCCTGTAACTGTGAACAGTAGAAATAGCCAGACTTGTTGAATACAGGAGGAAAACCTAACATGAAAAGAGAGAGGGGTAGGCCTGAGGGTCCTGCTTCTCAAAGATTCTGTCCCTGAGCCCACCTCTGTGAGACCTTGTACATATGGATTTCCTTACAGAAAAAGGAGCCTTTGGACACCCCTAGGATGGCCCTGGGGCTGGATGTAGTTGGTGAGCTTCCTCTCCAGAGCCTGGATACCCCCATGAAGGTCCTGGCAGCCTCAGGAGCTTTCCACAGTGTTGGGGGATGGGTGGCAGACTGACTTGCCTGGGACGAGCCAAGCCCTCCTTGGTATTGATACTCTGTCACTTCTCCTGAAATTCTGGCCTTGGAGTCAGACAGCTGGGGTATGGATCCTGCCTGTGCCTTGTACAGTTGGAGCTTCTAGTTCTACATGTAAGAGAGAGACAAAAGTACCCTTTCTCCATGGGATGGTTGTGGGGCCAATGAGATGGTACACGTTGGCACCTGTCAGCAGTGACTCTAGGCATTATTATGTGGTCCCCTTTGGGGGAGAAACCTTGTGAAGACCCTACACCACTGTTTGGCTCCCACTCTATCCTGTTCTGGCCGTGGGGTAGGCACTCACTGGTCCCTTTTGTCACAGATGCCAAGAAGAAGAGAAGAAAGCCAAAACCGAAGAAACCAGAACCCATCCTCTTGCGAGACCGGTCCACCTCTCCATGCCTGCCACCGACCGTGCTGCCACCTCCACCACTGCCATCCACTGCTACTACCGTGGCCTCCATGGTGGCCTCAGCACCCCCTGTCTACCCTATGCCTAGGGTCTTTGGCCCCTTCCCTCCGCTGCCCAGCAAGTCGGTCAGTGAGTGCGTCCCCCACTCCATGTGGTCCTGGGAGGGGCAGCCTCTGCCCCTCTGCTCAGAACCACCCCAGTGGTTCTCCTGGGGCCCACAGCAGTGGCTCTTACAACTTTGTTTTTAAGCAGCAGAACTCTATCTGCAGGCAATATCTTGGGTGGGATGGTGACGGCTACAGCAGATGAAAGGGGTCTGCTCTTGTTGAAGCATTGGAGGCACAGAGGTTTACCGGCTCTGCCTCAGTTGAGCAAGGCAGTCCCCAAAACACTGGGCAGAATTCTGCGGTGCGCAGGGGACAGGTGGAGAACCATGGCTGCCCCCTAATGTCTCCAGCCTCACGACTGCCTCGCCTCGTGGGTGATGTTCTCCTTGCCACTCTCTGGGTGCCTCTGCAGTGTGCCTTCCTATCTGCCTGCCCCTGCTGACCCCCGCTTATCCCACACTCTCACTCCAGGCAGACCCCCATCCCTGGTCAGCTCCCGGCCCCCATCCCATCCCCTGTCCCCCTAACGCCAAGCTCGAGATGGGTACTGAGGATGATCCTGACGTATTTGCCAAATGAAGGACAGTCACATACTTCCCCTAGTTCCTGTACAAGTGTTTTGCTTCTCAGCGAGGCCCCCAAACTTGTCCTAAGATTTCCTTTCTGTACTGCAGATGGAGAAGGTGGACATTACAAGGTCCGAAGTGAAATTAAACTGGGCCGGCCTGTCATCGAACCCAAAGAGGTGGAAGGAATTTAAGCTTGGGGCAAATGAAAAGTGAATGTTTTGGGGAGCTTTTTGTGTGCCAACATTCGGTTGCCATTTCTTCCCTATCTTGTTAATCCTCACTGCAATCCTGAGGGGTTGTTATTCCCATTGTATAGGGAAGGAATCGAAGCTCAGGGGTCTGCTCTGTGAAGGGAAGCCCCTGTGCCCATATCCTGCATGTGCATGTGGAGGCTGGGGAGGGCCTGCCTGGGAGGAGCCCGGGGCTGATGTTCCCCTCTCTGCCCTGTCTTGCAGCCACATGGTTGATCTGACCCCTTTGGTCCTCAACCCCGGAGGCTTCCATTTCTCGTACCTGGCTGGAAACCGTGCACACCAGCTCCATTGCTCTGGCTACCCCTGGTAAGCATGCTTCTGAGCCTCTCCGGGGCCGGACACCGTTCTGGCTTGCCTGACTTGATGGCATCATGGCAGTGTGCACAGGGGCCAGAAAAACGTTTATATTTCGTGAAAGGACCCTAATGTAATAGGGTGCCAGAAAAGTCACTCTCCCTTCCTAGTGTTTGTAATGGCAAGAATCAGAAACAAGCAGCTCAGAGACCCACTGGAAACAATTCTGTCAACTGGGCAGCCCTAAGGTTTATAGACATGTGTCTTGCAAAGCAGGGATTTACTGAATATGGTTGGTTGTTTTGTTTTGTTTTTAAATTTTTTTAATGTTTTCTTTACTTCTGAGAGACAGAGAGAGACAGCGTTAGCAGGGGAGGGTCAGAGAGAGAGGGAGACGCAGAATCTGAAACAGGCTCCAGGCTCTGAGCTAGCTGCCAGCACAGAGCCTGATACGGGGCTCGAACCCACGAACCATGAGATCATGACCTGAGCTGAAGTTGGACGCCTAACCAACTGAACCATCCAGGCGTCCCTGGTTGTTTGTTTTTTAATCACCTTTTGTTTCCACTTATGGTGGTGTTAAGTATTTCCCATGTCATTCCATGGAGTGTTGTTTCAAAGCATGTGTTTAAACTGGCTGCTTCATTGCTTCAGATGACTTAAAAAAAATACTGTTTTTCAGAGAAGTTTTAGATTCATAGCAAACTGACAAAGTACTGAGAGTTTCCATATACCCCCTGCCCCTACAAAGGCACAGACACCCCCACTATCAACATTCCCCACCTTAAACTAATGTACCTACAGTACCACATCGTTATTGCCCAGAGGCCATACATTTGGGCTCACTCTTGGTGGTGTACCTTCTATGGGTTTGGACAAATGTATAGTGACATGTATCCACCATTATAGGATCATACAGAATAGCCTCGCTGCCCTCAAAATCCTGTGTGCTCCAGCTCTTCATCCCTCCCTGTCCTCTAACCCCTGACAACCACTCATCTTTTTATTGTCTCCACAGTTTTGTCTTTTCCAGAATGTCACATACTTGGAATCCTACAGTATGTGGCCTTTCTGGATTGGCTTCTTTTACTCAGTAATACTCACTTTTAAGGTTCCTCCATGTCTTTTCATGGCTTGATGGCTCCTTTCTTTTTAGCACCGAATAACATTCCATTGTCTGGATGGACTGGGGTTTATTTATCCATACACCTACTGAAAGACTGGTTCCAAATTCTAGTGATTATGAATAAAGCTGCTATACACATTGATGTGCAAGTGTTTTACGGACATATGTTTCCAGCTCTTTCGCCAAGGAGCATGATTGCTGGATCATATAGTGATAATATGTTTAGTTTTGAAGAAACTACCAATGTGGCTGTACCATTGTGTGTTCCTGCTAGCAATGACTGAGAATTCAAATGGCTTCTTTCATAAGAAACCTACACAGTTCTGTAAACTGCAGACTGTGATGCTAAATTTAGTTGACAGAAAGTTTATCCAAGAAGACACCCAAAGAGTAAGCAAATCTTTAAAAATATTTTTGGCATCCTTAGTAATGAAAGAGGTACACATTAAGATTGCTAGCATGTATGTTATATACCTGTCAAGAAGCCCAAGTAAAGAGAATCCTGTGCTATTGAGGCTGTAGGTAGAGACTTATTTCTGCTATGAAAATACTGTAATATGGCTCTATTCTTTTTTTTTTTTTTTTAAGATTTTATTTTTAAATAATCTCTACACCCAGTGTGGGGCTTGAACTCACAACCTGGAGATTAAGAGTTGCGTACTCCACCTCTGTCCCCCTCTCTCGGCACCTCCCCTGCTTATGCTCTCTTTCAAAAATAAATACTGAAATTTTTTTTTAAATGTTTTATTTATTTCTGAGAGAGAGAGAGAGAGAGAGAGAGAGACAGCATGAGCAGGGGAGGGTCAGAGAGAGAGGGAGACTCAGAATCTGTAGCAGGCTCCAGGCTCTGAGCTAGCTGTTAGCACAGAGCCCGACGCGGGGCTTGAACCCACGAACCGTGAGATCATGACCTGAGCCGAAGTCGGCTGCTTAACTGACTGAGCCACCCAGGCACCCCATAAATACTTAAATTTTTAAAAAATTGTTACTTTTTTTTTAGTTTATTTGTTTATTTTGAGGGAGAGGGAGAGAGAAAGAGAAGCCCAGGCAGATTCTGCACTCTCAGCCCAGAACCTGATGTGGGGCTCGAACCCACAAACCCTGAGGTCATGAACTTAGCTGAAATCAAGGTTCGTGTGCTTAGCTGACAGCCACCCGTGTGCCCCCAAAAATTCTTTTAAAATTTTTTTAAATGTTGTATTTATTTATGAGAGAGAGACAGCATTAGCAGGGGAGGGTCAGAGAGAGAGGGAAACACAGAATCTGAAACAGGCTCCAGGCTCTGAGCTGTCAGCACAGAGCCCAACGTGGGGCTTGAACCCACGAACCGGGAGATCATGACCTGAGCCGAAGTCGGACGCTTCACTGACTGAGCCACCAGGTGCCCCTAAAAATCCTTTTATTGAGATAATTTACATAGCATCATATAAATTCACCCAGTTACAGTGTCAACTTCAGTGGCTTTTTGTATGTTTACATTTGTGAAACCATCACCATAATCCAATTTTAGAACATTTCCATTACATCAAAAAGAAGAGAATGAAAAGACTCTCATAGAATGAGAAAATATTTGTCAATCAACAGCAACAACAAAATCCCACTCCACAAAAATGAGCAAAGGACTTGAATAGACATTTCTTCCAAGAAGACCCACAAAATGGCCAATAAACACAGGAAAAGATGCTCCATCCTGAGACATCAGGAAAATGCAAATGAAAGCCACAGTGAGCTACCACTTCCCACCTACTAGGATGCCTTTCATCAAAAAGACAGACAAAAGGGGCACCTGGGTGGCTCTGTCGGTTAATCGTCCACTCTTATTTTGTCTCAGGTCATGATCTCAGGTTCTTGGGTTTGAACCCCAAGCTGGGCTGTGTGTTGATATTGTGGGGCCTGCTTGGGATTCTCTCTCTGCCCCTCCATGCCCTCAAAATAAGTAAACTTTAAAAAGTAAAAAATTTAAAAAGACAAAAAGTATTGATGAGCATGTGGAGACATTGGAATATCTAGCGTATGGCTGGTGGGAATGTAAAAGTGTGAAGCCATTGTGGATAAAGGGTATGGTGGTTCTTCAAAAAGCTAAACATAAGCATACCATATGACCGAGTAATTCCACTCCTAGGTATATGCCTGGGAGAACAGCAGTGGAGACTCAAACAGATACTTGTATACGAATGTTCACAGCTCCAGTAATGACAGTGGCCAAAAGAAGAAAATAAGCCAGGTGTACGCAAGATGAACAAAATGTGGTGTATCCATATAATATAGAATGTTGAAATAAGTGAGATAAGCCAGCACAAAGGAAGATTATTGTCTGGTTTCCATTACATGAAGTATCTAGAGTAGGCAGAGTTCTAAAGACAAAGCAGATGAGACGTTACCAGGGACTTGGAGAAGGACTAACTAACAACTAATTAGTTGTTGCCTAATTAGTACAGTTTCTGTTCAGAATGACAAAACAGTCCTGGAAATAGATAATGGTGATGGTCACACAACACTGTGAATGTGTCTAATGCCACTGAATGGTACACACAGAAACGGTTAAAATGGTAAATTTTGTGCATATTTTACTACAATTAAAAAAAAAAAAGATGGGGCACCTGGGTGGCTCAGTCAGTTAAGCGTCTGACTTCAGCTCAGGTCATGATCTCGTGGTTTGTGAGTTTGAGCCCTGCATCAGGCTCTGTGCTGACAGCTCAGAGTCAGGAGCCACCTTCAGATTCTGTGTCTCCCCCTCTCTCTGCCCCTCACACTGTCTCTCTTTCCCTCAAAATAAATAAACATAAAAAAAAAAAGAAACCCTAGCACCACTTAGCTGTCACCCCCAGTTCCTCTCTTCCCCAGCCCAAGGCAACCGGTAACCTACTTTCTCTGTGGATTTGCCTATTCGGGTCATTTCATATAAATGAAACCATACAATAAGCTGGTGTCTGGTGACTGGCTGCTTTCACTTAGCATAACATTTACAAGGTTCATCCATGTTCTAGCATGTGTCAGTACTGAATTTCCTGTTTTTTAAATTGCTTTTTTAAGACTTAATTTTTTTAGAGCAGTTTTAGGTTCACAACAAAATTGAGAAGAAGGTACAGAAGTTTCCTCCATGTCCCCTGCCCCTACACGTGCATACCCCCCTTATTGCCAGTATCCCCCACCAGAGTTTGTTAACAACTGAGGAGCCTACATTGACACATCAGCATCACCCAAAAGTCCATAGTTTACACTGGAGTTCCCTTTTGGTGTTGTACATTCTCTGTGTTGATTTATTTTATGGTTGAACAGTATTCTACTGTGTAGATATGCCATATTTTGTCTGTCAATTCACGAGTTGATAGACATTTAGGTTGTTTCCATTTTTTGGCTTTTATGAATAATACTGTCATGAACATTTCTGTGAGGACACTATTTTTTAATTTTTATTTGTTTTCATTTTTTAATTTTTTAAACATTTTTTAACATTTTATTTATTTCTGAGAGAGAGAGAGAGAGAGACAGTGTGATCAGGGGAGGGTCAGAGAGAGGGAGATACAGAATATGAAGCAGGCTCCAGGCTCTGAGCTAGCTGTCAGCACAGAACCCGGCACGGGGCTCAAACCCACGAATCGTGAGATCATGACCTGAGCCAAAGTCGAATGCTTAACCGACTGAGCCACCCAGGCGCCCCTTTTTTAAACATTTTTAAAATTTATTATTGAGAGACAGAGCATGAGCATGGGAGGGGCAGAGAGAGGGGGAGACACAGAATCTGAAGGTGGCTCTAGGCTCTGAGCTGTCAGAGCACAGAGCCCAACGTGGGACTCAAACTCACAAACCACGAGATCATGACCGAAGCCAAAGTTGGACGCTTAACTGACTGAGCCACCCAGGTGCCCCTTTATTTTTTTATTTTATATATTTTTATTTTTGAGAAAGATAGAGTGCAAGCAGTGAAGGGGCAGAGAGAGAAGAGTCTCAAGCAGGCTCTGTGCAGAGTCGAAGTGGGGCTCGAACTCACAAAACTGAGGTCATGACCTGAGCCGAAATCAAGAGTTGAATGTTTAACCAACTGAACCACCCAGGCGCCCCTTCTTGGGTATAGTCTTAAGCATGGGATTGCTAGGTCTATGGCAAATATATTTTGAGGAACTGCCAAAGATGCCAAGTCCGTTATCAGATGTAGGATCTGCAAACATTTCCTCCCATTATGTGAGTTATCTTCTTACTTTATCTGTAGCGTCTTGTCTTTTGAATCACAAAAGCTTAAGGTTAGTCTCTTTGAAAGGCAATTTATCAAAATATATCAGGAGCCATAGACATTCTCATAGTCTTTGCTCTGGTATTTTTAATTCTGGGAATTGGCCTCAAGAAGATGATTAAGGGAAAGAACAAAACGATTGTGTACAGAAGTGTTTATGGCAATGTCATTTAAAAGGAGAAAAAGTAGAAGCAGCTTAAGTGTGCATCCACAGAATTATGGAATATGCAGACATAAAATTGTGAACATGGTTAAACCTGATTATGTAGATTCATGAATTATGTGTAAGTGGAAGCAATAAGGCTATCCAATCAGACCATCCTACCAGGAGGAAGAGATGGAAGATGACCTACTGCAGGGTGATGGAGAAGGGATTGTGGGCAAACACTTGTGCAGTGTTGTTATGAGGCAAAATGTAGAAGCAAGGCATTGTTGGTATCATCCGATCCTCACAGAATTGTGGGGCCATGCACCGGGCCTGGGCCATCATCAGGGCTTAAACAGCTGCAGAACAGTCCGCTGCATGGCATCCATGGTTCCTTTAGGCACTCCCTGATGGATGTTTGATTGTTTCCAGGCTTTCATAATCACCAGCGTTGCTGTGATGAATAGCTTGGAACAAAACATCCATGGGAGAGCATTCTGGAAGTAGAAATGTATCCAAGGCCATCTCACAGCCTTAAGTTTTGTCATGTGTACTGATGGCTCTGTGCGCTGGTATCCCACCTCATGGACATGTCTTGGCTGTCTCCTGCACAGGACCTCGGCCTGTAGTGGCTCTCCCAACACCGAGAAGACACCATCCCCTCCTGTGAAGGCTTCCATCTTCGCCCCGCCTGTCTTGCTCAAGTTCCAGCCTGTGCCGAAACCCAAAGATGACTCTGAGAACTTCCCTAGCAGCACTGAGTCTGTGCCCCACAAGAGGAGTCCCTAGCCTCTTTCCTATAGATCATGGCTAGAGCAATGAATAAAGTTCCCATGGAGGTGCCTTCCTTGTGCTGGGCTCCCTCGAGGCTGTGCAGTCCCTTGAGCTTCCTGCTGCAGGAAGAGGTTGAAGAGTAGTGCAAGCGAGAGGCCCTTTCGTCTGAGCCTGCATACAGTTATTGGTCAGGTCAGTGCGACTGTGAATTCCCCTTGCTTGTACTCTAACATGGGAACTCAGCCATGACACTTTGAAAGAGACATGAGCAAGAAGACAGCGCTGCCCTTCTCTACAGTGACCCTGTGGCCCCTTTGAGCCTCACTTGACCTCACTGAATTGCAATTCTATCATTTTTTCCTACACCTGGGCCCTAAACTCAAACCTTATCTGGGTGCAGGTTTAGAAACAGTAATCTGTTCCCTCCCTGGAGGAAAATAAGCTGGCATGTTAGTTTCCAACTTGGTACCTCCCTAAGGAATTTCAGAGATGTGACTCTTATTGTTGCTTTACACACCAGCCTTAGAGTCAAACCTGCATGTGAGACATGAGTCCTCACAAAATGCTTAATGACTGCTGGACGGTAGCAGATATTTGCTGAACCCTTGGGTATGCCCCACACCTTGCTTGGGACTGGAGATAATAAATCAAGTGGTTGGTGTCCCTGCTCTTAAGGAGCTCACATCCTACCCTCGTGTGTGTGTGTGTGTGAGTGAGAGAGAGACTGTATGTGTAACCAGTGGATCAAATTAATAATAGGGTTATAGGTTGTGATAAGCCCTAAGGGAGGTGAGTTGGACATGTGTGCTGTGGGTGGTAGGGGAAGGTCTCTATGAGGAGGTGATATTTATGTTCAACTTAGAGAAGGAGGCAGTCATGAGATGAGAAAGGGCAAGGACAACTGGCTTTGGGTGACTAGATAGTGGTACAGTTGAGGAGAGGGGAGCCTAGGGGTGGGGGTGGGGGCGGTGGAGAATTCTGTTTTGATCAGTCGTGTTAAATTTGAGGTGAGTGGTACCTAAAATAGAGGTCAGGAATCTGGAGTGTTGGCCATTTAATGATGAGAGTCCAGAGATACAAGTGGTATTTAAAGCCACAGCCTGGGAAAGATAACCCGGTGCTTGGTGTAGACGGAAGCTCAGGGCTTAGGCTGGGGCACACTAACACAGTGATGTGGTCGAGAGAAGGACCCACAAGAAGGGATGAGTGAGGGCTTCGGCCTTTCGGGCTTAATGGCTACTTGCCCCTAAGCCTTCCAGGAGAGGGCCTGGAGGTGGTGTGGTCTGAATGGAAGAACGGATAGACAGCAAGTGTGGACGTGGCTTTGGAGACGTCTGCCGTGGAAGGAAGCAGAGATGAGGCCAAGGCCGGTGAGGCTTGAGGTTTCAGGTGGATTTTTGTAAAGACCTGAGAACCCAGGTCAAACCCGGACAGGCTTGAGCGGGGATGGCATGTAACCAGAGTTGCATGGGTAGGAGAAAAGGTTTAGAGAAAGCCTTCGCCGTCCGCCCGACGAAGAGGGCTTCAAGGCCCCTCGGCCCCGCCAGGTGCAAACCCTACCGCGAACTCTGCCCCAAGTGCCCCAAAGACCCGGCCGCACCGGCTGGGCATGCGCACTGGACACCTGGCGCCGCTGTTCCCTCACGCTCTGCGTCCGCTTCCGGGGCGGGTCCGCGGGACCCGGAAGTAGTTAAGGAACTCGGCCGAGAAGTCGGAATCTAAATTGTTTGGTGTCGTTTTTCTGCACTCGCTGGTCCAGGCACTGCCACCGCTGCCGCCGCCATGGGGAAACGGCAGCATCAGAAGGACAAGATGTAAGTTGAACCGCAGCCGGGAGCGGGGCCGCGCTGGGCCTCAGTGCCCACCTGTCCCGCCTTCCGCGCCGCCCCTCTTCCCTCTCTCCGTGCTGGTTGCCAGAGCCACTCTTAGATGTCGCTTCGTCTTGGAAGCCCCTGTCTCCTCCCCAGGCGAGGGAATTACCCTCCAGCCGCCGAGGTCTCCCAGGCTTCTTGGTTCTAACATACCGTCGGTGCTGCCGAGCGCGGCTCCTCGGCTTCTCGACTTTTGCCCTGGAACGCCCCATCTCCAGTCTCGAATTCTACCCCTGAATCAGCCCCTCTCTCCTGCACCTCCAGTCTTCCCGTGTGCGAGTTCATCGGCTTACACACGTGCTCCGGAATCTTCTATTTTAAAACAAACCAGCCTTGCCCCGTGCTCCCCTCCTCCTGCCGCCGTGGTTTGTTGTTCTTTTCTCCTGAACAAGACGTCAAAGACCTGGGTCTACTTGCTGTTCTCTGCTGTTTCTTGAAACCACTCCAGGCAGGCTTTTCTCCCCAGCACTACACCTGTCAGGATCCCAGTAATTTCTCTTGCTAAATCTAGTGGTCAGTTCCCAATTCTCATTTTGTTGGGTTTGTCAACGGCATATGACACAGTTGACCACCTTGCACCCCTGAACCCCTTCTTTGGTATCTGGGACCCCATATGCTCTTGCTTTTCCATCTGTCTCAGTGGCCTCTCTTTTTAGTCTCTTTTGCTGGGTCTTTCTCCCTCTCTCCCAGACTTCATACGCCCATGGCCCCCACTTTTCTTCTCCCTTTACATTCTCCCTGGTGATCTCTCATCTTGCAGTAGTCAGCCGCTTACTTGACTTCTCCAGTTGGATGTTTGATAAACATCTCACATTTACTTAAAATTTTTAAGTGTTTTTCTTTAGTTTTGAGAAAGAGAGAGAGAGAGAGACAGACAGACACGGAAGACGAGTGGGAGAGGGGCAGAGAGAGAGGGAGACACAGTATCCAAAGCAGGATTCAGGCTCTGAGCTGTCAGCACAGAGACCTGTGTGGGGCTTCAACCCACAAATGGTGAGATCATGACCTGAGCCAAAGTCAGAGGCTCAACCGACTGAGCCACCCAGGTGCCCCGACATCCCACATTTGGTCTGCTCCCCCATTTTCCCTATCTCATTGGTCATACTGCTACTTAGTTTACTCAGGTCAGAAGTCTGGGAGTTAGCTTTGGTGCCTCTCTCCTGAGGCTCTCTCCTCCCCCTGTTCATCAGTAAATCCTGTGGCTCGTCCAGGAAGTGAGTGAGGGACATGGGGGCACTTACTAGTCCACCAAACTCCTCAATAGGTGGAGTGTATGCTGTCTCCTCCTTTGACCTTTTTAGTTGCCTCCTGATTGGTTTTCTGTCACCTCTCTTGCTTGTCCCTCTATACACAGCTGCCCGAGTGATGCTTTGAGGACTTACATTAGATCATGTCAAGGCCCTACTCAGACCCCTCCAGCAGCTTTCCATACCGCGTAATGCAGATCCGCAGCCATTACATAGCTTCCGGGACCCCTCAAGATCCCGCCACCAGCCTTCTTCACCTGCTGCCACATGCGCCCCTGCATACCCTTCAGTTACTTCACCCTTTTCTGAAGACACACCAGCTTTTCCTGTGTCGGGGCGTTTATATGTGGTAAACTTGCTTTGTCCCTCTGCCTAGAAAGCTCTTCCTGCACGTCTTCACACGGCCAGCTCCTTTGCATGAACAGGCTTCTGTTAAATTCTGTTCATTTCTTTCAGAGCAAAGTAAGACTGTTTGTATTTGCTTACTAGTTTGTGTATCCCCGTGTTGTGTCTGACACATAGTAGGTGTTTAATAAGCATTTGCTGAATGAGTGAAATGATTTAGTCATCAGTTATTTCCAGAGACTGTCCTCTTTATAAAGGCGGATGGTAATAAGATTCTCCCTTTTTCAGGTACATTACCTGTGCTGAATACACTCACTTCTATGGTGGCAAGAAACCAGGTAAGGCGTGAAATCCTTCTGTTTTCCTTGATGTGGATGTGTGTGTGTGGGGGGGGGGGG
>NW_027533081.1:541049-545110 GCF_008692635.1 Crocuta crocuta | reverse complement strand
GTGTGGGGTGGGGGGGGGGGGGGGGGGTGGGGTTTGTAATTAAGGGATGATGTCTTCACTACATAGAGACTGTAAAAACGAACAATGAACAAGAACACAAAGTGTAACAGACAAATGGGTTGAGAGCACAGATGATTCACAAGAGAGAAAATACACTAAACATGAGAAAATGTTTCATCTGGGTGATATTTTTTGATGTAAACTAACAGTGTTTTCTTTGTCAAGTTAGTAAATAACAAAAAGAATGCTAATACCCAAAGCTATCAAGGCTGAAATAAAAAAGAGTGCACTCTCATAATTGCTGATGGGGGTAAAAGCAGCACAGCATTCTTGGAAAGCAAAGCCAAGCCCCACAGCAACGGTATTAGGATTGTGGGAGAAATCCAACCCCAGCAGCTTGAACAAGTATCTCCTTTTTCCTCTAAGTTCTTTCTTTCTTTTTTTTCTTTTCTTTTTATTTTTCTAGGAGAGAGAGAGAGAGACAGCGTGAGCAGGGGAGGGTCAGAGAGAGAGGGAGTCACAGACTGAAACAGGCTCCAGGGTCTGAGCTGGCAGTCAGCACAGAGCCCGACGCGGGGCTCGAACCCACGAACCGCGAGATCATGACCTAAGCAAAAGTCGGACGCTTAACCGACTAAGCCACCCAGGCGCCCCTAAGTTCTTTGTTTTTTTAAAAAAAAATTTTAAGTTTATTTATTTATGAGAGATAGAAACAGTATGAGTAGGGGAGGGACAGAAAGAGAGGGAGACACAGAATCCACGCCAGGGCTTTGAACTGCCATCCCACTAGGTACGAGTCCGCCTTCCTCCCCACTAGGCCACTGCGGCCCCTGGGAGACACAGAATCCAAAGCAGGCTCCAGGCTCCAAGCTGTCCGCACAGAGCCCGCCGCAGGGCTCAAACCCATGAACCCAGAGATCATGACCTGAGCCGAAGTCAGATGCTTAACTGACTGAGCACCCAGGCGCCCCCCTCTAAGTTCCTTCTTGACGTACTTCATGTGTCTTACCTATTGAAGGCTTTTTAATCTACGGCAGCTTTTGCACTAGGTAATTCACATGAACTTTTTCTTATTTATTTGTTTATTATTTATTTATTTTTGAGAAAGACAGAGCATGAACAGGGGAGGGGCAGAGAGAGAGGGAGAGACAGAATCCAAAGCAGGCTCTAGGCTCTCAGCTGTCAGCACAGAGCCCGCCACGGGGCTTGAACCCACGAACTTCGAGATCATGACTTGAGCCGAAATCAGATGCATAACCAACTGAGCCACCCAGGCGCCCCCCACATGAAGTTTTTCTTAACATGGATTTGAATTGTTGGTAGGAACACTTACAGAATAAACTTTCTGTCTTTTATTTTCACCTTAAACAGACATCCCACAAGCAAATTTTCGTCGTTTACCTTTTGATCACTGCAGGTAAGAGTTGTGAGTGTTTATCTTTCCCTCCTAGTTGTTTTCTGTTACTCAATATTTAGTAATGAATATGACCTTTATGGGTGCGGATGTGGGTTCTGTCTGTGTTCTCACACCTAGATTTTCCTTGAACTGAGGGAAGATGACCTAACAATGATAAGAACTAACACTTTCTGCTCATTCTGTGTCTGTGTATTTATGCGTTTTCCCCCCAACCCCTTTCTTACCTTCCAAGGTCGGTAGGCTCTGTTGTTAAGCCTACTTTACACTTGAGAGGATCAATGTTTAGAAGTGGGAAGTCCCTCACCCAGGTGTCACATCCAGGAAGTGATGCGATTGAGGCTTGGACCTGGTGGTCTGGGCCCTTGTCTTTCATGCTTTACTTTTGGCCCACAGTCTAAGCAATAACAGCAGCAGCAATAGTCCTGATACTGTGAACCCCCTACCCCTTCCCTGCGAGCACAGATTATTGGTGAGGATGGGGAGGGACCCAGCTGCAGAGCCACTTGGGTGCTCCTTCCCACTGTGGTTGGTATGTGTATGAACAGGTGTGTCTGCTGGAGACGGGCTAAGATTAATGAACCCCAAGACGTTGGGGGTTTGGGGATTGGGCAGGTCCGATGGTCCATTTGGGCCTGAGTTTCTCCAGGCTCAGGCTGTGATCATCCTTGCCCTGGGCACATGCTCTGCGTGTGTGTGTGTGTGTGTGTGTGTGTGTGGTGTATGTGTGTCCGTCCCAGTCCCATTGGGCGTGATGAACCTTTTTTTTTTTTTTTTTTAATGATGAGCCTTAAGAACTGACAACACTCTGCTAGTGATCCCAGTACCCTGATTGGTTCAGGTCAGCCAGACACCACGGGGCTAGAAGGGTGCAGGGAAGGCCGGGGATGCAGCCAGTAGGTCTGCCCTAGGAGACTCCCACATAGCACTGAGTGAGGGCTTTTCCCTGTTCATAGCACTTGCTCAGGGAGGGTCAGCAAGTGAGACCCAGGCCTCATTGGTTGGATTTCTCCCCACCCCCATCAAGTTTTGTCTTCAGCCTCATGGGAATGTGGTCTCCTTCAGAGTGGGTATAAATGGATTTCATGGAAATATTTTGGTCCTTGGTTCCCAGTTCCTCCAAGAGGTCTCCCTAAGCTATATTTCATCCACTTTTTAACTACTTTGGATTCTGGGGTAAAAATGTGCTTTGAGACTGTGCCCTTTAAGGCCTGTTTGGGAGAAGATGAATGTGCAGTGCCTTGCCGTTTGGACTTGCTTTGGTGCTGGGTCCTATTCTTGTCAGTCCCCCGCAGCACCAGCATCACCACTGGGTTAGAGCAGTAGGTTGGGCCAGAGGGGGAGGTGGTGAGGTTGCCCCATGGGAGCTTCCTGGGGCATCTGGGGAGGTTGAGTCCAGTGCTGCCAGGCAGTCCAAGTCCAGGGGACTGATCTGTGCCCACTGGATTTTCAAGGTGACCAAGGTGCAAACAGGTCAGCCAGGGCTCTTGATGGCTAGTGATGGAAACACCATGCAAAAAAAAAAAGGGGTATTGACTCAAAGAAGTTCACCAGGTACAGTCTCCCCTCATCTGTGGGCTCTGCTTTTCCAAAGTCAACCCTCCTGAGGTGGCAAATAACTTGTGGCACTTTGGGTCTCTGCACACCCCTCTACCCCTATATCCACATATTAGAACTTACCCAGGGCTCCTAGGGCATCGGCTGTTGCCTGAGTCACGTGCCCGTGCCTTGGAAATGTGGGGCAGCTGTGTGCACACTCTGGTCAGGAGCAGACAGGGCACCCGCAGACCACAGTAGCTCCACAGAGTCTCTTGGGATGAGAGAGGGTAGTTTTCAGTAGAAAAGTGTGGCCTGTCTGCTACGTGAGGTTTTGGGGAGTAATTTCTAGTCCTGCCTCCTCAAGGCCACCTCCGGGAACCTCTTTGGGGCTTGAATGTGATCGCATGTGTGTTAAATGACACGGTAGAGAGTGTGGGGAGATCCAGGCTTTTGTCATCCCAGGGACCCTTGCCTTGTATTTATTGGTTTGTGGGGGGAGCTTCTGAGGGGCAGGGCTGTGGGGTCACCTCTGTACTGGTTCCCAGCCCTGGCTGGACAGAGGAGCACCGAGATTGTTGTAGGAATGAGGGGAGGAGGGAGGAGCAAAGGGAGAAGTCACGGAACCCACTGTATGACCTAGAGTGACTCTGTCCTTTCTTAGTCTCTCTCTGCAGCCCTTCGTCTACCCGGTCTGCACCCCCGAAGGCGTCGTCTTTGACTTACTGTGAGTTTGCCCTCGACTTTTGAGCTAACAAAAGGGGTGAGATTGTTGACACCCACTCAGCAAGGGGGTATGGAACCATCTGGAGGGTGTGTGGCTTCAGGCCGTGCCAAGCCAGGCCATGCTGAAGTCTTGGCAGCTTCGGGACCTGGGTGGGACTCTTGGGGAGCCAGGAGGGACTTCCAGGGCCTCAGGGATGAGACAGCAGTGCTGCTCTGACCCCTGGGCAGGCAGCCTTGCTGGCAGATGCTGCTGTCCCTGCCTGGGGTGGCATTGACCTCTCCCCACACATGGTGGGCTAGTGTAGAGGCACGATTTAGGTACATACTTTCCTAACGCTGTATTTTGTAGCATGTGCTTGGTCTCTTTTTTTTTTTTTTTTTTTTT
>NW_027533081.1:514387-541039 GCF_008692635.1 Crocuta crocuta | reverse complement strand
GGTTTTTTTTTTTTTTTTTTTTTTTTTAATTTTATTTTTGAGACAGAGAGAGAGAGAAAGGGCACAAGAGCATGAGCAGGGATGGGGGAGACACAGAATCTGGAGCAGGCTCAGAGCTGCTGAGTGGGGGTCAAACCCACCAACCCTGAGATCATGACCTGAGCAGAAGTCGGATGCTTAACTGACTGAGCTACTCAGGTGCTCCAATGTTTATTTATTTTTTAGAGAGAGAGACAGAGCTAGCAGAGGAGGGGCAGAGAGAGAGGGAGACCCGGAATCTGAAGCAGGCTCCAGGCTCTGAGCTGTCAGCACAGACCCTGACGCGGGGCTCAAACTCAGGAACCATGAGAGCATGATGCTTAAGGTCTTATATTCCAACATAAACCAGCTCCTATAATTTTCCTGTGTTTCAGTCTCCTTTTAGAAAATGTGGAAAATACTTGAAGGTAAAAGGAAATGCTTAGCATAATCACACTGTCCAGGATAACCACTGTCGGCACTTCTATTCCTCTTTTTCTGAGTTTATTTGTGGCAACACGGTTGAAGTAATAGTGCAAGGATAGTGGTGAATCTGTTTTTCACTCAGTTGTGTCATTCCGAATTCTCTGGAAGTACACTTTTGTGGTGGTGTTATTTTTATTTTTGAGAGAGAGACAGAGCACAAGCAGGGAAGGGACGGAGAGAGAGGGAGACACAGAATCCAAAGCAGGCTCCAGGCTCTGAGCTGTCAGCACAGAGCCCAGCTCGGGGCTCGAATTTGTGAACTGCTAGATCATGATCTGAGCCAAAGTTGGATGCTTAACCAACTGAGTCACCCAGGCGCCCCTGGAAGTATAAGTTTTGATGCTGGCTCAGCGTCTCATTGTATGGACGTATCAACATTTACATATGTCTTTTTTTTTGCTGGTTTGTGTTGTTTATATGTAACCACAATTAAAACCCTGGACATATATCGAAACCAATGTATCCAGAAACACTCCCTTGCTTCCTTGGTCAGGGCAAGGTGCTCCTCTTCTCGGCTTCTGCTAGCAGAAGTGAAGTAGAGCAAAGCCCGTTTGTAGCCCTCACCCGGATGCAGCCCTCCTGAACCGGGGCCTCCTCACCAGGCTGCACCTGACTGCCTTACTGACACTTTCTTTTCTCTTCCCTTCAGTAACATCGTCCCTTGGCTTAAGAAGTATGGGACCAACCCCAGCAATGGAGAGGTAGGTGGCCAGGCAGGAGTTTACATGATGCCAGTGAATGCTATCCTCTCATCTCACCTTTTGTTCTGTGGTTTTCGTGTACACGCAAGCATGGTAGAGGACTGTTCACGGAGCACAGTGAGCAGGACTGTCCTCCTACCCCTCCCCCACATTGTTCCTTTCCAGAAATGTTCCCTACACACACACACACACAAATGTACATCTTCTTTCCTTGGGCCATGGATGTGATTACAGGCGCGAACTCCTCTGTACCTTGCTCTTGCCCCCACCGTGTGTTGGAGACCAGAACCTCAGTGCGAGTGCTCTCCAGGACGGCTGGGTCTCAGGGTGGGTGTGTTTCCAGTTTGGCTAGCTACTGGCAGACTTGTCCCCACAGAGAAGTTGCCAACGCCTGTCTCTCCATACCCTCAACAATCATGGATATCAAGTTTTTAAAAAAAATTTTGTTGCCTCGGGGTGAAAACACTTTTTCACTTTCTTTTTTTTTAAGATTGTATTTTTATGTAATCTCTGCACCCAGCGTGGGCTTCGAACCCACAACCCTGAGATCACGAGTTTCACACTCCACTGACTGAGCCAGCTAGGCGCCCCTTAATTTGTATGTTTGTCTCGAGTTAGGTTAAGCAGCTTTTTATATGTCATGCATACAGGTCCAATGACACGACTCCTATGTCACTCGGGAAGAGGTTCCCAGAGCCAAGTTCCAGCCCATTCTCCTCTCTTAAGCCCCTGCTGCACCCCTCCATCACATACTGGCAGTGTTCCTACATTTTACACAATCTGTTGGTCCCTTTTCTTCTGAGAAGTTTCTCTCCTTCCATCACGCTGCAGCCCAGGCCCATTCCTTCATTTCTTCAGTTGCGTCCATTTGTTCAGCGTGGTGGTAGCCTGTGCTGTGTGTGGGGCCAGCGAGGCCTGGGCTGTGCAGGCAGAGGTGTTCACTGACAGGGAGGCTGGGGCTGGGGGGCTCGGGGAACGTCTGTGGAGCAGCAGGTCTGTGAGACCTGGAGACGGGGCGATGGGGAGATGGCAGATAGAGGCCGCATCGGGGGGCCTTGAAGGCTGAGGGAGGCACGTGAGTTTGTTCTGGTGGGTGGTGCTGGAAGCTGGGCAGGGTTTCAAGCAGAAGCGTGTTGTGATCCCACCTGCATTCTAAAGGTTCACTTTGGCTGCCGTGTGGGAAACAGGACTGTGTGGAGTCAAGGGTGGAAGGTGGGAAGGCAGCCGAGGAGGGGGCTGTGCACTTGTCTGTGTAAGAGGTGGTGTGCGATCTCAGACCAGGGTGAGGCTGGGGTTGGTGGCACAGAGAGGCTGGACCCAAGATTGCTGTTAAAGGTGAGCCTGTGGGCTTGCTGGGCCATCACATCAGGGTCTGTGTCTCCCCCGGGGTAGGGGAGAGCTCAGTAGGAATCTTCAAGTGCAGCCACATCTTGGGAGGACTGGGTCAGTTAGCATGTCCTGTGCCACGGACAGCAGGTGGAACCGAGTAATCCAGCGTGTGCTTGGGCTCCAGGCCAGCGCGGCTCCGGCAGGAAGGTGGGTCCCTCAGAAGCAGAGCTATGGGTAGGGCAGCAGGAGGGAGCTGGGTGCACGGCGTGGGGCGGACAGTCAGAGTGGAGGGGGAATGAGGAGGGCCAGCAGGGAGGTGGGGACTTCTGTGGGACTTGAGAGAACAAGTCAAGTGTCCCGGAGAGGTGTTTGAGGCTGAGAGGTCATCCTGATGAAATACGGGCTATTCGAGGAGGAGGAGGAGGAGGAGGAGCGTGAGAAGGAGGTGGGCAGGGTGGGTTCTGGCACGGTGGGGCGGAGCACTGGCCCCGGGGGAGGGAGTGTGGGGTGGTGGGGGGGGAGGACTGGGGGAAGCCCTGTCTGCTGGGATAAGGTCCCGACCTGACTGGGAAGGGTGAGGCCCAATCAGTTCTGTGACAGAGACCCTGGAGGCCATGCAGAGAGGAGGCCATCACTGGGGAGCCCTGGGGGACCCAGCTGCTGTGAGGCTTGAGGAGGAGGTAGTAAGAGGGTGAGCTATATGAACGGTATCCTAGTTGGCAGTCCGGGACAAGTGAAATGTCACTGGTTCTTAGCGGAGGAGGTCATTACCTGTTTTCTGGAGGCCCTTCTGTGCTGTCTGGTCTCCTCTGGCCCTTGTGACAGAGGGTTGGGTGCTTTGGGCCCCTTGGATCAGGTGGGGGGCTCCCTGCTCTTGGAAGAGACAGGGCTAGACCAGTGGTGCATGTTCCGGGCTCAGCCGCCTGGAGCCTGTAGACTTTTCTCTCGGGTTGTTGAAGTGGGGCTCACGGCCTGGCCTCCCTGAGGAGGGTGCTCTCTTTCAGGTGTCTGCTTGTCCTTCCTTACTTGTTATCATTGAAAGTATGACTAGCAGTGTTTTCCTGTGAGGCCGTATGCTGGGAGCCGCTGAGGGCTTCGAGGGGCTTCCTACGGGGTCCGTGCTGCCTGCCTGTGCCCCATGTAATTGACTTGTGTTTGGGGTACATTGTCTTCCCTGACATGAAGGCCACATCTGCCTCAGTGGAGCAGCTGGTGTCGGGGCTCCTCTGCTGCTGTGAGGGTCTGCGCTTTGTGCTGTCAGTGTGGGTTTTAGACCCCACTCTGCCCCTGACTCCCCTGTGTTTCCTTGTCCATACTTGTCCCCATGTCCTCTGTCTCCTTCCCAGTGGATATTGTCGTTTGGTTGCCTCTGGAGCACTCTTTGTTCCTTTGGGCATTTGGCTTCACAGGTGCTCTTCAGGGCCCCCAAAACGTGTAGATGTCCTGGGCTTGGCTTCCCACCAGGAGTTGTATATGGGCTCTCTCCGGGTCAGGTCGTGTGCCTGGGCCTGAAGGAGGAGGGTTGTCTGATGGGAGCAGCCTCAGAGCAAGGAGCCTGTTGCCTGTCGTAGATCTAATGCTCACCTGCACTGGTGAGGAGGGCTGTGGAGTGACAAAGGAAGGAATGAATCCAGCCATGGAGGAAAAGGTGTGGCCTGGCCACTCAGGAGGACGAGGATGCCTGAGCCTGGCCCAGGGGTGGGATGCCCACCCAGTGTTTCTTTGTGCGTTGGGTAGTTGGGGCTGGGCCCGCACCAGAGTGGCCAGGGACTGCCGGGTTGTGGGCCCTCAGTCGGGTGCTCCTGGGTGTACAGCTTTGCCTCCCCTTCTGGGGTTTCCACGGCCTTTTTCACTTCCTTCAACCCAGCCTTCCCACACTGGGGCAGCTTTTTTCCTCTGGCTGCCTGGACTTTGTTTTATTGTGAAGTGTCCTCCAAAAGAGGTGAACTTCAGACATGGCGCAGGAACTTTGGAAAATAGAGGATCCCGTCACAATCAGTCAGCATTTGGGTGTATTGATTCCTTTCCCCCCACTTTTTTTTTTTTTGCTTTTGACCTTGTTTTATTTTTTTATTTTTATTTTTTAAAATAGTTTAGTGTCAAATTAGTTTCCACTCCCCCCACTTTTTAATATTCTGTCTTAAATAGTCCTGCAGCAGAATTGTAGATGCCCATCTACGTACCCACCACCCAGAAGAAGAAATACACACAGTTTTTAACTTCAGAAGTAATCAGTGCTCACAGTAAAAATGTCTGAACATTTGAGAAGTATTAAACAAACCTCCACCGTCAGCCTCGACTGCAGCTGGGAGTCCGCCCCTGTGAGCGGTTCAGTTTGCCCATGTAGAGCCTAGGTTGTGCAGCCCATCTTGTCCAGGATACTGCTGTGTCCTGGGGCCCCGGGTCAGCGCCTATGGGGCTCTGCCTCTTGCCTGCAGCTGGGAAGGCTTGTGTGGTCAGAGACCTCCAGTCTCTCGGCTTCACCTAGTCTCGTGGCCTCGGTGTTTCTTCACATCAGATACTTATTCATTATTACTAATTACTAATTATTTCGCTTCCAGAAACTGGATGGGAGATCCCTGATCAAGCTCAACTTTGCAAAGAATAATGAAGGTGAGTGATCCCTTTGACAGCTAATTCAAAAATCCCTGCCTCTCACCAAGTTCTCTGCAGAATCCATCATTCCTTTCTGATCAAGCCAGACGTGGGTTTTTCTTTTTTAATGTTTATTTAGTTTTGAGAGAGAGAGAGCGCGCAAGAGATCGCGCGCATGTGTGAATGAGGGAGGGGCAGAGAGAGAGAGAGAAAATCCCAAGCAGACTCCATCATGTCAGCACAGAACTGGACATGGGGCTCGGTCTCATGAACCATGAGATCATGACTTGAGCTGAAATCAAGAGTCAGATGCTTAACCCACTGAGCCACCCAGGCGCCCCATGCCAAACACTTAATTTTTTAAAGCTGTAGGGGCATCTGGCTGGCTCAGTCAGTGGAACACGTGACTCCTGATCTCAGGTTGTGAGTTTGAACCCCATGTTGGCAGTAGAGATTACTTAAAATTGTAAAATGGTTAAAGTAGCAAAGAGTCTGTATTTTACCCCAATTGAAAAAAAAATGTTATATAATTTTTCCTTAAAAGTCCAAGTAGTTTAAAGCTGGGGGTGGGGTGGGTATTTCTTACCACAAAGGTAGTGGGGCTGTGAGGGTTGCTGGTGGCCTTTTTGTGTACAATTGGGCATGGACTCTGGGTGAGGCCCTGGTCTGCTCATCACTGGGGACAGAAACTGTTCAAACAGAGGCCCAGGGCAGTAGGTGGGGCCAGTGTGCTGGATTCGCCAGGCAGCTCTTAGGCTGGGCTTCTCCTCACCACTGGCCCACCCCAGCCCTGGGGACCTCCTGCTTTATGTCTCTCTGTGCCTTCAGCCATTCTTTTTTGTTTTGTTTTGTTTTGTTTTAACGTTTGTTTTTGAGAGAAAGCGCAAGTGGGGGAAAGGCAGAAAGAGGGGGACGGAGGATCTGAAGCAGGCTCTGTGCTGACAGCAGTGAGTCGGATGCCGGGCTTGAACTCACGAACTGCGAGATCATGACCTGAACCAAATTGGGACACTCAGTGACTGAGCTGCCCCGGTGCCCTGCCCTCCACCATTCTTATTCATCAGATTCCAGAGCTGAGGTGACCCCCACGGAGGTCTTGCTCTCGGTTCTTTGTGGGCCCGGCACTGTTCTCTTGGCCCGTGCAGATGCCATGGTGGAGGTTGTCTCTGCTCACCAGGAATGTGCTTTCTGGGGAGATGCTGAAACCCGCGAGGCTGGGGCCTGGCAGTCCTGTCTCGCCCCTGGCCCACAGTAGGTGCTGGCTCACTGTAGATGAGTGAGTGGGCGTCCACAAGGCAGAAGCACAGTGCTTCGTGGACAGTCCCTGGAGGTCAGGGACCGGTAGCCAAGTGCTCTAGATCTTCCTCTCTGAGATTGGCTGAGTCAGAGAGGCCCACGGTGTGTGTGTCATTCAGCAAATATTTACTGAATGCCTACCACATATAGAGAGCAGAACAGGCCAGATCCCTTCTGGAATAAAAGCTTCTGGTACGGTGAGGGAGGAAACTGGAAAACAGATCACCTTAGTGTGTGAGATGCTGCTTCTGCCATCGGCCGAAGTTGAAGATGAGGGAAGAGAGAGTCTTAGGAAGACCCAGTGACAGGGTTTGAGTAGGAGTCTGATGAGAGAGGAGGCATGTGGGGGTGTAGGGGAAAGCATTCCAGGAGGGGGGCACAGCCAGTGCAAAGGCCCTGAGGACTCCAGTATTGCTGGAACAGTACAAGGGGTGGAAGCAGGTGCTGCGGTCAGAGGGGTCGAGGTTGGGGACGATGCCGAGCAGTGAGCCATAGGACTCTGAGATACCAGCCAGAGAGGAAAGACCTGTCTGACCTTTCACCTTTTCTGTTCTGTTTTTTTTTTTTTTTTTTAACAGTTTTGACCAGTGAGCACCTTATTTTGCTTTTTTTCTTAAGTTTATATATTTCGAGAGAGAGAACCAGAGTGTGGGTGAGCAAGCGAGGGAGTAATAGAGAGAAATTGAGAGAGAATCCCAAGTGGGCTCCATGCTGACATAAGGGCTCAAGCCCATGAACTGTGAGATCATGACCCAAACTGAAATCAAGAGTTGGACGTTCAAATGACTGAGCCATCCAGGTGCCCCTTTTGCTTTTTTTTAATTAAAAACTTCAGACGCATGAGAGTAGAATTAGTACGGTGATCCCGTGCCCCACATCCATCACCCAGCTTCGTTCCCATCCACTCAGGGCTGATTTTATCTGTGCTGCCATGTCACCCCTGCATAGGTGATTTTGAAGCAAATATCAGGTACTGTATCATTTCATGCTTAAGTACTTCAGTGTGTCTCTAAAAGATAAGGACTTGAAAACTAGTCATATTACCATCCTCCCACCTAAAAAATTAGGAATTCCTTAGTATCGTCAAATATCTAGCCATTGGTCAAATTTCTGGAATGCTTTCCTTTTTTTTTTTCTTTTAGTTTTCAAATCAAGATTTAAAAAAAATTTTTTTTTAACATTTATTTTTTGAGAGACAGTGCACTAGTGGGGGAGGGGAAGGGGAGAGAGGGAGCGAATGAGCAAGCGAGCGTGGGAGTCACAGACGCCAAAGCAGGCTCCGAGCTGTCAGCACAGAGCCCAGCATGGGGCTCGAACTCACAAGAACTCACAAACTGTGAGACCGTGACCTGAGCCGAAGTCCGATGCTCAACCGACTGAGCCACTCAGGTGCCCATCAAGATTTTTTTAAAGGCCCCACAAATCCGTGTCTTTGATATCTCTCTAAGTCTCTTAATCTGTAAATATTCTCCTGCCCTTTTTTCTCAGTTTATTTGTTGAGACTTACTTGAATAGGCTTTCTGGCTGCCTGGTTGGCAGGGCAGGGGCTGGGAGGGCAGTGGGAGTTTGTTGCAGTAATGTAGGTGAGGGTTACAGGAGGTGAGGGAATGTGGCAAGGTCTGAGATGGAAGATGGGGCCAGGGTGGTGGTGGTTAGCAGCCGGCTGGGGGTTGGTGGAGCAGACTCATCAGGAAGGCCAGTCGGTGGGTTTTGCAGGAAGACTAGGAGTTTCCCAGTGGAATGGGAGGAGGGGGCTTGAGTATCTGACCATCCCTCTTGGTCTCCACTCTGGGCATGCTGACACAGGGTTCTGCTTCCTCCTTTTCTCTGACCTTGGGGGCCTTTCTCTGGTCTCTGTGTGTTCTTCTTTCCTACCTTTCTTCCCTCCCTCTTTCTTTCTCCCATTTATTTATTTATAATTTATATCCAAGTTAGTTAGCATGTAGCGCAATAATGATTTCAGGAGTAGAGTCCAGTGACCTCTACATATAACACCCAGTGCTCATCCCAACAAGTGTTCTTAATGCTCCTTGCCCATTTAACCCATGCTCCCATCCACAAGCCCTCCAGCAACCTTGTTTGTTTTCTATATTTAAGAGTCTTTTATGTTAGGGGCGCCTGGGTAGCTCAGTTGGTTGAGCGTCTGACTTTGTCTCAGGTCATGTCTCATGATTTGTGAGTTCGAGCCCTGCGTTGGCTCTGTGCTAATAGCTCAGAGCCTGGGGCCTGTCTTCAGATTCTGTGTCTCCCTCTCTCTCTGCTCCTCCCCTGTTCACAGTCTATCTCTCTCACTCTCTCAAAAATAAATAAACATTAAAAAACAAAAACAGAAAAAGAGTCTCATATGTTTTGTCTCTCTCCCTGTTTTTATATTATTTTTGCTTCCCCTCCCTTATGTTCATCTGTTTTATATCTTAAATTCCACATATGAGTGAAGTCATGTGATTTTGTCTTTCTCTGACTAATTTTCCCTTAGCATAGTACAGTCTAGCTCCATCCATGTTGTTGCAAATGGCAAGATTTCATCCTTTTTAATTTCCGAGTAATATTTTACCATGTATATATGTATATATGGTAAATATATATGTACACACACACACAAACACACCATATCTTCTGTATCCATTCATCTATCAATGGACATTTGGGCTCTTTCCATACTTAGGCTATTGTCGATAGCACTCCTATAAACATTGGGGTGCATGCGCCCCTTCAAAACAGCACACCTTGGATAAATACCAAGTAGTGCAATTGCTGGGTTGTAGGGTCGTTGTATTTTTAATTATTTGAGGAACCTCCACAGTTTTCCAGAGTGGCTGCACCAGTTTGCATTCCCACCAGCAGTGCAAAAGGGTTCCTCTTTCTCTGCATTCTCGCCAACATCTGTCGTTGCCTCAGTTGTTAGTGTTAGTCATTCTGACTGGTATGAGGTGGTATCTCCTTGTGGTTTTGGTTTGTATTTCCCTGATGCTGAGCCTTCTTCCTAGGGAAGTACCATTGCCCGGTGCTGTTCACTGTGTTCACCAGCAACACCCACATCGTAGCTGTCAGGACCACCGGCAACGTCTACACCTATGAGGTGGGTGCTTGGGAGCTGTGTCCCATGCAGGCTTGTCAGGTATGTGCTCCAGGGAAACCCTGGGCTGGCATTGAGGTTGCACTGGGCGCGGTGGGCATGGCCTGCCCCCATGGAGCGTACGTTCTGAGAGCCGCGGGCACAGCCAGAAAGAGGTGTGCCCTTCCTGCGGCCTCCAGACCTGGCCAGTTCTTTTGTACCCCAGGGGTCCTTCCCACGGTCTTTGTCTTCACTGACTGGGCCCTGGGAGGGAACCTGTGCTCTGAGGGCAGGCCCGGGGCCGAGGGGAGCACGGAGCCCCCCTCCACCGCGTCCTGGTGGAGTTCCCGCGAGGAGCGGAGGCAGGCTGGTGGGCAGGTGTGAGGGCGAGAAGGCCCCGATTTCCACACCTGTCCTGCTCTGGGTGTGCTGGCACAGGTACAGCAGCAGGGTGTGGGCCCCATGTTGCAGGGAAGCCCTCCCTGAACTGTTTTCAGACCTGTCACTAGCTGTTGGCAGGGTCCTGGTGGCCAGTGCTGCCTTAGGGGCTCCAGTGGTCACTTTTGCCCGAAGAGCACACGGGTTTGGCGGAAGGGGTTTGATAGAGATGCATGGCTGGCCTTGTTGAGCCTGCTTATTGACATAAATGTGTGTCATGAGAGTGTCCTTTGGTGAGCCTTGCCTAGATGGCTAAATTTGAGTCTCTCAGGTTCAGTGAGTTCCACTCTCAGTGGTGAGGCCACTGCTGTGAGCCCTTGGCGGGTCCCGTCTTTTTCCTCACCTCTGGGATGGCGCTGTCATCTGGATGGGCCCCAGGCTCCCAGTGCCAGCAGTGGGACCAGCACCATAACAGTGGGCTCCTCTTGGCTGTAGGCAGTGGAGCAGCTAAATATCAAGGCCAAGAACTTCCGAGACCTGCTGACAGATGAGCCCTTCTCTCGCCAGGACATCATCACCCTCCAGGTGGGTGTCCCCTTCCCACTGCTGTTCCCGGGAGGGACCGTGGCACCCCTCTGCCAACCCCACCTTTCCACCCAGACCCTGCGACCTGCCTGGTTGTGGTTTCCCAGCTGCCCTCAGCTCCTGGCAGCGCCCCTGCTCTCTGGCAGCCTGGTCCTTTGCACACCTGCTTCACATCTCTTCTTCAGTGCCCACCCTTGCTGCCTCAAGGCCACTCCTCTCTGCCCCAAAGCCACCTCCATATCCGAGTGGGAGAGAATGGGCTGGTGTGTGCTCTACCCCAGCACTGAGCGTAGGGCGTGCCTCTGAGTGTCAAGAGAGCCCTGAGTGGGTTCCTGAAAGACCTGGACTTCAAAACTCAGGGGGTGGCCTTCGTGGGCCCCTCCCATCCAGGGCTTGTCCTGTCCCCATCAGAGGTCCGTGCACGTTCCCTCCCACAGGGTGGGCTTGCCGTCACCAGGGCCCGAGGCCCTGCGGGGTCTGTGGCAGCCGGCTGAAGGGAGTGTGGGGTGTGGTGTGTGGGAGGCTGAGGTGGATGCTCCGTTCTGCCGTCATCCCCTCGATGAAACTCCATCCGGCCCATGGCTGCCTAGTGCGAGGCGTGCTCCCATCCATGTGCCAGGGAGAAGGACTCAGTTTGAAGACCAGCTAGCCATTTATGCCACTGTCCGCCCTCCTCTCCCCCCGCTTGTGGCCTTGCTCGGGCAGTGCCCTCTCCTGATCCCTGGCACCTGCCCTCCATTCCCTGCTCGACACCCCAGATCTCTGTGCTGCCACCGGCCTCTCCTTCCAGGCCCCAGCACCCAGGCCCCCTGCCCGCCCCTCGCTGCCTGGCTCACTGTGCTGCGTGTGTTCTTTTTGCTGCAGGACCCCACCAATTTGGACAAATTCAATGTCTCCAACTTCTTTCACGTGAAGAATAACATAAAAATAACAGATCCCGGTAGGTGCAACCACAGCTGGTCTGGGTGCCACGGGCTTGGGTGCCAGTGTTTTCTGGGTAAAGCCGTCGCCTTCCCCGGGGGCTGGAGCATCCAGGAGTCTTGCTCAGGCCTAGCCTGGCTACACTTAACTTCTGTACCAAGGTTGGCGAGACCTTGCTGGCCCACGCCCGCCCCCAGGGAGCCTAATGTGGGCGTTCCAGCTGGAGCCATTATGCTTGGTGCCCACAGCCTCGTGCCGTGGACACCTGGCCGCTGCCTCTTCCCCCCCTCAGGACCCAGCTCCAGGGCCCTTTTAGGCCACTTGCTCTCCCAGTCCTCACCTCACTTCTTAGAAATTGACTCTGTTCCCATTGTGGGGACAGGTGGTCAGTGAGGGGTGGTGACTGTGGGCTCTGCTCAGCTAGTTGGTTGCTGCCCCCAGTGTCATCTGGTGCAGGGCTGTGTATGAGCCACAGCCCTGGGGCCAGGTTGTGGCTGGGGACAGACCGGAGCTGAACGCAGGGGAAACTGTGGGCAGGTTGACTTGCCACCCTTGTGAGCTGTTTCCTCGCGCTCTCTTCCTCCGCACACCCTTTTCTTCATCCCAGCTACCAGGAAAGTGTTACTGTGATGGAGGTTCAGGTTACCCAGCCTGTGTCCTAGCCTGGGCTTCCACTGTCACAGCAGGCTCTGGCCTCCTGTCCCCATCGTGCACATCTGGGGACATTGCTGGGGGCTCAGCCGACCAGGGCCACTGTGCTGTTTTATAGATGAAGAAAAGGCCAAACAGGACCCGTCTTATTATTTGAAAAATACAAACGCCGAGACCCGAGAGACGCTGCAGGAGCTCTACAAAGAGTTCAAAGGGGACGAGGTTCTGGCTGCCACCATGAAAGTCCCAGAGAAGAAGAAGGTGGACAAGCTGAATGCTGTGAGTAGGCAGAGGGCCACACAGCTGCCGGCTCAACCAGCCTGCCCAGCTCAGCCCGTCAGAGGTCCTGGCAAAGGGGCTCGTGGAGGCCCTGAGATCCGCTTGGAGGGAGGTGGCTGGGACCCCTCAGAGCCCATGTGCCCCTTGCAGGCCCAGAGGAGGGCTGCACTGAGGATGGGCCTCAGGAGGCTGGGTGGGGGGCAAGTGGGGTGTTGGGGCCCTGTTCAGACAGGGCTGTGGGGGATGAGAAGCATAGAGGGGGGTCTGAGGCTCCATCCTTAAAGAATTATCCAGGAAAATTTGCAAAAGTAAGAAAAGAAAGGTGGTGGTTTATAATCCCATCCCTCTGAAACAATAGCGCTTAGCATTTTGATGTGTCTTCTGATGGGGCGAAATCTTTTCTTTCCCCACTGTCTTGGATAAAAATACAACCCATCGGGGCCTATTTTTTCCTGATTCAAAAGGCAGTGTGTTTACTGTAAAAAATGGAAACCTTTGCAAAAGAACTAGAGTCCCTGGTACTGTGAACACCAGAAGTGACCAGTTCCTACTTATTTCCAGGGTTTCCGCTTACGTGAGAGCCTTGGCCAGCTGGGCCTCAGCCTCCTGCACAGGTGCGGCCCTGTATCCGGGGCACCCTGGCTCAGTCCTCTTGGTCCGTGGGCTCTTAGAGGCTGATGCAGGCTGGGCCATGTGGCCTGGCCCTCAGGAGGTCCCTGCTGGGCTCTGTGGGTGGCAGCCAGGGACAGTTTCTCGGAGGAAGGGCACTGAGCAGGGCCTCCCAGGGCACCACTAATGTACCCACGTGGTTTCCTCCCCAGGCGCACTATTCCACCGGGAAGGTCAGCGCCTCCTTCACCTCCACTGCCATGGTTCCAGAGACCACGCACGAAGCAGGTAGCTGCCTCTGCACCGTCATCTCCAGCAGTGCTTCTTAACAGCGGCCCAGGGCAGGGCACCCCCCTCCAGCATCACTCCGTTGTGCCCAGCCTTCAGTGGGCGCTCCGGCAACTCAGGCGTGGTCAGGCAGCAATGGGCCCTTTCCGAAAGCGTGTTTGTCTGGGATGGCAGAGGCCGCCCTGGAGGTCAGGCCTCCAGGTCAGGTAGGGGGTCCTCCCTCCACCTCCTGGGGCTGCCCCGCCCTGGGCCCCAGCCCCTGTCCCCCACCTTAGCACTGTCCCCACACCCCTTCCTCTTGTGTTCTCAGCCTGCTGGGTCCCCACCATCCCCTTCATCCCTGCCAGCCTGCTGTGTCCAGGCTTTCCTGGTACCGCCTTAACCCCGTGCCCCTCCTCATCCATCTGCCTGTACACTCACCCTGTTCTGCCACTGTGGCCCCTTTGAGCCTCCGCGAAGCCCAGGCAGACGCTTGGGCTCTCCCCAGAGCAGGGGCTGCGTCCTGGGCCCTAGAGCCTGGTGTCGGGTGGGCCTGCCCCAGATGGAGGGCAGCACGGAGCTCGGGCCTTGGTTTGCAGCTGCCATCGATGAGGACGTGCTGCGCTACCAGTTTGTGAAGAAGAAGGGCTACGTGCGGCTGCACACCAATAAGGGCGACCTCAACCTGGAGCTACACTGCGACATGGTGAGTGGCCTCCATCCTCTCCCCGCAAGTCCAGGCCCTTGCCAGGGTCTTAAATCTGTAGCTGCCCTTGGCACTTGTTTGTGGTAGAAAATTCCACTTGGTCCCTAGAAAGTATGGTCCCCCCCTTTCTGTTAGGGACCCTGTTAGCGGTGCACTGCATTTCCTTGGTCCGTGCTCCGAGCAGCTGCAACACCCTTCACACGAAAAGGGTCAGGCTCCACACACCCCTGCCCCCCACTCGTTCAAGTGTCTCTCTGCGGCCCCTGCTCAGTGTCACGGCAGTAGCAGGTGTCTCGTCATTCAGCTTCATGGGTCCTTCTTTACCATGTCCGGGCTGGGCAGCTGGCCACACCCCTGCACGGTAAGGGCCCTGGGTGGAGTTTGTGATCTTCATGTCAGATGCTCCTTGCCTCATAAAAGGATCTGGGCTATTTTGTAGACACCAAAAACCTGCGAAAACTTCATCAAGCTCTGCAAGAAGCAGTATTACGACGGCACCATCTTCCACAGATCCATCAGGAACTTTGTGGTGAGTGACAAGGGTTAGCACTGGCCACAGACCTGCTCCCTTGCAGGGAGCATGTGACTCCTGGCCAGAGCAAGGCCTGCAGGTGACTTCCGGGACTCGTTCCTGTGAGCCCCTTCTCTTCAGGGTAGGGAGCCTGCAGGCTGACCCCGAAGAATCCCCAGCCTGGCCACACGAGGCTTGTGCAGAGCAGTGGCCTGGGAGGGCCCTGTCCTCACCAAGAATTCCCTTGACCCTACCTGGCAGGTGGGGCGTTCATTCAGCCAGTGGCGGTGGGCAGTGGCTGGAGGGCCAGGCAGGGCCTCGGGCCCAAGGGCTACAGGTTGCTGACTGGCTTTGTTTCTCCTCACAGATCCAGGGGGGAGACCCCACTGGCACAGGCACAGGTAGGTACTGGTCTGGGGACTACCCTGGCAGCTTTGGCTGCTTCATAGGCCGTGAGGGGGTAGGTGGGTGCAGGCTGTGCTCAGGGCTCCAGATGGGGAATCTCATAGACCAGCCACCAGCCTGCTGTGTGACCTCCGCACATCCCTCAGTTTTCTCATTTTGAGATGGTTGTAAGGCCTGGAGAGGTGATGAACAGCAATATGGTGCCTTCTTGCCCCCTCTCAAGCCCTGTCAGCCTATTGGCTCTTTGGACCTCGGCCACTCCCTCACCCCATGTGGTGTGAGCAGTAATGACCTGTGGTTTTCACCCTTTACTCTTTGCACTAGGGGTCTGGCCCCATGCAGGGGCCTGGGGGCTGGGAGGGGTGCATGGGGAGACAGTGATGAGGGTCTCTCGGGGCCAGGGCTGCCCTCTGAGGTGCTCAGCAGTGCCCCTTGGGACTCAGCACACATTTCCAGAGCTGGGCTGCATCCTGGGGCTGCACTTGGCCGGGACCCAGTCGTTCTTGCTGCCAGCCATGCTGCTTCCTCTTCCAGGTGGGGAGTCGTATTGGGGAAAGCCCTTCAAAGATGAATTCCGGCCTAATCTCTCGCACACGGGGCGGGGTATCCTCAGCATGGCCAACTCAGGACCCAACGCCAACAAGTCTCAATTGTGAGTCAGCGGGCAGCTTTGGGTGGTCCTCCCTCTCAGCTTCGCCCTAAAGAGCATACACAACCTGAATCCCACCCAGAAAGTGGGCAGCACTCCTGGGGGAGACTCACCGCACCCACACCCCCGAGTGTGTGTGCCTTGTGGTACGTGGCTAGGGAAGAAGAGATGTGGGTGGTTACACAGAGACCCAGAGAGGCTGCAGGAGGCAGATGTGGGTGTGGCTGGCCCAGGCTGTGGGGAGAGCACATGGTGTGGAGGTGGGGTGTTGGTGAGGACTTGTGGTGCATTTCTAGAAAGGGGGAGACCCAGTGAGAATGTGAGAATTCTGCTTCCAGCGTTAAGGAGTGAGATGCTTGGGACACAGCCTGGTCCTAGCGGGTCAGCCGAGGGGGTGAGAATGGGCTGGAAGTAAAGACCTGGCTGCCCTGTGTCTTAATGGAAAGGCGAGGGGTGAGGGCCCACCAGGAATGAGTCGGGGTGGGCGGGGGAGGGAGTGGCCAGACCCAGCCTGGGAGGGGCAGGGATGGGGCTGCCTGTGCAGTAGCGGCAAGGCAGTTTTCCGGAGGAGCCTCACACAGTGGGGCGGGGGAGATCAGTCTGTGCAGTGTGGGGGCCGGTGATGGTGGCATCAAGTGGGGCCAGGGCTGGCAGCTTTCCCGGATGTTTGGTGGGATTCCCCTGCAGAACCGTCCATCTGGGTGGAATGGGGGTGCCCCGCCAGCCAGGGTTTCTCTCGGCCTCAGTCGTTACCTCTCTTGAGACCTGGAGTTCATCTGAGTTTCATTATTTCTGATTTTGAAAAGCCTTTAGGTTTTGCTTGTTCTTTGTCAACTCTTTGCTCACTTTTTATGAGGAAGTTTGTATGTGTATAATCTGGAATTGGACCCTGACTTCCACAAGGATGTGACACATGCCTGGGGGGAGGTGGGGAAAGGAGCCGGGCCTCTCCCAGAATGCTTGCCGGAGGAGCACCTTCTCTGTAGGAAGCCCTCAGCAGGAGGGTCCTGGCTTAGGATGTAAAGGATTTATGGAAGGGCTCCTAGAACAAGTCTCCTAAGCTAGGGGACCATGGGGATACAAAAGGGGTCTCCCTCGAGAGAGGACACCCTGGGGCCCAGGCGGTCCCAGCACCCCCTACTCCACTGTGCCTGTGGTGGTCCGGGCCCACCAGGCACACTTGACAAGAGCTCTGATGGGCACCCTCATATTAGAGGTGAGTCAATGTTAGGGGCGCCTGGGTGGCTCAGCCTGTTGAGTGTCCAACTTCGGCTCAGGTCATGATCTCACGGTTCATAAGATCGAGCCCCACATCTTGCTTTACATCCTCTATCCCACTTTCTCTCTGCCCCTCCCCGCTCTCTCTCTCAAAAACAAACATAAAAAAATTATTATCTGGTGTCTTGCCAAATGGAAAATACCTGGAAAAAGCATCTGGATTACCAGTGACTAAAAAGCTCTTAAAAATACAGGGGTGCCTGTGTGGCTCAGTTGGTTGAGAGCCTGACTCTTGATTTCTGCTCAGGTCTTGATCCTCAGGGTCATGGGACCAAGAGCCCCGAGCTGGGTTCTGTGCTGATAGTGTGGAGCCTGCTTGGGATTCTCTCTCCCTCTCTCTGCCCCTCCTCAACTTGTGTGAGTATGCATGTGCGTGCTCTCTCTCTCAGAAATTATCACTAAAAAATGTTTAATTTTGAGAGAGAGAGAGAGAGAGAGAGAAAGCACAAGCAGGGGAGGGGCAGTGAAGGAGGGAGACAGAGTATCTGAAGCAGGCTCTGTGCTGACAGCAGACAGCCCAGTATGGGGCTTGAACTCCCAAACTCTGAGATTGTGACCTGAGCCAAAGTTGGACACTTAACTGATAGAACCACCCAGGTGCCCCAATTTTATTTTTTAAGTAAGCTCTACACCCAGTGTGGGGCTTGAACTTAAAACCCCGAGGTCAAGAGTGCATGCTCTACTGACTGCCTTCAGCCATGCACCCCATATTTTAAGATCATTTAATCTACTGCAGACTCTAGGGGGTTCTAATTGATACTTTGGAAGGATAGATGTATGACCTCTTTCATTTAAGAATGTGGCTTGACTTTCCCTGAGGCTGTGTTTTATATCTTGTAATGTGGCTTTATAGTTTTCTTCACCTGGGCTCCCCGCCTTCCTGGATAAACCTGTTCATTAAGGATTTTACGATTTGTGATATTTTTGTAATGAGAATTCTTTTCCAATTCAGTTGCACATATGGAGGACTCTGTTTTATATCTAGGTACCTTATCAAGTTCTCTTATTTATAACTCAAATAGTTTTTGTTAAGCATGTCTTGGGTTTTCTAGATGCTCACATTTATCAGCACAAGGCGGTATTCTGTCTTCTTCTGCTGTGAACACTCACCTCACGGTCAGGCCTGTAAGGAGAGGACGTGGGCTTAACATGCTGTGTCGCCAGCTGATCAGATTTGTTGTTGGGCCTACGTTTTGGGAGAGACTGGAACTTCCAGATGCTTTTCTCTTAGCATCTGTCACTGTGGTTTCCCTCTCCTCCTGGAGTTTGGGGTGGTGACCTCTGGGTTGACCAGCCTTGTTGTCATTCCTTTGTTCTGGAGTAAATCTGGGCTGGTCCTCGCTGGGCAGGGATGGTCCACCAACCACTGCTTTAGACCGCGTGCCACTGTCTGCACCCTAGAGCCGCATCTGGCTTGTCAGGACTGGAGTCTGAGGGGCACAGCCCACACCGTGAGCGAGCTGCCCTCACTTTACAGCCCAGGGTGGTTACGCTTAGATTGGAGTCAGCTGCTTGCTCGGTTAGCCTGTCAAGCACAGCTTTCGAGGATCATTCATTCTAATTCCTTTAGTTGAATTCCACTTTGTGGGCCAACTGGATAGTTTCTGTTTTGCCAGAATGTAACTGGTCCGCCTCTAGATTTCCAGACCTGCTTTTGTGGCATCTCCTTTCCTCTTGCCGAATCTACGTTCCCGCTCTCCTTAATGGTTCATGAGGGCTTCTCTGTTTTTACTTCATGTAAGTTCCCTCAATTTCCATCTTTAATGGCTTCTTCCTATTTCTCTTCTTTCTCTCCTTTCTTAGGCTCACGTCTTACTCTTCCACGCTCCACCCTGAAGACATTTGAGTCTGTATGTGTTGCCGGCATGCACTTCCCTTTTCACTTTCTTCTTAGGTCAAAGAACTAATTTGAGACTTTATTTCCTTTCTGTTATATCTTTGCCCTTTCATTGTTTTTCTGTTTCCTTCTCTTTTCTTCGGGACTATGTCCTTCCCTTTTAAGCTTCCCCATCTGTGTTAGAAACGAGTGGCAGAGAGAGACCCAGTCTGTGGCCAGAGTCAGGTCTGCACAGGTGGGAGTTTTGAGGTCTGTGGACACCGGCCCGCTGGCCTTGTCGGGTCAGACCTGGCGGGCCCCGAGGGAGTGCTGTCCTTGGAGGAAAGTGCTTCTGCCTCTGTCCCTGACACCTGTGTGTGCCGTGGGTTGTCGGGATGTGGGTGGCATCGCACGGTGTCCTGGCCCTCACCGCTTCGGGGGGGGGGGCGGGGGAGGTGCGCTCATGCCCTTGTGCACTGGGACCCACGCCAGAATGCTTTCGCCTCTATCTCTTGTTAAACATCTCCTTCCATCCTTTAACTTGGAGCTTTCCAGATCCTTGAAGTCTTAGGGCTGTCTTTCTAACAGCGTGCACTGGAGCACTGGAGCACTGTTTTACCTCAGCCTGACCGTCGTAAGTGTGCGCCTGACTTTCCAGACAGTGGATTGCTTTCTGTCACCTTCATTTGCACTTGCTAGTCGCCCTTTTAAAAAATATTTTTCATTTCTTCCTTTTCTCTTTCTCCTGATTTCGAAGTTAGATGTGTCGCTTCTGGCCTTTAAGTATATATTCAGAGTCTGCAGTATCTCTCTGCCTCCCTCCCAGACAGATCCTTCCAGTGCTGGCCCCCCAGTCTACCATCTCACACTAGTATAGTTGGGCAGTTAAATTTCACTCAGTTTTATACCAAATTAGATGTGAAATTCTCCTTGGTCGGCACTTGTGGGTATTTACCCATGTTCCTCAGCATCTTTGCTCCCTTTCCTGCTCATGTTCTTTCTTGCAGTTCACAGTCCCTGCTCCTTTAGCTGCTGTCACACTGGTGTGGGCTCCAGTCTCCCCTGCCGCTCCCCCAGCAGCCTCTCCCTGCAGGCTGTGCCCCGGGCCTGCTCCTGGGGAGCCAGGGGTCCTGGTCGCCTGGAACGGGCGGGGCGTGAAGGCCAACACACGAGTGGGCCCCAGCTTCCCAGAGTAGTTCTCGAGGGACAGGCACACCTGGTTTGTGCCCAGAAGCCATGAGCCAAGCCAGGCTGGGTGAGGGAGCTCACGCGCTCGTCCTCATGTCCTCTCTCCCTTGCCCAGCTTCATCACCTTCCGCTCCTGCGCGTACCTGGACAAGAAGCACACGATCTTCGGGCGGTAAGAGCAGCCGCTGCTGAGGTCTGGGGTGCTGGTGTGGGTGGGCTCTTTACCCAGTGGGTTCCTCTCACTGCCTTTCCTTCTGGCCTGGCTCCGTGCTCGTTTGCCCTCATGACCATCGCTGTCGCGGTCATGGCCGTGCAGACCTGCTGGCTGGGAGGAGAGCAAGCTCTCGCCCCCTCTGGCCGGCTGCCCTGCCCGAACTCATCCCCCTGAGGCTCTCCCCTGGATGCTTCCAATTCTCAAGTCTGGTCCATGTCTCTTCTCTGTCCTCTTGTCCTGTGAAGGCCTGGATGGTGTTTCGAGCTCTGTGACTTCATGGTCTGTCACACCTCCCAGCTCAGCCGGCTGTAGCGCCAAAGGCATGGAAGCAAGGGGTGTGGCTGTGTCCCAATAAAACTTGGAACGAGGCCTCCTGGCCCTGCTCTTACCTCTCCCCTCGGCCCCCCCCAGGGCCATGCCCCTCACCCCAGTGGGACCTTCTCAGGCCCATCCTCTGCCCTCTTCCTGGCATGCCACAGGGTGTTGGCTTTTGGGGGTTCCCTGCCTGGGGCACAGAGGTACCCCTGTCCCTCTGCCGCAGGGTTGTTGGGGGCTTTGACACACTGACAGCTATGGAGAATGTGGAGAGTGACCCCAAAACCGACCGCCCTAAGGTATGTAGTCAGGGAGAACAGAGGGACCGCTGCTCAGGCCTGGCATCGGGCAGGTGGGCTAGGAGGGGCCCGCTGCCTTCTGCCGGCCCCCCTCATTTGCCTCCCTCTGCTGCTAGGAGGAGATCCGCATCGACTCCACCACTGTGTTTGTGGACCCCTATGAGGAGGCTGACGCGCAGGTGAGGGGGCCTCAGCCACCAGTGGGCAGGGCTGCTGGGGAACTTGCCCAGCTTGAGGGGCTCCAGGCCAGCTGTTGCCCTGCTCCCTGACAGATCGCCGAGGAGCGGAAGAAGACGCAGCTCGAGGAGGAGACCCCAGAAAGCACAGTGAAAACAAGCCAGCCCAAGCCGGGGAGCCAGGGCCCCCAGACGTACCGCCAGGGGGTGGGCAAATACATCAACCCGGCAGCCACGTAAGTGGAGGGAGGGCTGTTGTCCCGTTTTGCACGTGCTCTCCAGTCTTCCCGGTGCCCATGGGTCAGAGCCCGCCAGTGGTGAGGACGAGCAGGTGCCGTGGGGCCCCTGTGCAGGCTGGAGATTGAGGCCTCGGGGCTGGGGGTACATGACGGTGTGACATCACGCTGAGGGGAGCTGTGGGAGGGTGTGGGCTCCCAGCTCCGCGACCTGGTACACAGACAGCAGCTAGAGCGAGTCTTCTCTTTTCAGGAAACGTGTAGCAGAGGAAGAGCCCTCAACCAGTGCAGCTGTCCCTGTGGCCAAGAAAAAGCCCAGTCGGGGTTTTGGGGACTTCAGCTCGTGGTAGCAGCAGGTCTGTCACTCGGTATCCCCTTAGGGACTCAGGCCTGGGGACCTGTAGGCACCCATGGAGTTTTCTGCCCACCTGACTATTACTCACCAGAGCTCTTGCTTGTTGCCTGGGTCCCCTTTCCTGGCCCCTGGGCCTTCCCAACCTTCACTTGGGCCTGGCCCTGCTTCCAGGCCTGGGCCTACCCAGAACCCGCGTCCCGGGCCACCAGGCATGAGCTGTGGATCAGCCTGCAGTGCAGGCCTAGGACGGGGAGGAAGGCTATCTGACTCTCGCCTTCCTCCCGTCCCCTCCCCATTTTGGTCATCTTGTCTGGGACTCAGATGGGTATCACCTGGGACCTGGTTAGAAACAGATTCTCAGACTTCGGCTCTTCTGACCTGGAAACTCTGGGGGCAGGGTTCGGCATCCAAACCTGGGGGGCAGGGGCTCCTGCTGCCGGTGGCGTGAGGACACTAGACTAGAGCCTTGACATCAGTTTCTAAAAGTCTCTTCTGCCTTATGCCTGGGCTCACGGAGGCTCGCCCAGCAAGGACCATGGGTGGTCACAGCCATGTTCCCCTGTGGGCCGCACCCAGGACTGGCCGCCTCTCCGCCTCAGGACGGGAGCAGGACCGCATGTGGGAGAAGCCGGCCAGCGCCTGCTGTTACTGACGGATGTGCCGAAGGCCCGGGCAAGCTGGCGTCCCCCGACCCCCCGCCTGTGTGCTCACTTGCTCCCCAGCCCTAGCACTAGGGCTTCCAGGCCAGCCTCACCAGCGGTTCCAGACTTAAAAATCCCTTAACTAACTCTATTTTTCTATAAATGTCTTTTGAAAAAACCTACTTGCTCGCCTGCCCACCCATGTTTTCTGTTCATTCTGTAGCCTGTGTGCCAGCCTGGCTTCCATGCTCCTGACACCTACCTTGGCCTTCCCAAAGCGCCTCTGCAGAAGGGTGGGGACAGATGGCGCCTCCCGCCGCCTATCTATCTATCTCCTTTGGCCACAAGCCACAAGGCTGTCCAACCCTCACACCCACTCCTGAGGCCTATGGTCTCGAGGTCAGCAGAGGCCACACGCTCCCCTCCCTCCCAGCTTATCTTTGGTTCTTTCCCTCACCCAAGCTTCAAATTCATCAGCAAGTGTTAACAGCACTTCCAGAACATACCTGGGCTCTTCTTTTTCCATCTCTGATGCTGAACCCCAGGCTCAAGCCCTTTCTCTCTCACCTGCCTCTTTTCAAGCCCCTCGTGCATATCCACACAGATGTCCTATCTATCTATCTGTCACCCACCTAAAGTTCGTTGGCATCCTGCTTCAGGATATCCTGGCTCAGGATACCAGGCATCCTGGCTCTCCTCTGTGCAGATAACAAGGTCTGGGCCCCACAGGCACCGTACCCCTCTACAGTCCCCTAGCTGGAGCCAGGGACCTGGGCTCTAGAGAGTAACCTCTCAGCCTCTGGCCAAACCCTCATCTTCACGACCTCCTCACCACTACCCTCCCAGCTAGTGAAAGGCTTATACTCCAGCCTTTATGCCTGAAACGTATCCCAAGAGGCTGGTTCACCCAGGAGGTGAGGGCGGGGTGCAGCGACAGCCGTGTAATGCACTTGCAGGCCACCGACTAGTCGCTAGTGGGCTCAGGGTGTGTGGTGGTGAAGACTTGGGAGAGGGCGTATCCCAAAGGGCTCTTAACCCCTCAGTGTTGAGAAGGACGGGGGAGCTCAGGTTAGGCGTTCCCGGGCTACGTGCACAAGCCCCAGACTAGCGGGGAGCCTGGCGGCACAGAGCTCGAGACGGCGGGCCGCATGGCCCCATGTAGGACTGGAGCCCAGCAGGGGAAACTCTGCTGCCCTTGTGCCTGGGCTCACTGAGGCCCACTTACCTGTCCATCTGCCCAGCGAGGACCCTGCGTGATCACAGCCATGTTCCCCTGTGGGCCGCACCCGGGACTGGACAGGACCAGGACCGCACGTGGGAGGCGGCGTGGGCAGTGGGAACTGCCGGAATCCAGGGCCCCCGGCGCCCGCAACAGGAGGTGCTACTGCGCAGGACACATCTGACATGGGAAGCTTTATTTTTCAACCTCACACAGACACACAGGACGAGGGCTGGACACGGAGGCTGAAGGAGGCTTGTGCACGTGAGCTTGGCAGTCCTGCTCCAAGGGGCAAACCTTCGGGCTGTTGTCCGTCGGTCCATCCCTCCAGCTGCACCCAGTGACCACATGCACCTGGCCCGAGGCACGGCCAGGCCACCCTGGGCTGCAGATCCACCCAAGAGCCTTTGACAAATGAGGGTTTACATTTCTGTAGGTCGTTTTGGAACTTAGTTTTCTAGGTATTAAAACCACTTGGATTTTGTAAGTACCTGGTGAAGTCATCAGGTAAATTAAAGGACTTTTGAAAAAAATTCCCATTTCTGATTTCGCCTAATATCTGACAGATGCCATCAAGAATAAGCGTTAAGGTATAAAAATACTATATATATGTATATATAAAACGACAACTAAACCATGTTTCTAGAGCAGATGTGCTGTGCCAGAGACCATCACATAGTTTAAGTCAAATGCATTTATGATCCTGGCCTCACCTCCCAAACTTCAAGGAAAAAAATATTTTAAATAAATAAGTCACAGGATGATATTTACTGTTTAGGAATTTAAAAGGGCGGAACATTCCAACACTACCAGCACATCCGGTTGTGGGCTCGTGTGTGAATGTCCTTCCCTGAAGCCAGCTCACGGTCCGTTCTTTTGGTTTCGAGAGGAGCTTGGATTTTTCAGAAGACCAACAAAGTGGTAAGGGTTTTCGTTGGTATCAATTACCAACAAAACAAAAAACAAGGCCTAAGACCACTAGTAAAAATGTTTCAATGCCATCACAAAAGACAATACAAAAACCAAAGTGCTCAAATCCAAGGAGCAGTAAACTTGCCCAGAACATATAAAAGCTTTAAATAGAAGGTTAGTATATACAAAAATCGGTCAGAAGAATTTGAGAAGATTCTTCAGTTTCCGCGGATCTTGTGGAGAAGCACGCGGGAGCCCTGCCCTCAGCACCCCCAGGACCCCATTTCCCTCATCCTCTAGGGGCCTCGGCCACAGCGCTGAGGCTCATGGAGGCACCGAGCAAGGAGGGAGGGGTCGGTTTGGGCGAAGTCTTCCAAGAGGAGTACTCCTCAGCCAAGGCGTCTTTCTGTCCTTCCAAAGCTGCCACTGAGGACCAAAGCCGCAGATAACCATGCTTCGCGCGCCAGCTCGAAGAGTGCGGCGTCTTCAGGTTTCTGACCGTGGCCGTGAGCGCAGGACTGCGCCCCGGGAGCCTGAGGGCTGCACAGCTGCACATGAACTCAAACACGGGGCTGCTCTGGGACAACCTGCATCTGCAGGGGTGGGGGTGCAGCTCAGGAAGCAGCAGCCTGCTGGAGCACCTGTACGCGCAGACACCTACCTACACGGCTGTACAGAGATCTGCCTCCGACACGCGGAGACGTGCGTACACCAGCTCGCGCTCCCGTGCCCTCGCCCACAGCAGGGCAGCGCCATTTCCCCACATTCCAAGGCTAAAGCCAAGAGAGGTTGCCAGAAGGGAGACTACGTGAGCAGCTATGGCAGAAGCAGCCAGGGGAGCCCGGTGCCTGCACGGACCATGGGCTCTGGGGCTCAGGGGAGGGCGGGAGGGAGGGAAGGGACCTCCCACCGGACTAGAACCATCCTCTCAGCCTTCCCGGCCAGCTCACATGTGCCACTGGGCCGACCTAGTCTGCAGGTACTTTCAGAGCCTTGGCCAGGCGGAGAAACATCTGGGCACGCTGCCCTTCTCTCTCCCTGCCTCCATGGGCCGCTTCCTGCCCCCACCCCCAGCACTGGGGTCCAGGGGTCTCCCCACCAGACCCCTGGAGCAGCTGGCCGGACCCAGCAGCTGGAGTCAGGCTAGAACACTGAAAAACAAAACTTATTTGGGAATGATCTTTGGCCTCCATGCTCTGAACATTGGCCAAAATTCTGCAGTGGCCTCTCCTCGCAGGGGCATAGGTGGATGGCCGAGACACAGGACTTAGAAGACCGCCTAGGTCCCTTCAGTTCAAGGGACAGAACCAGGAGGGCACGGGAGACCCATATTCATTTACAAAGTTTAAACCAGTCATGGAACTTTACCCTTTCCTGAACAAAAATGTTAAAACAATCTCCCAAATCTCAAGTTTGGAAGTTTATCCTGCTCGTTCTGGCCTCTTACGTATGCAGAAGTAATCCTTTTTCTTCAAGTACATCAGAGTAGAAAAGGAAATCCGATTTTACTCGGTCCAGTGCGTTACACTCTAACTCTGTGGACCACCCACCCTCAGCAACAGACGCAGAGGCCCCACTGCCAGGGCCCCGCCGGACTGCAGCCTAAGCAGCGTGCCCCTGCAGACCCCTGGAACATTCTTTGCTAATGCTTGCTTTCGAGATAAGGAAGCTGTTGGCTTAAATAAACAAGATGTTTCATTAGACATACTTCTCTATTTATAGCTTATCTAAAATGTAATCAGCGGTGTCTGTTTTTGAGCAAGGCTTTAAAAAAAGAAAAAAGAAAAGAAAGGTCCCTTGGCGAATAGATTCATTGACTGCTTCTGGAAAGTTCTTAAATGAGCACTATGCCTTAACAGCTCATCTGCAAGAGGAACAGCCCATTTGTAGTTTCACAAATTAGTGGGGAGAAAAAGTGGGCTACGGTACCCCTACTCCAAAAGAGAGGGGTGAACTTGCTCTTCTAAAAAGCCCCTAACCCTGTGGCCCGCAGAAATTCAGTTTGGTTTTCTATTGAACGTGAAAGAGCACAGCCAAACTCTATCGTAAAGGCATAGGTTAAAAGAAGGTATTAACTAGATGGGTAAGTCATCAGTTGCTTAATTCCTTCTCTGGAACTTGAGAAGTTAGGAAAAGGTCATTGAAACATTTTGGAAACAACCATGTACATGAACAGAACAGAGGCTGAGGGCACACCTTACCACCGGAGCGGCTGGAAGAGGCCAGCCTGCAAGGTTCAAGTTCAAGAAATACTGTCATCCAGGATGCTCCTAAGTTTCCGTTACATTTAGTTTTTTTTTCACAAAATAGTATTCAGAAGAGAACAAAGTTTTCACTTTACTCCCAACCATTGTCTTTGATCATGTGGGCAAGCTCAATAATAAATTTTCCTTCCTTATATTTCTGACTGCTCTCAAAGGCATGTTCCTTGAAAAAGAAAAAAAAAGTAGAAAGAAGTCTCAGGACAGAATCAAATTTCACTTTGACTTCATTACACTCTTGAAGAAAATAAGTGGATGGTATTAAATCTCCCCAGGTGATCCCTTCGCAATGCTGACCGGG
>NW_027533081.1:486169-514250 GCF_008692635.1 Crocuta crocuta | reverse complement strand
GTCGGGGGCAGGGGTGGGGGTGGGGGTGGGTTCTGTCTTGGGTGACAGGTGCACCCAGGACAGGACAGGTCACCCCTACTCATCGTGAAGTTATAGATAAACTCGTAGGGAAAGGCTAATTCAAATTTGCTACCAACCCTGTACCACTGCAAGGCAGTCTGGGAGGCCGAGGAGCCAGACCCACCTTGCAGGGACTGCGGGTACGGGGCAAGCGAAGGCAACTATGCCAAGTGCCCTGGGAGTCGTTCAAGATGTCGGAAGAAGAGAAGGCCCTTGGGTGGGCAGTGAGGGTGGAGCGCAACAGGCTGGGGGTGTGTGCGGGCCTCGCCGAGCCCGTCTCCATGTGTGATGGGGAATGCGGAGAACAGGAACAATCGGGAATTCCAGAAAGAGGGAGAGCAGCTGGCCCTGACCAAGACAACCAGAATGGCTGCAGAAAAGCATGTCACGAAGGCAGGCACCAGCCACACCCAGACGCGCCTCTCAGATGCCAGAGCCCAGGGTGGACGTGCACTCGATGGCTGGGGGCACCAGGCGTGTGGGCCAGAGGGACACATCTGGGAGTCGCCAGGAGGGGTGGGGGAACACGGGAGCAGGGAGTGGCGGGGAGCAGAAGCTGCCCACGGGCCAAACCTCTGCTGGGCAGGGGGAGGCCAGGCTTGGGGGGCGCAGCAGAAACTTCTGAGCACCGCACCCGGGTCTGCTCGCCGTCGCTACTGCAGAGTAATGTCAACAGCCGCCTTGGGCCTGGCCGGCCGGCAGGTGTCCCCCAAACAGATGGGGCCCTCCCGTCATTCCAGGGGCCCCTCAGGGGGGCCCAGGTCTGCAGGGTGGGACTGTGCGGTGTGGCTGTCACCCCTGCCCTGGGAGTGCAGGTGTGCCTAGGTGACTGCATCCATCTTTAATTGGATTTCTATGTTAAAACACGGTTTGATGCTTCCAGGGGGGAGGACTTACTTCTTTGCGAATTGTGTGTCTGTTTGTAATGTGTTTTATGTGGTAATCTGTGCAGCGTCCGAGAGGTTGGAATAGATGGTTACTCACATATTTCCAACCGAGCGTGGTTTTGCAGTTTTCACAGTAGATGTCTGCGACCGCGTGCAGGCCAGTAAGAAGGACCCTCTCCTCCGCGGGGCCACAGCCCACGTTCACCCTGCAGGGGAGGAGGCAGGACACTGCTGGACACCAGAGCGGTTTCCCCTGGCCCCCGCCTCAGGGGGTTATTTCTCTAGCTAACTGGTTACCAGAGGCACCAGTGTTTCTTAGTAATGCCCCGCCTTCCCACCCCCTGCCCACCACCACCTTTTATGAGAAGGAACAACTGTTCATTTCCCCAAGAGAATCCCAAGATGGGCCGGGCTGCTGGGGAGGTGACCACAGTTCTGCGGTGTGTAGCGCAGTAAAATTCAAACCCACCACAAATGGGGCACGGACCACATTGCGTGTGGGAGCTAGTTCCTCAGGCAAGAGCACACCCTTCCCTGAAACTCTGACTGGAGGGTACAATTCTTTAAGTTCGCCTAAAAACACTCGATCAGGGGTGTCTGAGTGGCTCAGTTGGTTAAGCATCTGACTTTGGGTTTTGGCTCAGGTCATGATCCCAGGGTCGTGGGATCGAGCCCTGTGTCAGGCTCCATGCTGAGCATTGGGCCTGCTTAAGATCCTCTCTTCTCTTCCTCTCCCTGGCTCATGCGCACTCTCTTGCTCTCAAAATAAAAAATAAGAGGGGCGCCGGGGTGGCTTAGTCAGTAGCGTCTGACTTTCATTTGGGTCATGATCTCGCGGTTCGTGGGTTTGAGCCCCGCGTCGGGCTCTGTGCTGACTGCCAGCTCAGAGCCTGGAGCCTGTTTCAGTCTGTGACTCCCTCTCTCTCTGACCCTCCCCTGCTCACGCTGTCTCTCTCTCTCTCTCTCTCCTAGAAATAAATAAAACATAAAAAAAAAAAAAAATCTTAAAAAAAAATAAAAAAATAAAAATAAAAAATAAGAATAATGAGGGGTGTCTGGGTGGCTCAGTGGGTTAAGCATCTGACTTCGGCTCAGGTTACGATCTCCCAGTTTGTGAGTTTGAGCCCTGTGTTGGGCTCTGTGCTGACAGCTCAGAACCTGGAACTGCTTCAGATTCTGTGTCTCCCTCTCTCTCTGCCCTTCCCCTCACTTGCACGCTCTCTCAAAATTAACATTAAAAAAATTTTTTTTAATGAAAATAATAATTTTAAAAAAACCCACTGGTCATTCCAGCCTCCCAGGGAACTCTACATATTCCAGCTTTGAGTAATTATTTGCATGGATGTACAGAAGCAATAAATGTGACGTGACCAAGAACACGGCAGGTCCACGGGCCACCAGCAGTGGTACTCACACAGAATTGAAGAGGTAGGCTCGTCCCTGACTTCCCTGAAAAGACTGCAAAGAAGAAAAAGCTGTCACAGATTTGTCACAGTAAGATGAAAAGGGACGGCGAGTTTTGCATTTGGGAATGAAGGCGGAGACACTATTCCAGGTCACGGACCTCGACGTGAGCTGGAGGCCGAGCTGGGGAGCAGAGACCGCAGGTCTCCAGGGCTCTGGACCCACACAGAACCCAGAAATCACTGGGCTCCCGGAGCCCAAGAGGGGCTGCTTGGTGCCCTGATTCATGCCACCAGGACAAGCTGCACTACCGGCCACCACACAGGAGGGGCAAGGGAGAGTTTCCATGCTCTTCCTTTGAAATTTATAAAACAAAGCCATATCCCAAGATGACCCCTTACTTGGAGGGGGGACCACCTTCCGGTGACATCTCAGAATGTGCTAGAAATAAGTCCAGAAACAGCTTGTAGCATATTCATGTAGTCTGGGATGATAAGGTGGGGAGGGTGCCTCCTGAATACCATCCGGTCAGTCCCAGTGCCCGCAGCCTTAGGGACAAGAGGCAATGGGAGTTCCTTCTTGGCCAGACAACGGGCTCGTCTGCTCTGTGCCAGGCTCAAATGACCAAACAGAGCGGGCGGACCTCAAAAATAATGAAATCAAGGACACTTTTGTGTTGTTGTTTCTCTGCCTATCACCTCAGCACAAACTCAAGGCTGTGAGCAATGTTGACTGGAGCACAGAGGACCATATCTAAATGCAAAAGGCACACACTGTGTGACCAGCCACCCCCCCTCCTAAGAATATACCATAGAGACAAACGCACTGGAGGGCTTAAGGGAATGTGACAGGAATGATCAACATTCACCGTCTGCAATCACACACACACAAAAATGGGACGCAGATTTCCACCAGCAAGTGAGCCAACAAGGGCACTCACGTCCGAGACTCACGCAGACATTACAAGGGGGCAGGAGCGGATCGGCGGGAGCAGGTGCAGGAAGACAGGACAGTCCAAATACTCCGAAGTGAAGGAAAGCTACCTGTCAGATGCTGTGTGGTGGGAGCCCTTCGCGTAAAGCAGAAGCTGTGTTCCCGCAGACAACAGAGAAGACCACAGACACCAAACTATTGGCGGTGACAAGTGTAAGGAATGGAGTAGGGGTGAGGAGGAGAAAGCCGTCCCGTTCCTGCCTCACAAACACAGTCACTGTGTCGTGCAATGGCACACAGCCGCTTCCACCATTACGGATGCCAGCGCCCCTGCTGACCCCGTGGTACGTGGTACGCCACTGTGACTTGGGGGCTTTTTGTTATAGTCGCATAACCTAGCCTAAATCGAGCAGTGTTTTGACTGAGATATATAGCTTTTAGGGGCACCTGGCTGGCTCAGCCGGTTGGGCAACTGACTCTTGGTTTTGCCTCAGGTCATGATCTCATGGTTCAGAAGTTCAAGCCCCGAGTGGGGGGGTTGGGGGGGGCGGGGACTGTCCATTGATAGCACGAGCCTATTTGGGATTCTCTCTCTCCCCCTCTCTGTCCTTCCCCTACTCACGCACACGTGTGTTCTCTCTCAAAATAAATAAACTTAAAAAAATATATATACAACTTTCAGACTTGGAAGAGTTTTCCTTTCAAGTGGTTTTCTAGAATGAGGACTACCACTTCATGGCCAATGTAACCAATAATCGTCTTATAGGCTTTCCTGCACATCCTTATTAGCCTTCAATTCTGTGGACCAATTTTCCTAATTCTCTCACCTACTCTGCAAATCCTTGTTTAAACAGGGTTTAGATCAGTGATGTGGTCAGATCTGTGGTTCGGATTTAGACCGAAGTCAGGCTAGAGCCAGGCCTGCAAACTTCTGTAAGTGAGGCCAGCTGATAAATATTTCAGGCTTTGGGGGCCATGCAGCCTCTGTTGCAACTACTCTGGCCTGACACATAAATACGTGACACATAAAGAGACGGACGCGGCTGTGATCCAATAATACTTCATAGAAAACAGGTGGTGTGCCAGATGCGGCCCACAGATAAAACCAGAGCCTTCAAACAACTAGACCTGCCTGCACCAGGAATGGCCCTCTTGGACCAAGTGACACAGATGGCTCCAGAGGCCCGTGAACACCTGTCAAGACAATACCTCTGTCCTCATGTGAACTGGATCCCACTCTACACGGTAATTACAGACTAACACTGTATGGAAGGAAAAGCAGCAGTTTCCTGTATCACCGGCCGAAATGCAAGGTCTGATGCCTCTTGGCAGACTGTGTGCTTGGTGCATTTAGGTTCTCAGCGTGACTTTCATCCTGAGATGCTCAGTTAAGGTCACGGCTGGTGCCACCTAGCAGGCCTCTATACTATCCATGTAATTAAAAATGACATAGTATGACAGAGCCTCCGGGATGCTTCAGAACCAACACCATGATGATGTCCAACACCTATGCCTTCTGAGATGCACAGCTCACAGAGGTCACCAAGCCACACAGTCCCATCTGGAGGCCACACGAACTCAGACACTGACACACATGGAGCCTGCCGTGGAAGGTACCCAGGAAATCAGGAGCCGCGGCCCTCCCATTTCTGACTTGAATCTTCTGAGTGGACAAAGGAGGCACAGCAGCAGTGAGAGCGCAGAAACGCACGGTGTTGATTTCAGATGATGAACAGAAACGGGACAATGGTTCATTACCTCCTATCTAAAATATGGGTAGGGAAGTGTTCTTCTAACGGAGTCAAGTGCAAAGCCTAAGCAGGGATTCCCGAAAAGCACAACTTCCTGACTTTGTTTTGGAAGAAGCATGANGTTGTGACCCGCGAGGATGGGCAGGGGGAGAATGGTCACAACTTCCCACTATGTTTGAATTGTTTTTTACGTGTTCACAAGTGGCGGATTCTAGACCCCACACATTGCTAAAAAAAAGAGTCCAGCTTAATAAGGAATTGGGGGCACCTGGGTGGCTCAGTCAGCTAAGTGTCCGACGTCGGCTCAGGTCATGATCTCGCAGTTCGTGGGTTCAGGCCCCACGCCAGGCTCTGTGCTGACAGCTCAGAGCCTGGAGCCTGCTTCAGATTCTGTGTCTCCCTCTCTCTGCCCCTTCCCCACTCGCACTCTATCTTTCTCTCAAAAATAAATAAATGTTAAAAAATTTTTTTTTTAAATAATAAGGAATTGAGCTGTTCTTTTCTCATCTACGAGGCTGCTCCCAGTCCTACCCAGAGTGCCTGGGGCAGCTGCCATGGCCCTGTTCAGAGCATCCATCCTGAGGATTTTTCTAAAAGATCCTCTCTTCGGGGCGTTCAGTCAGTTACACATCTGACTCTTGATTTCAGCTCAGGTCACGATCTCACAGTTTTGCATGATCCGTGCGTATAGCGCGATAGCACTTACAGCATGGTCTGCACTTACAGCGCAGAGCCTGCCTGGGGTTCTCTCTCTCAACATGAATAAACAAACATTAAGAAAAAAGATCCTCTTTCCCCCATTCCTCTAGGAGAGCCTGTTTTCTCCTTACGCATTCTGAGTTTTTAAAATTTCTTCATTCCCTTATTATTTTAATAAATTCCCTTATTATTAAACTCTTTCCACAGGCTTTCTAGACCTCCTTTGTTCCTTCGATGTTTTTTGGTTTTACATGAACTTTACTGCTCTGACAAACTAACCTACTCCTCTAGCTTTTTGTGATTTCCTGTCCCTCCAAACCCCCCCACTGCACAGACACCACGACCGACACGCCGAGCACACCAACATCACAGTGCAGTCACACTCCGTCATGCACGGGGCTGTCATCGACGCTGCCCAGGGGGCGCTACAGACCCACAAAGTCACGTGATGGTGGCATGTTCACCTACGAATTCGGTCTGATGGTCCTTAGGGGGATTGCATCGTGTTCTGGGCACAAACCACTTGCCTTAGAGATCAGCTCGTCGTGATTGGCCAGGTGGGCTCTGCAGTGGGCACAGCTGTACGTTCGGTGACAGTCTGGCAGATAAGCTTGGAAAGTTTTGGATTTTGTCATCTTCACCATCTCGGCGGGGCACTCTTCGCTCAGCTCAGGGCTGGCACCGGAAGAACCGCGGCTCTGCTGGGCTCTCTGACAAAAGAGACACTGAAATATGCACGCAAGAGCCGTTGTTGTTTGGAGGGCGTGTGGCACTGTCCACACAGCTGGGACGAGAGAAAAAGGTCACAACCTGTCAATGAATCAAGACAAAGCAGTGGGTCACGGAGGGAGTGAAATACATCAAGGAGGCATGTTCAGGGGGCATGTGTTTTGAGGAATAGGGTGAGGGGGCCAGAACTGGAAGATCTAATTCATTAATATTATACATAAAGAATACTGATACTTCGGGGCGCCTGGGTGGCTCGTTCAGTTAAGCATCTGACTTCGGCTTAGGTCATGATCTCATTGTTTGTGGGCTTAAGCCCCACATCAGGCTCTGCCTGCTTTAGATTCTGTGTCTCCCTCTCTCTCTGTCCCTCCCCTGCTCATGCTCTGTCTCAAAATGAATAAGAGAGAGAGACAGAGAGAGAGACAGAGAGAGAGACAGAGACAGAGACAGAGACAGAGACAGAGAGAGGAAGGAAGGAAAGGAAGGAAAGGAAGGAAAGGAAGAATTACATATCAGTCCAGAAATAAACTCCTGTGTGGGGTCAAATGATTTTCAACAAGGGTGCCAAGATGAGTCAATAGGGAAAGGGCAGTCTTTTCAGTAAGTGGTTCTGGGGAAACTAGACAGCCACATGCAAAAGAATGAAGTTAGACCCTTACTTAACACCACATACAAAAATTAACTCAAAAAAGGAACGCTTGGGTGGCATAGTTGGTTAAGTGTCTGACTCTGGCTTGGGTCATGATCTCACGGTTTGAGCTTGAGCCCCGCATCGGACTCCCTGCTGTCAGCATGAGGCCCGCTTCAAATCCTCTGTCCCCCACCCTCCCCCCTCCCCTACTTGCTCTCTCTCAAAAAAAATAAAATAAAATAACCCAAAATGGATCGAAGACCTAACTGTATGAATAAGAACTATAAAACTCCTAGAAGAAAATGTAGGAAAGTGGTTACAATATTGATGTGGCTTGATTTCTTGCAAAGGACGGTAAAAGCTCAAATATTTAGATTTACAGAAGGTAAAGGGAGAGAAAAATAAGGCAGAGCACCTGCAGAACACCAAAGAGAAAGAAATTAAAGTCTCCAAAGTATCCAGAAGAGGAAGGAAAATTACCTTTCAACAGAACAACTTCCCAAGTAAAACAACAGAATCCAGAGGGCAGTCAGGAAAGGTACCTTTATGGGACTGAAAGATAATAATGGCTATGCCAGAATTCTATATCCAGGGATAATATCTTTCAAGAATTCAGGAATGACATTTTCAGACAACTAAAAAGGTTGACTTCAGCAAAATACCACTAAAGGAAGTACAAGGATGTGCTTCAGACAGAAGAAAAACAATACTGTTTAGATGTCAGAGTCTAAAAAAAGGAATGGTGAATAAAGATGGTAAGTAGGTGGGTAAAAGAACAGCAGTGCCTTGTACAGCTTTAAAAAGACAGGACCATAGGGGCACCTGGGTGGCTCAGTCAGCTGAGCATCCGACTCTTGATTTCAGCTTAGGTCATAGTCTCAGTTGTGGGATCAAGCCCCGCATCAGGCTAAATGTTAGAGTTTAAGGTTTCAGACTGGACAAAAGACAAAATTCATCTAAGATGCAATTTACAAGAGACATATCTTAAGCAAAAGACACAGAATGGTTGATAGATAAAGCTAGAACTTGGGTAGTGGTAACACAGACATACAGTTTGTAATTCTTCGCTAACGATATATTTACGTATTTCTTATATGCATGTAATTCACAATAAAGTAGATAAAGTAGTAAAAGAATGGGGCGCCTGGCTGGCTCAGTCTATAGAGCATGCAACTCTTGATCTCAGGGTTGTAGACTCAAATCCCGTGCTGGGTGTAGAGGTTACTTTAAAAAAAATAAAGCAGTAACGAATAGAAAAAAGATACAATATGCAAACAATAAAAGAAAAACTATGTTAATATATTAACGTTTCCCTTTTTTCAACTAGTTTAAGATTTTATTTTTAAGTAACCTCTACACCCAATGCTGGTCTCAAACTCACAACCCCGAGATCAAGAGTTGCATACTCTATGAACGGAGCCAACCAGGAGCCCCTAACATTTTGTTTCAGTAATATTTAAGGGAAGACTTTACTAGATGGAAAAATGAATTACTTCATAGCAGGGAGATAAATAACAAATATAAATCTTACTACTTAAATAACATAGCCTCAAAATACATAAATCAAACACGGACAGACCTGCAAGGAGAAATAGATAAATCTTTAACCACAATAGGATTACTGATTATAGCCTATAAAGCATAAACAAGGTATACTTATTACATATTTATAGTATACTTAATATACAGCATATAAATATAGTATAAATATATTTTATGATACTTTTCAGAGCAGACAAACACCAATGAATATAGACACAGAAGATGTGCACGATGTGATGAACCAAGGGAACCTAAAAGACATGGAGAAAACTGTATCTAAGAACTTCAGAATCCACATTAAAGCACACATTCAGAAAAGCCAAACACACGAGTCTCAACCAACTTCTGAGGATTGAAAACACAATATATTCTCTGACCACAAAACACTACAATTAGAAATCAGTAAGAAAGTACCACAAGAAAAAAAATCTTCATATGCTTAGAAAGTCGGAAATGGGGGTGCCTGGGTGGCTAGGTCAGTTAGGCGCCGACTTTGGCTCAGGTCATGATCTCCCGGTTCGTGGGTTCGAGCCCCGCGTCGGACTTTGCTGACACCTCAGAGCCTGGAGCCTGCTTCAGATTCTGTCTCCCTCTCTCTGACCCTCCCCTGCTCATGTTCTGTCTGTCTCTCTCTCTCTGTCAAAAATAAATTTAAAAACTATTTTTTAAAAAAAGTCAGAAATGTACTTCTTTTTACACAAATAAATGGAAAGATATTCTGCGCTCATGGACTGGAAGAATATTGTTAAAATGCTCATACTACCCAAAGCAATCTATAGATTCGATGTAATCCCTAACGAAATACCAATGGCAGTTTTCAGAGAACTAGAACAAAGAATCCTAAAATTTGTCTAAAACCACAGAAGATCCCAAACAGCCAAAGCACTCTTAAAAAAGAAGAACAAAGTTGGAGGTACCACAGTCCTCAATTTCAAACTACACTACAAAGGAAGAGTGATCAAAACAGTATGGTACTGGTACAAAACCAGACACACAGGGGCGCCTGGGTGGCCCAGTCAGTTCAGCTTCCAACTTCGGCTCAGGTGTGGTATCGCAGTTCATGAGTTTGAGCCCCACACTGGGCTCTGTGCTGACAGCTCAGCCTGCTTCAGGTTCTGGGTCTCCCTCTCTCCCTGGCCCTGCCCTTCCCCCTCTCAAAAACAAACAAACATTAAAAAGCATTAAATTTTAAAAAGTAGATTAAAGCAACAAAAACAACAGCAACAAAAAACCAAAACACACAGAGACCCATGGAATGAATCCAGAGCCCAGAAAAAAACTTACACACATACAGTCAATTAATTTATGACAAAGGAGGCAAGAATATACAATAAATGGTCTTTGGGAAAACTGTGAACAGCTACATGCAAAACAAAAACAAGAACAAAAAAAACCTAGATCACTGTCTTATACACAGAAATAAATTCAAAATGGATTAAAGACTTGAACATAAGACCAGGAAGCATCAAACTCCTTGAAGAAACCAGAGGCAGTAAGCTCTTTAACATCATTCTTAGCAAAATGTATTTTGGACCAGTCTCCTCAGGCAAGGGCAATAAAAGCTAAAATAAACAAACAGGATTACATCAACTAAAAAGCTTTTCCACAGAAAAGGAAACCATCAACAAAACAAAAGGCCACAGAGGAAATGGGAGAAGATACCAAAAATCATACATCTGATAAGGGGTTAATAACCAAAATACATAAAGGACTCATACAAGGGGCCCCTGGGTGGCTCAGTCAGTTAAGCGCCCGACTTCCAGGATCTCACAGTTTGTGGGTTCGAGCCCTGAATTGGGCTCTGTGCTGACAGCCAGCTCAGAGTCTGGAGGCTGTTTCAGATTCTGTATCTCCCTCTCTGACCCTCCCCTGCTCACGCTGTCTCTTAGAAATAAATAAAACATTTTTAAAAAATAAAGAAATTTTAGTTAATAAAATGTACTGCCTATTGTTCTCTTAATCTGTTTATTTCATAGATGCAGAGAAAGCATTTGACAGAATTTAACATCCATTCGCAATTTTAACAACATTCCATGAAGACTAGACTAGGCCATCAGGGAACTTCCTTATCTGTTAAGATATCTATAAAGATGAAACAACCAACCAACCCACAATGAACATCACACTTAATGTTAAGACTTAGAAAACACTCTCTTTGAGATCAGGAATGAACTTCCATGCCACCATTTTCATTCAGCACTTCCAGAAATCCCAGCCAGCTGGGGAAGGCAAGAAGGCAGGAGATTAGAATGGAAAATGTACACTTCTACAACAGTGTAACAACACAAAGTATCTAAGAATAAATTCAGCCTGAAACACCTTTACAGAGAATACTATACAGCTTTGAGGGACAATTAAAAAAGAAAAACGGGGGCGCCTGGGTGGCTTAGTCGGTTAAGCGTCCGACTTTCGCTTGGGTCATGATCTCGCGGTTCGTGGGTTCGAGCCCCGCGTCGGGCTCTGTGCAGACTGCCAGCTCAGAGCCTGGAGACTGTTTCAGATTCTGTGCCTCCCTCTCTATCTGACCCTCCCCTGCTCACGCTGTCTCTCTCTCTCGCTCTCCTAGAAATAAATAAAACATTAAAAAAAAATTAAAAAAAAAACGAAAAAAAAACCAACTGAGGGACAAATACTTTTTTTTTTTTTTTTTACAAATAGTTTATTGTCAAATTAGTTTCCACATAACACTCAGTGCTCATCCTCACAAGTGTCCTCCTCCATGCCCATAGCCCCCTCCCCCCCAGAGGGACAAATACCTTAATAAATGGAGAGATACCAAGATCAGCACTGGTATAAATATGAATTCCCCTCAAATTTTTATTTATTTTTACAGTTTTATTTATTTTGAGAGTGTGCACACGCGAGCAAATGGGGGAGAGGCAGAGAGAGAGGGGGGTGCAGAGAATGCTAAGCCCGCTCAGTGCTGTCAGCGCAGAGCCCAAAGTGGGGCTTGATCCCACGAACCATGAGATCATGACCTGGGTCAAAACCAAGAGTTGGATGCTCAACCTACTGAGCCACCCAGGCCATAGGCACCCCTATTTTTTTTTAAGTCCCTTGCCCATCACGGGGCTGAAACTCAAGACCCGGAGATCCAGACCTGAGTTAAGATCAAGAGTCAGACACCTAAGGTTGACTGAGCCATCCAGACACCCCAAAGTAATTTTTGAATTAAATCCAATTCAAATAAAAATCTGGGAAGATGTGTTGGGGTGTGTGTGTGTGTATGCACACACACCTACGCCGGCCAGGGAGCCAGCACGAGGCAGAAAGAGATTTAATTTAAAAAAAAGTTTTATGCTTTATTTATTTCTGAGAGAGAGAGAGAAAGAGACAGCATGAGCAGGGAGGGTCACAGAGAGAAGGAGATACAGAATCTGAAACAGCCTCCAGGCTCTGAGCTAGCTGTCAGCACAGACCCCGATGCGGGACTCGAACCCACGAACTGTGAGATCATGACCTGAGCCGAAGTTGTACGCCCAACTGACTGAGCCACCCAGGCGCCCCGAGATTTGATTTTAAAACTTCTCCTAGAAGTGTCTGTAGGAGAGGGAAACGTTTCCTCAAACCCTCTTGGGGTCCCTGGCTGGGTCTAAGATTAAACTGGCAAAAACAGATTAGCAGGAGAAAAGCACACTCATTTTACTGGATGTTTACAGGTACCTGGGAGCCTTTACAAGGGAATGAAGACCCAAAGGAGTAGCAGAGCAGGAAGCTTTTCTACCTTTTAGACCAAGAAACAATTTATTTGTGAAGACCTGACAAGGCAGAGGGGTTTGGGCTAGGGGCCGTCCATGGTGAAGAAATAAGTAGGAAGATGGGGTAGGCTTAACAAGGTTTGTTTATACAGAATTCTTAGCCCCCAATTCCCGATCTCTGGTGAGAAGAACTTCCCTCCTCCTGGTACAGAAGGGCACTTTCCACATGGGAGTTTAATGACCTGTGTCAGGGAATTAAGGGCAAAGGGGGAAGTCAGAGTGACCTTCTTCCTTCTGCCATTTTCTCATAATCCTCCAGCTTAAGATATTCAATATGGCGACAAATTTTAGGGTAGTGGGCCCTGAGCCCCGTCATGTCAAAGGTCAACACTAGTGAGGACGAGGAACCCCTGGGTGGCTCAGTAGGTTGAGGATCTGACCAGCTCAGGTCATGATCTCTCAGCTCATGAATTTGAGCCCTGCATCGGCCTCTGTGCTGACAGCTCACTTTGGATCCTCTGTCCCCCTTTCTCTCTGCCTTTCCCCTACTCATGCTCGCGTGCTCTCTCTCAAAAATAAAAATTAAAAATTAAAAGTTTAAAAACTAGGGAGGACACTCTTGAAGAGCACGGAGGAAGCATGTATTCTACCAGAATCTGCCAGAGAGCAAGTCCTGCCATTTTTTTCTTTCTTTCCTTTCTTCCTTCCTTTCTTCCCTTCTTTCCTTTCTCTTTTTTTATGTCTATTTTTGAGAGTGAGAGAATCAGAGGGTGAGCAGGAGAGGGGCAGAGAAAGAGAGAGACACACACAATCTGAAGCGGGCTTCAGGCTCTGAGCCACCCAAGGCACCACAAGTCCTGCCATTTTCCATGGTCATCAAGGCAGTGCAGTACGGGCACAGGACAGGAAAACAGGTCAGTGTGACCCAAAAGAGAGTCCAGAAACAGACCTATACATAGATGGACACCAGATACAGCAAAGTGGTATTACCTCTCACTGGGAAAGAGAGGTTTCCAAAAATGGTGCTGGACATTATAGTTACCCACCTACAGGAAAAGAAAAAGCAGGATCCTATTTAATACCATCAACAAAAATTAATGGTTCATCCCATTTCCCAACAGAAAAAAATCAACTAGCAAGAATACTGTGGGGGCACCTGGGAGCTTGATTGGTTAGGTGTCCGACTCTTGATTTCGGCTCAGGTCATGATCTCACGGTTTCTCAGATTGAGCTCCTTGTCAGGCTCTGCACTGACAGTGTGGAGCCTGCCTGTGATTCTCTCCTCTCCCTCTCTGTCTGCCCCTTTCACTGTACCCCCCAAAAATAAGTAAAAAATAAACATTAAATTAAAAAAAAAAGAATATTGTGGAGGAAATTTCCACACAAGGGACACACATACACACCTACACATCTATCCTCCAAAATTAAGCTCCGTTTTTTCCTCCAAAATATGGTCTTCTCAACCAAGTGTTAAGGCAGTTCTGAAGAAGTCTGATTATATGAGATATTCCCGATCAGTGATTCCCCAAACCTTCACCTGTTCATGCCATCACATTAGCCCCAATATATTTCATCAGGTTTTATCTGTTGCCCCAAACTACTGGACACTCTATGAATTTGAACCCTGGCATCCATCCTATCTTTGAGGGAAGTCACAGAGGCAGTCACAGAGGTGAGTGTCAATTCAGACACCACCTGCACCAGCCCAGCTCCATCCCCTGCGTCCCCACCCAATGTCCCACACTGGCCATGAAGATGAAGTCAGTACATACACACACACACACACACACACACACACACACACACACACACACACAATCAGGAATGACCAATAAGGAAGGAATGAACCTGTTCCGACTTTTTTTTTTTTAAAGTAGGCTTCACACCTGAATTCACAACCCTGAGATGAAAAGTCACACACTCCACTAAGCCATCCAGATGCTTCCTGACTTCACTTCTTAGCGAACTCATGTTGAGTCTGTTTTATACCTTATCTTGAGTTTTCTCTTTTTCCTGAAAGGAGGCTTGAGTTTTGTCCCTTCTTTCCTTTCCTCAGACTCCCTCTGATTCTAAAAGATTCTAAAAGCACACGGTGAAGGGGCCGAGAAACAGGAATTTCAGATTATTCCCAAGCTGGGTGGTCAGGTCTCTAGAGTCCTGCCCCTTTAGTGGCAGAAACAAGTCCTCCCCCAAGACTGGAGCACTACGGGAACTGCCCTCCAGCCTTGAAACGTGATTTCAGGGCACCCAGCTGGCTCAGTCGGAAGAGCATGTGACTCTGGGATCTCGGGGTCATGAGTTTGAGCCCCATGTCAGGGAGTAGAGTTTACTTGAAAAAAAAAAAAATGATTTCACTTTTATTCATAAGAATGGGGGAAACCTCATTTTTAGCTCGCGTGCAATTCCCTTTGTATGCGACAACACCTTCCAAAGTGGCAAGTTGCCAAGGGTCTTCTTGTTTATTTTGAATTCCTCAATGGTATGGATGGGTGCCACTCCACTGGATGGCCCCTACTCCAGGTGTCTTCTACCTCAGCAGCCGCCAGCGTCCTGAAGGTCTGCCTCTGTGGACCAGCCCTGTCACCTTTACTGAGCCTCGTCCACGCTCAGCACTCATGGCCAACCCTTCAAAGGCAGGAGTGTGCCTCACGCACACACCTTTCCCCATTTCTGTCCTGACTGCCACTCTGTCCCCACCCCTCATAGGGTGTCCAGGCAGAGCAACAGCCACGCCTGGATTCATGGTCACTGAGAGCTGTGTCACACTGTGTTTTCAGCTGGCTTTTAAAAACTGGATATCCAGGGGCGCCTGAGTGGGTCAGTTGGTTAAGTCTCCAACTTCGGCTCAGGTCATGATCTCATGGTTCAGGAGTTTGAGCCCCGCATTGGGCTCCCTGTTCTCAGCACAGGGCCCGCTTCAGATCTTCTGTCTCTGCCTCTCTCTACCCCTCCCCACCTTGTGCACTCTCTCTCTCTCTCAAAAATAAACAAACATTAAAATAAATAAGCTGGATATCCACTGTGGCACTGGGAAAATCATGGGCAAGTTTTCAGGCAACCAGTGTATAAATGGGCGTTTATAACCAGATCTACTGGCAAGTTCAGAACTGCCGTGAAGTAACTAAAAGGCAAATGCATTCAGTGAATCATGTTTACTACAGGGCGTTGTGTTTCCCCTGGGTTCAGAGGGCAGCCACCATCTCCCCAAAAGGTATTAGTGCAGGGTAATTTCTTAGAGCAAAAGCAATATTCTGGATTCCAGAAATTTCTCTCCTAAAATAAACATGTATAATTATTTTAAGAGAACGTGAATCAGGCCCATGTCCATATGGTGCCGTTACCACACTTCTGAAGACAAAAACACTGAGAAATAAAGCCCCAACCAAGCAGCTCTGACATTTACAGGATGGAGCGGAGGCTGCCCGAGGGCCGCGGGCTCCCTTCCCCGCTCCCGGGGATACCCAGCCTCTCTACTGCCCGTGCCACCCGGTCACCTCCCAGCACTGCCACTACCTGGCACATAAGCTCTAGTCCCAGCCCTCCACTTCCCCTGGGAGGAGGACGGGAGGCACCAGGCAGAGAAAGCGTTCAAGCTGGAGTTCCTGGTGAAAGTGGAACCCCAGGTGGGTGGCAGGGACATCGACACCCATCATGGAAAAGGAAACACAGCAGCTCTGAAGGGACTCCCAGCCCAAACCAGCGCTATTTTAAGCTGTTGACTTGATGAGAACCAAAGGAACTGGCAGCAATGTAAGAGATGGGGGTTCTTGTTAGTTTCACTGAGCAGATATGGAAACCGAGGCCCAGAGAGGTGAACTAACCTGCCAAGGTTGCACCGCTAGTAAGCTGTGGATTCCAAGCCATAGTCTACACCCTGGACCCTTGTGCCTGAAGACACATGAACAGGTGTGAACTTCACTCATCGCTGCAAGTTAAAGGCAGTCTGGTAGGTCTTACAACCCAGCAGGTGGGCAAAAAAAAAAAAATGTAAAAAGATACCACCAGGGCACCTGGCTGGCCCAGTCAGAAGAGCATGCGACTCTACATCTTGGGGTCAGGAGTTCGAGGCCCATGTGGGATGTTGAGATTACTTAAATAAATACAACTTAAAGAGCTGATACCACTGCTGGTGAGGGCTGGTTGTAGGCACCTGGTAACACTTATCAGCACCCCTGGCACATGCCTAGACCTAGAGCCCATCTGGGGCATTTACCTCCCGACTGGTGTGCACATGTGCAAATAACTGGATAAAGGTTATTACAATATTGCTCAGGATACCAAAATATTAAAAACCATCTCAAGTCTAACCAAAGGAGACTGGTAAGTGCACTGATGAACATTTCCAGGGGTGCCTGGGTGGCTCAGTCGGTTGAACGTCCGACTTCGGCTCAGGTCATGATCTCACGGTTTGTGGGTTCGAGCCCTGCGTCGGGCTCTGTGCTGACAGCTAGTTCAGAGCCTAGAGCCCGTCTTCGGAATCTGTGACTCCCTCTCTCTCTGACCCTCCCCTGCTCACACTATATCTGTCTCTCTCTCAAAAATAAAACATAAAAAAAAAAAAAAACATTTCCAAGGCCAGCCCTGAGCTGGGGGTAGGAAGGACAGAGGAAGGTAACTTCTCTTACACTGCTTTTTGGTAACTTCTGATTTTTGATACCAAATGGATGTACTTGCTGTTCAAACTCACACATACACACCAGCATGTGCATGGAAAGGCCTGGAAGGATTCACATCAATGGGCAATAGGATGAGTCTAGTTTGCCTTTGGCAGAACCAGCGTCCCTTCATACAGCGTCTTCCTTCTTACTTGAATTACAGGATGAAATGCTTTCCTCCACATTTCAGCACCTGCAGGTTTGGGATCGGTGGACCCACTGGGAGGGATGGGAAGATTCCTTCGGTCCTACCACCTTTCTGGCTGCCCCCAAATAAAGTCCCCTTGGGCCTCTGTGCCACCCCCTCCCCAGCCTCTGTGTCTCTGGGGAATCCAGGAAGGGGGTGTCTGGGCTCTTTCAACACCCAGCGGCCCGGCGCCTCTGCTCTCCAGGCTCCAGTCCTCACCTTTCCTCCCTCCTGCCTCAAGTCCTGCCTCCGCCATCTGTCTCCCACCAGACTACTGATTAATGTGCTCGCACTGAGCCCTTCTTTTCCAACAACTTGTAATACCTTCTTTTTTATTTCTCCCACTGGTAACAAAGTTCCCCAGAGCCGGGGGCCCTGGGACACACCCTAGCAGAGGTTACTGGTTTCCTTGCTATCAACAGGGGAGAAAGGCCAAGGCACTACCCACATGTCACTGCCCTTCTCACTTGAAAAGGTGGTCTCTAGGCCCAAAAGGCCAGTGGAAGTGGGAAGACAGAGGGTGTGAATCTTAACCTGTAATTATTTAATTGCATACTACAAAGAACATGATGGGGGGCACTTGGGTGGCTCAGTCAGTTAAGCGTCTGACTTCGGCTCAGGTCATGATCTCACAGTTTGTGAGTTCGAGTCCCAGCATAGGGCTCTGCACTGTGCGCACAGAGCCTGCTTGGATCCTCTGTCTCTTCCTCTCGCTGTCCCTCCCCCCTCCCCCAAATAAATAAATAAATTTTTTAAAAATGTGTTAAAAAGAACATAATCGAACATCTGATGCCCTGTGTTGGGGCAGGGGACAGAAAAACCAGAGATGCAAAGAGCAATGAGAAGCTGGCCAGTGCTCAGGGGTGGGAGTTATGGCACCGTGAGGGAGCCAGCAGGTGGGGTCTGGAAAGAGACAGGCTGCCGGCGGTGGGGTCGGGGGGACAAAGGTACAAGAGGGCTCAACTCGAACTGTGCCACATATTTGGTGGTCGTGGAAAGCCGAGCCACGCTGTTACCTTATCTGTGGGTAAACTGCGATTCACAAGGAGGTGCAGAGAATTCCGCAAGATGTCAGGTCATCGCTACAGTATCACAGAGGGTTGGCAGGGGCATCTCCACTTCACAAGCCCCAGTGGGAATCCCAGTCCCGACTGTGAGGCTCTGCAGGTGCCAGATTAAGGGGCTCTCCCCTGGGTGTGGACGACAGGGGGCTGGCTCCAGGATTTGCATTTTACTATCACCGGCGGCCAGCGGGGGTCTATCACAGGAGGAAGGGTGACTGCTGTCCACCGTCCTCCCCAGGACCCTTAGCCCTCCGTGTCTCTGTCTCGGCTGTTCAGAACTCCCTCCACACTCCCCTGAGATCACCTGTCAAAATTTCCACCCCCTTAGAGATTTTGCTGATCAGCAGATCTAACTACTTTTCTAGAAACCAAATGAATCTCAAATGAAGAGCATCAGAGAATGGTTTGAAAGTACTGTTGCTGCTTTCTTTCTTTTTTTTTCCCCCTGGTGTTCATATATTCTACAAATGTAGGTAAGTTGCTAGTGAAGTTACATCCGGTACCTTAGATCTAACAGACCATGTGGAAAAGGCAAAATCAAAGCCCCAGCAAGTAGAGAACAGATGTCATTACACAGGCCTTACAAATGAAAAGGGATAGCAATACACAGCCACAATGGGCTTAGTTAACAATAGGGGTTTCCTCGCTTATCTGTGTTTTAATCAGGGCTCCCAGGGTAACAGAATTTGTGTTTAAAGTTTAGCATAATAGCTTCTTGAGATGCCATTTTATTTTTAATGTTTATTTTTGAGAGACACACAGAGCATGAGAGAGGGAGGGGCAGAAAGAGAGGGAGACACAGAATCTGAAGCAGGCTCTTCCAGGCTCTGAGCTGTCAGCACAGAGCCCAACGTGGGGCTCGAACTCATGAAACGGGAGATCATGACCTGAGCTGAATTTGGACGCTTAACCGACTGAGCCACCCACGCACCCCGAAATGCCCATTTTATATTTTCCTGGCATTAAATCCACCCAGGCAGCGTCTTCTGGCAATCTGACCTCAGCATTTAAGGCAGTCCCAGCAGCTGAGTATTGGTTTTGCCAGCTTTGTGCATCGGAACAGCTCTGTAGGGCTGAAGTGGTTATACATGCTACCGAATAACTAAGGACACTGCTTCTTCATATTCTCAACTGGTTTTCATTTATCAGTCTCCGAGGGTTTGAACAAATACATTAAGACTCTTGGCAAGTCCCCTGTCCTCTCCCGACTCATCCCTGCCCCTGGACATGGCAGTCCTTGTGAAACGTAGGGGCAGGACGACAGGCAGGATTCAAAGAACAGGCACTATAGGAACACTGCTTCCAACATAAAGGGCTTTCCACGTTTCAGTGCTTCAAAAACGGAAAGATTTAACGTCTGGACTTCAGTTACAAGGGTGTATCCATGTCAGTTGTTCATTTTGGCAAATGCACCACAGTACTGTAGGACAGTAACAATGGGCAACACTGAGTGTGGGGCATATTGGGGCCGTCTGTGCGATCTTTGCAACTTTCATGGAAATCTAAAGTTATTCCATAACAAGAAGTTCATTTAAAAAGCAAAGGCATTTGGGGCACCTGGCTGGCTCCGTCAGTGGAGCATTGCAACGCTTGATCGGGGGGTTGTGAGTTTGAGCCCCATGTGCAGAGATTCCTTAAAGATGAAATCTTTAAAAAAAAAAAAAAAAAAAAAGCTGGGGCTACCACCCAGATTGGTAATTAAGATCAGGTATTTTTTTCTTAAGTGTCCAATACAGGCCAGACCCTGTGCTGCAGGTCCATGGTAGGGTAGGATTTTGCCCTGGTCCTACCTTGGAGAGATTCCTACGAGGAGACACTCTAACCCTGTGAGATGTAAGGGTTAGAGCATAAGGGTCTAGGAGATCCCTCAGTAGTAGCATTCCTCAACTGTGCCACCCAAGAGCCCAGGGTTAGAAATAGGGGAGAACCAGTGCAGGATTACAAAACAACACCAGCATCAAGCACAGCTCCTGGAACGAAGCAGGGACTCAGCAAACCTTTGTCACACGTCCTAGATGGGAGCAGAGGATGGAGGGTGTATGGGTGTGGGAGAGGGGCAGCCTGCTCAGATGGAGCACCTGAAAGGGTTCCCTAGAGGAGGTAAGCCTCCTCTTGAGGCCTGAATAGGAGTTTAGGAGCGAGGTGGGTGGAAAGTACAATATTCTTGGCAAAAGAAACAACAGGTTAAAGTGTGTCCGTTCTGACTACAAAGAGGAAGAAGAAACGCAACTGAACAGAAGCTGCTTAGGGGTGGGGAAACTGAGGTCTTCCAAAGCCATTACCNCTGGAACTCAGCGTATTATCTGGACATCAAAGATGTCAGAGGCAAGCCTGGGGGAGGGGGATCCTACTTAGCAGGTTTCTCAAGCTAAAGCTTTTGCAAGCTCTGCTTTAATAAAACCCTAGTGCCACAAGCAGGGAACTGGTACGGAGGACAATTCATTTCAGTCACGATCTTTATGTTGGCAACTTGAAAACACGCCCCCCGCCCCCATTTNAGGCAGCCTCTTTTGTCTTCATTTCCCTCCCCAGGCGCAACATATTTTTTTAAGAGGGGGAAAGCCTATTACACATCAGGCATCTAGTTCATTTTGTGAATTTTTTCGTGGCCGAAGTGGGGAGGAGGCGGGGGGAGGGGGTAAAGGGGGACAAAAAAAAAAAATCAAAGNCCGGCAGGGGGCGCACGTGCCGCGGGGCGCGACGCACTCCCATTGGCCGACCTACCGAGCGCGGCCTCGGAGCCAGCCTATGAGCATTGAAGGGCTAGGGGGCGGGGCCGCTCCTGGCGAGGCGGGGCGCGGGGCGGACCCACAGAAGATCTCAGTGCGCAAGCGCGGGCTGCCTTGGACCGGGGCTCTCGGCCCGCAGGCTTTCCCAGCGGTGGGGAGTCCTCGGGTCACTCGGTCTGCCCGCACGCCTGGAACGGCTCGAGGGGACACCGGGCCCACAGCTTCCAGGACCGAAGCAGGGCGCACGGGTTGATCGTGCACGGGACCAGGGCTTCTCTGGCAGGATCATTCTGCAACTCTGTCCCCAGAATACGGGGTCCTCCGCTCTCGCCTACTCGGACCACCCGCCCTGAGCTCTCCAAGCCACTCTAGTTGAGAACCTCTGTATCTGCATTTCTCTCTCTTATGCTCCAGAACCCCCAAATCGGACCCGACAGGAAGCCCCATCCTCAGGGAAGCCGTCCCCAGGCAGCCCGTCCCATCTCGACGTACACACTCTGTCCCCCAGCGACCCTCAGGTCATTATTTTGTTGATCCCACAGCTTCCTCTATAAACTGTTTTTTGAATTACATAATTTTTAAAAACACATAATGCTGAGGTCACAACGTATATAACATTTTTATACATGTTACCATCCTTTAGATCTTGTTTTGTTTGCAATGCAGCATATCTTTTAAAGACCTCTCCAGTTCTTTGGGTGTGAATTTGATTACTGTAATTAGAAAGTTTCTGTTTATTTGTCCATTTGTCAGAACTTAGCTATTCTCCTAGTGAGGTCTCCAACTCCCCTCCTTTTACAAACCTGGCTGCAGTGTGGGAGCTCATGATCATTTTTAAAGATGCATTTTCAGATGAATGTTGGCATCTCTTCATTAACTGTTAAGCCTTTCAAATCTTCAGTTTCCAACTGGGGATGGGGATGTTCTTTTTTCTTGTGAATTTTCAAGATCCCTTAGACTGTCTTAAAAAACACTTTTGTTTTTTTGCTACTGCAAATATCTGTTCTCAGTCCTTTGTTGAGAAAAAAATTCTAATTTTTATGTGAGCCAAGGTTTAAAGTTTATATACTTTTGCATCCTACTTTGGGAAGGGGCATTTTTCTATTATTGGAGTTTTTAATGCGCAATTTTAGTGGCTGCAGAATGTTTAACTTGACATACCTAAATAACTGTTTGGTAGTTTGGGCACGTCAATGATTTCTGCTGTTATTCATAATCCTTCATTCTTTGAAAGTTTTTGCACCAGATTTTCTATTGTTCTTTGCATGTTGGTTCCTAGCTTCATTCTTAGAGATTACATCTTTCCCTTAAAGTCTAAGTGACTGGAGTATATATGTGAATAACAGAGGATTCTTTCAGTGCCCTTGGCCTGTCAGTTCCTGGTCACCTCTCCCGCAAGGATCTTGCCCTGTGCAGTCCCCCTGACATGGACCCCTTTCCTGCCCAGTGTCCAGTGCCTTTCAAATGTTTTTTTAACTATGACCACAGTAAAGAATACACAAGGGAACTCCTGGGTGGCTCAGCCGGTTAAGCATACGACTTCTGTTCAGGTCATAATCTCAAGGTTTGGGAGTTCAAGCCCAATGCCAGGTTCTGACTGCTTCAGATCCTCGGTCTCCCTCTTTGCCCCTTCCCAGTTCATAGGCTCATGCTCGCTTGCTTGCTCTCTCAAAATGGATAAACATTTAAAAAAAATTTTATGGGTACAAATTTTGTGGGATGATGAGAAATTTGGCGGATAGTAGGGATGCTTGCACAACAATGTAAATGTACTTAATGCCACTGGATTATACACTTAACAGTTAAAATGGCAAATTTTATGCTTTATGTATATTACATTATGATCCAGTACACACACGAAAAAAGTTTCATGACTCAATATATACTCCTGTTTTGTGCAATCATTGTTTAATCCTTTTCTGGTCCTCCCCCCACCCATAAGCTCAATTTCAGACAGTCATGGGGGCTCTCTGGATCGCTCCTGTTAACGTCTGGTCCACAGCTGCCTTCAGCTGTGCTAGGAGTCACAACTCACGGTCCTCACCACCTACCTACCTGGTGGCTGTGCTCCCTCATGTGTTCACTTCACTTTAGCACCTTCCTCACACCCCATACTTGTCCAGTGAACCCCGGCCCTAGATAAATGTGACTCTCCGCATGGCTGCAGAAATGTTTTCCCTTGGGGAGACTAGTTTTTAGGGCAGAGCAGTCTTCCTGGCGGTGCTCCACCTGTTGTGGCCATTCAGATTCCCACCTTCCTGGAAGGTGATCCTACGTCGCCTCCTGCCCCTCCACTCGGACTAGCTCTGTGTTCTACTTTACTGAAGACGTGGACGTCAGCAGGAGAGCCTTCCTCGATGCTCCCACACTAAACCTTCCTGCCGGCTCGTGCCCGCCACCACGCATACACTGCTGTGTTCTCTAAGACCTGAGCGTCACTGTGCATGCAGCCCACTCCCTCATGCTCATGTCTGCTTCAGTCACAGTGCCCTCTTTATCCTGCCTCCTCAATCGCCGCTTTACTGGGCTGTCCCATCAAGATAGGAGACACGATGTCCTCTCCTTATCCATCTTTTGCCATCACCATGCTTCTCTCCAATTCTGCAGAGCAAGATCGCCCAGGAGTAGCTGAGCCGGGCTCCTCCCACTCCCGGGCTCCCTCCACAACCACTGCACCTGTTCACTACCGAAGCTCACATCTGGCTCAGCCGCGGCTCATTGGTGGTCAAGCAGCACTTCACACAGCCCGATGCCTCCCAGCATGTGCCCCGTCACAGACCCCAGACCCCAAATCCCAGGCTTACAAGGCCATCTGTGTGCTCTAAAGCACCCTCAGGTCTCTAGCGGACACCTCAAAGCCAGTGTGCCTTAAGTTAAACCACAGCCTGGGGCATCTGGGTGGCTCAGTCTATTGGGCATCGGACTCTTGACTTCAGCGCAGTTGATGATCTCATGGTTCCCGGGCTCGAGCTCTATGTCGGGCTCTGCACTGACAGCACAGAGTCTGCTTGGGATTCTCGCTCTCCCTCTATCTCTGCCCCCTTGCCTGTTTGTGCATGTGCTCGCTCTCAAAATAAATAAATTTTTAAAAAAATTAAGCCACAGCCCTCACCACCTCAGTAAAAGGCACAGGTGAACTTCCAGCCCAGCCAAAACCTCAGAGCCCCCTCACCCTGGCCTTCCCCATCAGGCCCAACAGCGGCTCTCAGCAGGTCCCTCGTCACCAGTGCCTAGCACCCAGGCCCTTCGCATCTCTTGCCGTGATGATTGCTACAGGTGAGCAGCAAGCCTTGCCTCCTTTACTCTTCACATACTAAGAACGAAAGCCAGACCTGTCACTCCTCAAAAGCCTCCAGGAGCTTTCCAACGCACTCAGACTAAAAGCCAGAGTCCTTCCAAATGGCCTCCCTGGGACCTGGCACCTCCGTATCCCGCCTGATTTCCTACTTCTGTTCCTGCATTGTGACCAACTATGACACTTGGAGGGATCGGTCTGCATAGGACCACCCCCATTTCTGACACCCAGCTGCAGGTTTGGGAGTTGCCATGATGAACCTTAGGAGGGATTCACAGCGGTGAATATACTTACAGTTACAGTTTACAGCAGAGAAAGGATGCAGGTTAAAACCAGCCGCAGGAGAGGCCCCAGGGGCAAGCCTAGGAGAGTGCCAAACTTGAGCTACCAGCCGTCCTGTCCGTCCTGTCCGCAGAGCCACACACAGCCCCCTCTCCGGCAGTCATGAATGAAGGCACGCACAGTGCTACCAACAGAGAAGTTCATCAGAACCACATGCTCAGAGCTTTTAACGGGGCTCCATTGCACAGGTGTAATTGATCCAGTGCCCTCCTAGCGAGCTCAGTCTGCAGCACCGCCCCACACCCCCCTGCCCCAATCACAATTTTGCTTTTTCGTGTGTGGTCAGTTCCACCTGAATACTATCGGGTGTGATATCCCTACTTTAAATCACATTGTTAGGTTATCCAAAGGCCCCCAGGCAAACATTCGCTCTTAGTAATTGTCTCCCCAAAGCAGAAAGCAAAGGACGGGCTTTTGGGAGGGAGGTTAAATTCTTTCCTACCACCTCCCTTTGCTTAATTCTCTTCAGCATGTTCTTGCTGCCCCTTCTAGGAGACTATGTGCTTGCTGTCCTCTCCCTGGAAGGCCCCTCTTTCTTTAGGATTCTGCTTGAAAGTGTCCTCGCCAGAGAAGCTGTCTCCTTCAGGTTCTGGGGACCAGGGGCTCTTGCCCACCACTCCCTCTACCCATCACCCAGCTTTCATTTTCCTCCTTTACACCCACCACCACCACCACCATCACAGTTTTCTCCTGTGTTTGGTTTATTGTCCATCCATCTGAGGGCAAGGACTTGGTTTGTTCTCAATGGTCTCTGGAACATTTGCTAAGTGAGCCATTCCTGCAGGATGATTGAGGAGTAAATGAGCTCTAAGACGCCCAGCTCTTTCCTCCGGGATGCCCAGTGCCCTGGAAACAGCACCAAGGAGAAAGGATGGCAGAACCCATGAGAACCTTGTGCACATGGCGTGGTGCCTTGGTGTTTAACGGTGTTGTACAACAGCCGCCAGCAAGCCTGCCTGGAGATTATGGACTCCAGCCCAACATAGGCAAATGGATCAGGCTACATGAATCAAAGGTGGATTAGGATATGGAATCCTTGACATCGCAGTTGTGTCGATGCCTATGGGAGGCTCTCCAGGACCATGTGTGAACACAGTGGTGTGTTAGCCATCATGTGCTGGAGCCGGACCCGCACGACTCTCACACACAGAGATGGCTGAAGACTAGGACATGGCCGGCCAGCCTCCCCAGAGGATCCAGAGCAGCTGGTTATTACATGCTCAATTGTGTCCCGCCAAATGTGACTGTATTTGGAGATAGTCTGTTTTTAAATTTTTTTTTTAACATTTACTGATTTTTTTTTGAGAGAGAGAGACAGAGTGCAAGCTGGGGAGGGGCACAGAGAGAGGGAGACAGACTCAGAAGCAGGCCCCAGGCTCTGAGCTATCAGCACAGAGCCCGACACGAGGCTTGAACTCTTGAACCAGGAGATCATGACCTAATCTGAAGTCAGAGTCCCAACCAACTAAGCCACCCAGGTGCACCTGGAGATAGTCTTCAATAGGCTATTAAGTCAAAACGAGGTTGTTAGGGAGTGCCTGGGGCTCAGTAGTTTAAGCATCCAACTCTTGATTTTGGCTCAGATCATGATCTCATGGTTGGTTGTGAGATCAAGCCCCGTGTCGGGTTCCATACTGAGCAATGGAGCCTGCTTAAGGTTCTCCCTCTCCCTTTCCCTTTCCATTCCCACCAAAAGAAACAAAATGAGGTCATTAGGAGGGGCCCTAATCCAGTCTGGCTGGTGTCCCTATAAGAGATGATTAGGGGGCACCTGGGTGGCTCAGACAGTTGGGCGGTGGGTGTCCAACTGTTGATTTCAGCTCAGGTCATGATCTCATGGTTTGTGGGATCGAGCCCCATGTTGGGTTCCGCACTGATAGAAAAAGAGATGATAAGGACACAGACACACACAGGGAGAAAGTGACAGTCCATCAACACACCCAGGAGAGAGGCCTCAGGAGAAACCAAACCTGCTGACACCTTGACCCTGGACTTCCAGCCTCCAGAACTGTGAGACAATAATCTCTGTTGTTTAAGCCACTTTGTTATGGCATCCCTAAGTGAGTGACTATTCTGTATTTGGGGCATAGAAAGACACCTAAAGCACTTCTCCTAAAGGGCTTTTCAGCCTGCCTTTGGTCCCCAAATCCTGCCTAAAACCCTGGGTTGACCAGACCGAGAAGCTCACTTAGGTGTGAGTTCAAAGTAGGCTGGCAGGTTGCCACACAGCAGATTCGGAGCCTTACTCACCTGCCAGCCCCAGGGCCCTCCTCGGCCAGGTGAGGAGATGAAGTCTCTCTGTAGCCCCTTGGGGTCTAAAATTCTCTGACTTGCTGTGAACTTTCCTTTATGAGACTCAAGCCCATGAGGAAGTGTGCAATTGCTGTCGGCATAGCAACCACAAGCCGTCTTAGGTTCTTTCCAAATTAAAAAATTCCCAGCTTCAGGGCTGAGGAGAGAAAGATGTAAAAGCAGAGATGAAATTAAGTTACTGATGGAAGACGTTGCCATGGCATCATGCTGTCCTTGGAGTCTGCCACCTGCCACTGAGATTTCTCCATTCTTCGTGCAAATTAAGGAGTCCAAGAGAAGATAAAGAGCAGCCTCCCACAGCGAGGGAGAAAAATAAAGTATATGCTTTGATGAGAAGTAGTAACTAATGGTGGGAATTTATATTTTAAGAGTGACTATACATCCAACATACAGGGTTTTTCAAAATGTGAACATATCACCTGGGAATTTGTTAAAATGTCCTTGCTGAAATGCAGTAGGTCTGAGGTGGGTCCTGAGATTCTATGCTCTAATTTTTTTAAGTTTATTTACTTTGAGAGAGAGAGAGCACGAGTGGGGAAAGAGCAGAGAGAGATTCCCAAGCAGGCTCCACACCATCAGTGTGAGTCCCACGTGGGGCTCAAACTCACAAACTATGAGATCATGACCTGCACCAAAATCAAGTCAGACACTTAAATGCCCACCCAGGCACCCCTGCATTCTAATTTCTAATCTTGGTAACATATATTTAACTAAAGTTTACACTCTTAAACCAGAGAGTGTTTTTAACAGGCTCCCAGTGATGGTGATGCCATGGGTCTGTGACCCACATTTTGCACATCAGCCTTTTTAGAGCCTTTCTTTGTACCAGGCATACTGAAATCAGCAAGCCACACAGTGTGCTTTCCAGGAACTTCCTGGCAAGTGGACAAGAGAAGGGGCAATGTCATTTCAGAGTGGACAGAAAACTGATTCACATTTCAGAGTGGCTGGGATTTGCATGTTGGAGGATCAAAGCATGGGGGTTGGGGGTGGTAACGTGAAGACTCTAATTGCTGTATTGACTTACAAGTTTGCATGGAAATTTTCCCTAAAATTGGGCATGGAGGCAATTCTTTTTGGTATTTCAGATAGTACCGGCACAAACACCTTTGTCCATATGGCTGCTTTCTCTTGGATTTTGGAGGGGGGTGGGGGGGAGAGA
>NW_027533081.1:484595-486134 GCF_008692635.1 Crocuta crocuta | reverse complement strand
TTTTTGGTGGGTGAGGGGGGGGGGGCGGGGGGAGAGAATCCCAGTAATGGAATTACTGAGTCAAAACACATCTGATTGGCTCCAGTCACATTTGCCAGATTCCATTGTATGTATATACAAAGACAGACTATCACAACTTAATAGCAATGCCAAAGGGCACATTTCCTTACAACTTCACATTTAGCTTTTATAATTTTGCTTTTGCTAAAAACAAATGAACAGACAAAACAAAACAAAAAAACCATAAAGTAGGGTATCCACAAAATGGCACTTCATCTTTAATTTGGTAATGTTTTCTTTTTTTTTTAGTTTATTTATTTATTTTGAGAGAGAGAGTGTGTGTGAGCGAGAGCAGGGAAAGGGCAGAGAAAGAGAGAGAGAGAGAGAGAGAGAGAGAGAGAGAGAATCCCAAGCTTCCTGCTGTCAGTGCCTAGCTGGAAGTTAGGCTTGATTCCATGAACCATGAGTTCATGACCTGAGGCAAAATCAAGAGTCAGACACTTAACCAACTGAGCCACTCAGGTGCCCCTAGTAATTTCTATTTTCTAATGGCACTGGATGCTTTTCTTCATGTAAGTAGACAATATTCTTTGATTGACTATCAGTTGGGAATGGGGCAAGGTGTTTGTACTTTTATGATTTTTTTTATGTTTTGGAGAATAGATTTTATTTTCGGTCACCCATGGCAGATGTGACCCAGCTGCTGTAGTTACCCCCCACTGTTGTCTACGTTGGCCTGTTAAAATCAGATGCAGAGGTCTTTCTGAATAGTTTTCTCCAACCACACCTGCTGAGTGTCTGTCCTTACAGAAACACTTGCTAGAAAGGCACTGGGCAGCAAGCATAAAAATAAGAATGACCTTCAAGTTTAGCTTCCACATGTAGAGAACTTGGAAGGCATCAGTCCTGCCCTCAAAACAAGAAAAAAGCTGAAAGAACTGAAAATCAAGTGTGTGTGTGTGTGTGTGTGTGTGTGTGTATACTATTTTTAAAAGAGAGAGGGAGAACACGAGTGAGAAGGAGCAGAGAGAAAGGCAGACAGAGGATCTGAATCAGGCTCTGCAGTGACAACACAGAGCCTGATGGGAGGCTTGAACTCATAAAGTGTGACATCATGACCTGAGTTGAAATCAGATGCTTAACCGACTAAGTCACCCAGGTACCCCAAGGAGTTTTAGGTCCATCAGAGAATTGAGGTCAGGGGACAACACCCCGTCCCCAAAACTATAGACACATCAAAGACAGAGTATCACAACTTATCAGTAGCAGAAGCCACTGGAACCAGGAACTGGTAGGAACATCTCCATGACCCCTGGTAATGTCAATGTCAGCCTGAGGCTGAGCATGGATGAGCTTGAGAATTAAAATCTCACCCTAAAGGGAAGCATTCTGATGGGGGGCACATTTTTATGGGTTTTACCTCCAAGGAGCCCCACCAGGTTCTCACAGTGAGAACCAGAGCAAAATTCTTTTGTGTATGACACAAGGGGAAGGGGAAATATAACCATTTGAAATATACCCAGATTGTACATTGTCCAT
>NW_027533081.1:481199-484583 GCF_008692635.1 Crocuta crocuta | reverse complement strand
AGAATTATAATTGTCCAAAAAAAAAAAAAAAAAAAAAGTCCAGCCAGCAAGGAAGACAACGTCCTCAGAGCCTCGTCCAACACGGGGGAATGGATAAACTGAACCCCAGCCCCTTGTAGCCTTTGTCTTACCCTGATGGGGCAAAAATGTCCAGAGAAGCAGCACTTGCAAGGATCATGGGCCGGGCCACGGGCCCACTAGGAGACAGACCTAATCATACGATCCTGGGACAATTGCCTTCCCTCCATGCCTTCCTGCCCCATTAACAGGGCTCCTGCATACTAGAGGATTACAGCCGAAAAAGTTGCAAGGCTGATTCTTCATGAATTGGTGTGTCATCCTTGTGCAGGGGCCATACCCATTTTCTCTGGATTGTTCCAATTTTTGTATATGTGCAGTCCAAGTGAGCACAACTGCAAGGCTGGTTCTATTGAAGAAGGAGTCTCTAGGGAAACCCAAGTACAACAGGGGAAACACAAACAAGGACAGGAGAGGAAATTTCAGCCTCTGAGCCCAACTCTAAGCCAGAAAAACATAAAAACCTCTCACTAAAATGCTGTCTATCTCAGTTCTATTACCCAAAAGATGTCTGACATTTAACAACAAAAAAACTTACACGCATGCTAAAGGAAAGGCACCATCTGAAGAGACAAAGCAGGCATCAGAGTCAGGCTCAGCTACAGCAGAGATGTTGGCATTGCTGGACAGGAAATTTAGAGATTTTATTTTTGGGGGCGCCTGAGTGGCTCAGTTGGTTGAGCATCTGACTTCAACTCAGGATGAGCTTGTGGTTCACAGGTTTGAGCCCTGCACCAGGCTTTGTGCTGACAGCACGGAGCCTGCTTTGGATTCTCTGTCTTCCTCTCTCTCTGCCCTCACCCACTCTCGAGCTCTCTCAAAAATGAATAAACATTATGGGGTGCCTGTCTGGCTCAGTCAGTTAGGTGTCCAACTTTGGCTCAGGTCATGATCTCATGGTTCATGCGTTTGAGCCCCGCATCAGGCATCTATTGATATGCTCATGTGATTTTTCTTTTTTAGCTTGTTAACATGATGGATTACATTAATTGATTTCCTAATGTTGAACCAGCCTTGCATGCCAGGTGAAATATATTCCACCTAGTCGTGGGTATGTAATTCTTTTTTAAAAAGATTAAAATTTTTTTTCATGTTTATTTAGAGACAGAGGGGGAGAGAGAGAGAGAGAAAGAGAGAGAGGAAGAATCCCAGGCAGGCCCCGTGCTGTTAGCACAGAGCTCTATGTAGGGCTCCAACCCATGAACCGTGCATCATGACCTGAGCCAAAACCAAAAGTTGGATGCTTACCTGATTGAACAACTCAGGTGCTCCTATTTTTTTTTTTTTTTTTTATTTTAGAGAAAGAACATGAGCAGGGGAAAAGGGGCAGAAGGAGAGAGAGAGGGAATCCCAAGCAGCCTCCACACTCATCATGGAGCTGACATACGGCTTGATCCCATGACCCTGGGATCATGACCTGAGGCAAAATCAAGAGTTGGACATTCAACTGACTGAGTCACCCAATGCCCTTAAAGATTTTATTTTTAGGGGCGCCTGGGTGGCTTAGTCGGTTAAGCATCCGACTTTCGCTTAGGTCATGATCTCGCGGTTCGTGGGTTCGAGCCCCGCGTCGGACTCTGTGCTTACTGCCAGCTCAGATCCTGGAGCCTGTTTCAGTCTGTGACTCCCTCTCTCTCTGACCCTCCCCTGCTCACGCTGCCTCTCTCTCTCTCTCCTAGAAATAAAAACAAATAAATAAAATTAAAGAAAGATTTTATTTTAGAATTTAAAAAAAATTTTTTTTGAGAGAGAGAGAGAGACAGAGCATGAGTGGGGGAAGGCAGAAAGGGAGACACAGAACCTGAAGCAGACTGAGCTGTCAGCACGGAGCCCTAGGCGGGGCTCGAACCTACAAACCATGAGATCATGATCTGAGCCGAAGTCTGATGCTTACCCGATTGAGCAACCCAGGCAATCCTTAAAACTTTTAAGTAATCTCTACACCCAATGTGGGGCTTGAACTTACAACCCTGAGATCAAGAGTTGCATGCTCCACTGAGATAGCCAGGCACCCCTATAATATTGTGGGATTTGATCTTCCAATATTTTCTTGAACATTTCTGCATCTATGGCCATGAAAGATATTGTGGTTTCTTCTGTTGCAGTATCTTTACCTGATTTTGGTACATTAGGGTAATGCTGACCTCAATAGAATCAGTTAGATATGTTCCCTCTATTTTCTGAAGAGATTGTAATAGAGAATTCATATCATTTCTTCCTTAAAATATATGTGTCTGGTGCAATCATACACTACTGGATAGGTATTATCCAAATGAGTTGCAACTTATGTCCACACAGAAACCTGCCTAGGAAGGTTTATAGCAACTTTATTCATAGTTGCCCCAAATAGGAAGTAACCAAGATGCTCTTCACAGGTGAATGGGCAGATACAGTATACCCATAGAATGGAATATTATTTGGTGATGAAAAGAAACGTGCTGTTGTAAACAGAGTAGAGTGATGATTACCAAGGGCTGGGAGGTGAGAGAAATGGTGAGATGCTGGTCAAAGGGCACAAGCTCAAGTTATAAGATGAAGGGGTTCTCAGGATGTAATGCACAGCATGGTGACTATAGTTACTGTGTTGTATACTTGAAACTTACTAAGTGTAGACTTTAAGTGTTGCCACCACACACACACACACACACACACACACACACACACACGGTAATTGTGTGAGGTTGATGGATGTATTAACCTGAGAGTGGGGATTATTCCTTGAAGTAAATGTATTTTTAATATTTTTTTTAAATTTATTTCTAGGGGAGAGAGAGAGAGACAGCGTGAGCTGGGGAGGGTCAGAGACAGAGGGAGATACAGACTCTGAAACAGGCTCCAGGCTCCGAGCTGGCAGTCAGCACAGAGCCCGACGCGGGGCTCGAACCCACGAACCGCGAGATCATGACCTAAGCAAAAGTCGGACGCTTAACTAAGCCACCCAGGCGCCCCGAAGTAAATGTATTTTGAATTATGTTGTACACATTGTATACACACACACGATTTTATCTGTCAATTAAATCTCAGTGAAACTGGAGGAAAAATGAGCCATCAAGCCATAAACAAACATTAAGTGGCCTTAAATGCACATTGCTAAATGAAAGAGGCCAATTCGGTATATTACCAATTACATGATATTCTGGACAAAGCAGAAGTATGGAGATTACAGAACAAAAAGATCTGTGGTTGCCAGCCATGAGGGGGAGGGGAAAGGGGAACAGGTATACTGAGGGGAGAGAGGGTACACGGAGCTCTGTGTGCTAGCTAGTTATTCTGTCCATCCAAAACTATTAAAAACAATAAAGTCTA
>NW_027533081.1:443782-481007 GCF_008692635.1 Crocuta crocuta | reverse complement strand
ATCAAAAAAAATAAAATCTACCAAAAAAAAAAAAAAAAACTAAGGAAAAGAACAAAGGGGACTGAATGGCCAGATTTGAAGGCGAGGAGCTCTCAGGAGGTGCAGGGGTCAGGAAGTCATCAGGCTGGTTTGAGAACCACCAGTGAGAGATACAGGTGCCTCAGGACCCAAGAGGATTCTGGCAAGGGTAAGTTAACTGCTTTTTTTGGGGGGAAGTAAAAGAGTGCTTATTTATTTATTTATTTATTTTTACAGAGAGTTTATTGTCAAGTTGGTTTCCATATAACACCCGGTGCTCATCCCCACAAGTGCCCTCCTCCATGTCCATCACCCCCTCCCCCCAACTGCTTTCTGAATTTAATGCATGAATTAGAGTCCTGGGGAGCAAAACGCGATCATAAATACAGCCCAAGTTCTGCTTTTTGCACAGAGTAAACGCAAGAAAGCAGCAATGGAAAGAGATACAGAATGACCTGGAATTCTCAGCACCGGTCTGCAGCCTTCCCCATCGTACATACGGCATCTTCCACACCATGTTTTCTAACTGTAATGGTTGCTCTTTTCCAGCTGCCACAGCGACACAAAATATTAAACCTCTTGAGACCTGTCAGCTGCATTTTAGAAATTTCCCTGCGTACCAAGAGTGCTACCTGAATCTTGGGGACGGTAGGACTGTCAGCCTGAGTGGCGGGGTGCTTTACAGGAAGGACTTCACTTCTCTGCTCTGAGGCCTTGGGCCTCAGGGCGTCTCAGGCCTCTCCTCCATCCTCCACTTTGTAATAACATCGGGTTGGGCACACGCTGCAAATTCACCCTTGGGGCTGGGTGCAGAGGGCCCAGCCCAGAAGGACATGGGGTCAGTGGGCGGGGCAGTTCGCAGGGAGCAAGATCGGGGCCTTCTGTACAAGGGAGATCACTGTGACCTGACTCCCGAGGCCTGTGGCTGCCTTCAAGGTGTGATGCAGGCAGGGACGTGTTGTCAAGGACCAGGGTGGAGGGGGCTCCCTAAGGGGCCTGGCGAGGCCCCCCCCAGAACCAGAAATGGGTACCTGTTACCTCCAAGGAAAAACAAACCTAATGCTGAACGAACAAAAAAGGAAAAGGGGAAGGAGAGCACTGACTGGTGCAGCACCTGCTGCAGGCCCAGGGCACACCTGTCCTCCTGAGTCCTAGGGGTCAGTGGGAGGCAGGCGCTGCCACCCCAGTTCCACCCTCAGAGACTTAGGGCCCACATGGCTTTGCCTGAAGCCCCTTGGCTACTCAGCGGTGGGGTCGAGTTTAGGGCATCTCTGACAGCGGCCACTTGGGTGGTGGGGGGCGCATCTGCCTTCCTTTGGGGAGCTGCTCTTGCCGGGGGACACATGTATTCTCCCATCTCAGGTAGGGCAGGCCACCTTGATGATAGCATGCTCTTACATTCAGACAGGGGAGCTTGCACACACATGCAGCCTCATCTACAGCACATGGGAAACGTGAGCAACACAGAGGGGAGTGAAGGGGGTGTCTGGGCCGGCTTGGTGGGCTCTCTGCAGCCCCAGGCCAGCGCAGCCGCACACTACACTTGGGGAGGGAGTCAGCTATTAAATGGTGTGTCCACTGTCTGCCGAGTCTCATGGCCACATCTGAGAAAGGGGAAGACATGCCTGGAGTCTGACTTGTTCTTACAGACAGAATTAAATCCTAAATCGGGGACGTCTGGGCGCCTCAGTTGTTAAGCATCAGACTCCTGGTTTTGGCTCAGGTCATGATCTCACGGTTCAGGAGTAAAGCCCTGTGTCGGGCTCTGTGGTGGCACTGCAGGGCCTGCTTGGGATTCTCTTTCTCTGCCCCTCTCCCCGCTTGTGCATGCACACACAACACTCTCTCAAAATAAACACTGAAAACAAATTGCACAGAATTCACCCAGGGCTGGCCCCTGCCCCTCCCTCGCAGAGTCCTGGTCCCCAGTCCTGGGAGTGGCCGCAGAAATGAGCACACATGCACCCTGGCATTCATCTCTGAGGAAAAACAGTACAGAGCAGGAGCTGAGGCATCCTGTTTCCTCTTCTGTCATGACATCATCTGCCTTTTCTGTCCTCATTTTACTAAGATACTTTGTCTCATCTGCATATTGCTGGCAGTAGCTACTTGTCTTTTTGGGGATGAATTCGGGAAGCCTGGGGCCTCCTGGGACTCCTCCTCGTCCTGTGCTCCCTGCCGGGCACCGTCCCGCTGTCAGGGGCCCAAAGAGCAAACACTGTCCCCGTGGTGCTCTCCTAAGGCAGGCCATCACTGATGGTGCAACTCCTTCCTTTTTGAAACCTGCTTTGGTCCAGCATTTCCCTTCCGGCATTTTTCCATTCTGAGCCAATGCAGCTGTCTTTACAGCCTTAGGGACTTTTCCATCTAGCAGTGCCGGTGCCTCTTCTAAAGCTGCGCCAGTTGGCACCTCTCATTCTTGTTTGCTCTTCTTTAAGCACTTGGACTCTTTGTGGTTTTTACCTTAGAATTTCATGCCTGTCTTCTCTGCCATGGGATGGGCACCACGAGGGCAGCTCTGCTTGTTTTGTTCTCTGCAATACTCACTGCGCGCAGTGGGTGCCTGGCACTCGCCCGAGCTGAGCCCAGCATCAGCCCCGGCTTTGTTCCCCACTGGCTTACAAGCTCGTCTTTCTTATCTACTGCCCCACCCCAACTTTACTTGTACTTCCTCAGTGGTCTTAATTTTCCTGCACTTTCAGGATGCCTTACTGAACCTACCCACCGGACACTCCTGCTGGTAACTCTCGAGCTGTGGGTCCACCCCTGACCACCATCAAGTGCTGTCACCAGGGCCTTGTTCTGCTTTTTTGTTCCCAGCCTTTTCTAGCACTTGCTCCATTTTTGAGTCCTCTAGGGCAGAAGCATGATGCTACCCACGGGAGGGTGACAGGGAAGGTGCTGGGTAGCCCCACCCTTGCTTACTCCAAATAGGCAAATTGTGATTTCACAAAAGGGTTCTGGTGACTAAAATATTTGAAAATCACTGCTGTGTCGGATGTGTGCACACAGCAAAGACTTTCAAAAGCTCTTACAAAAAACAATTCCTAAAAAAATGTCAGCACTGGATCCCTGTAGCTGGTTTCCCACATCCCCATCCATGCCCCGCTTGCACTAGTGTCCTTCTCCCCCCGGGGTGGCTGGCTCAATCTCAGAAACTCTACATCTTCTAGCCTATAAGCCAGCTGGCTCCCCACGGAATGGGAATACTTTAGTGTGGAAGTAGTGCTAAGGAAGGAAGTAGAGGCAAGGTCTAGGGTTTAGAAGGGGAAAAAGGGGAGCAAGGATTTCTGGGAGTGGTAATGGAGCCATGGGTCCCTGATTCCCCTAGGTGGTTTGTCAGCTTGGTGACCCTCTGTGAGGAGACAGCTAGCTCATGTGCCCATGCTGCCCATCTGCAGCTTGGGCCCAAAACTTTTGGGCCTGGTGTTCACGTGCCCGGGCCCCTGCACATCTCATCCCCTCTTTCACACCCAAGACATGACTTCCCTGTCCTCCCACTATTTCCACAGCTGTTAAGAGGCTTTGTCACCCTTCAGTCTTACTAAAAAAGGGGCGATGGCTTCCCTGCTCTTCTGGCCAAGAAATGAAAAGAGAAAAGCATCTCTATACCCAACATGTGATGGATCTTGTGTTCCCATCATCTTATGGCCTCCCCCGGACTCCATGGGCCATCTTGCCCAACCTTGCAAACCCAGCTGATGACACCGCTGCATGGGAAGAACACTCAAGCCCCACGGATCAGTACTTCACGACAGACTTCTGGGCATCACCTCAATCAGGGCCTCACAGAGACAGGCATTCTGCTCATTTCCACTTCTCAGGCTGCTTCTTCCTTTTTCTTGACAGAGGCCCTGTTTCCCACTTGACCTGAAAAAGACCTGTCATGGGGCACAGCCTCTTTCCATTTCCTCCTCTCTACATTTCCATCAAAGCACTTTGGTCTTCAGCTTTCCTTGGTGCCAGGCTCCGAAAAGGAGCCCCTTGTGCCATGTCCTACTTGACCCACCCCTTACCTGGGCCTCGGCCCTGTGAAGCCCAGCAACACTGTCCTGTCTATCCCTCCTCAGACTCAAATATGGTCAAGCCACCTACAAAAAGCCTTCCCCTCATACTCCCCTGTGGACACACCCGGTCCCTCTCCCTCCTGCATACTTGAGGTTCCAGGTGGGTCTACACCTGCCTCCACCTTGTCTGTAACCCTGTGACCTGGGCTTGGCTTCTGCTCTTCTCAGAGAGCTAGCTGCTCTGTGACCACCGGTCAGCTCTGAACACTCTGGTTCTGATTAAATACAGAAAACCAAGATGTGAGTCTATGCTGCCAGCTGGGATGGCTGCACTACTGCTAAGGTAAGGAGCTCCTCATAATTAATGCAGAAAAAATATAATTACTAATACCTTGTGCTGAATAAGGAAGACGATCATGATAATCGATTTCTGTAGGATGTGGACAAAACAAAGGGTGTTAATCTCTCAGAGGGAAAGTGAATGTGATCATCCCATGAGCGTTTCAAATACCTATCAATTTAGGTGAGATCAGCTCACTTCCCTGAAGAAAGTTTCAGACAGGTGCTCCCTCTCAGGTGAACAGAAAGTTCGGTTAGCAGACAAAAACAAATAAATCATTTAGGAAGATCTTCCACTTACTACTTGTTTTGAGTTACTAGGCTAGAAACTTAAAATATATTTGTATAATCTTTACGACATGCAAGGTTCCAATTTACAGTCAAAGGTCTGGGCATACGGGCTGAAGCACAGAGCAGTACAATGACTGGCCGGAAGCCAGCTGCAGTTATAAGCAGAGGGCAGGTTTTGGACCCAGATTTATGGGCCCAAAGCCTGTATTCTTTCTACACCACCAAACCAGAAAAATTTCCAGTGTTTCTGGCCTGTAAATAAGTCACTGTATGACGCCCCAAATTAAGAAGAACCAAATGTCTGAGAGTCCCTAATACATTCATGACATCCTGACCTGAGAAAAGAGGCTGCCAAGGACACCTGCCCTGGCAGCAGTGGCTGAAGTGTAGGAAGATGAGAAGAGATGCACATGGGTGCTGTGTCAGGACTCCCAGCACTGCCTTCTTCCCCCCTCTATAGCCAAGTATCTGAAGAACAATCTGGAAAACCTGATGGAGTACTAAAATCCCACTGACCTCCAGAGCACCAGCTTATGGTTCTATCAGTGATTACTGTAAGCAAAGTCAAAATACAAACACACATACTTGGGAAGCATTGTAATAAAGGCATAGACGATTTCATATTTTCACATATGAAATTCCAATTAAACTATACATGCACAGTACTATGTTATTTTGGTAACACAGGGACACAATTTAATGATTCTAATTTTTTTGTAGTTTTTTTTTTTTTACAAGTCAGGTGCCATAAACATTCAAATAATCCATCTTTTAAAAAGTACGTTTACAACATCAAAAGAATTAAGATGAAATATAAACCTTTCTACTTACAATTTTTATACAGATTAACCAAATCACAAATACCACAAATAAATGTTAAATTGTAACAATATAATGAATAAACATTCAGATTCTTAATAAAATCTTCCTTTAACATTTTTTTTAACTTACCATTATACTAAATAATCTATGCAGAGTTTTGGGGTACAATACCAAGAAGGCACCAACAGTACAAAGCAGTTACAAAGCAGTTTCAGAACTTTCTCGAGTGCTCTACACGGATAAACAGCACAAAAAAGGCAACGAGCTTCAGGTAAACCTGGTGCAACCCAGAGAATTAATTCCCTCTGGATTCTCAGTCGTTTCCGATCCATGATGCCGAGCTGGATTACAGTGAGAGAAACCACATACCTACTGTTACATGCTTCTCATCCGCACTATAGGAGTTATCATATTTCAAACACCAGCAGGACAATTTTAAAGCATAAATGCTTTAAAAATGTATAAGCAAAAGGATTACTCAGATTTTCAAAACCACTACATTTACAAAAATATTTCCCTTAAACTTGGGATTGCTCCAAAACATTGATTTACAAATATAAAAGTATTATGGAAGGACCCAAAGCATGTGTGCATATGTATGTGTGTATTAACATACTGTTACCATACTATATAAAAGTTACCAATTTAAAAACCGTATTAACATATAAGCAAATAAAGGTAAAACAGTCTCCTCTGAATGGTCTGAACATTATGTGGCATGTGGCGTGGGCAGTATACCTTGGTGACTCCTTATGTAGACTGAGCCACTGACGAGCCACGTGTGGCTCCAAAAGCTGACAGGACCCTCCACACCCATTGCCTGTGCCTGCAGCAGCAGGACTGTGGCCACACCACGCACTGTGTACTGCGCACAAACACCACGATATTCTTCTATCCATGCAGCAGAGTGGTCTGCGTGTCTCCATTAGCTCTGAAGACTTGTGTCAGCACAGTCACGAGTTCTCTCAAATTCATTCCACTGGCTTAGTTAGGTATTTTGTTTCATACTAAATGAAAAGACTGGAATGTTTCAACAGGAATTTTTTGCTTGCTTTTTAGACACCAAAAAAAAGCCATTAGTCTGAAAGCTTATTTGAGCTTACTAAGAATGGAGACATTCAGTGTCACCAATATGAATTTGGATGACCTAATCGGGACATTTTTAGAGATGTTAAGAAGATCCAAATGAAGATCCAAATGATGAGCCTATCACACATAATAGCTAGTACTTTTCACAGGTACCTTGATTAGAACAAGCCTCTGACCTGTTAAGCCAAGTTTGACATGATTAAAAAAGCACACAACTTACGGCTACAGTGATGCTGGAACGCAGTTAGTGGTTTCATGCCAATCTGACTCCACAGTACCGCTGAGGGGCTGGGAAAGCCCACAGTCCTCAGGTATTAGTAACCAAGGCTATGGCTTTCTGGTTAGAGGACTACAGATTAACCTCCTAAGAATACTAACATTCCATTTAAAAAGTACAAAGAAAAAGAGTAGGAAAACTGTCAAGGCTCCTTTTAAAATGGAAACTGACTCATCAATGTATCAGGTAACAGTCAAACCTCTATCCTCTCAGTGCCGTGCAGATCTTTCCACGGCAGCTCTGAGCATGAAGCGAAAAACCTCGTTTTTCTTGGGCAAGAATCTAGATATGTTCTGATCTCTGAGGCGGAGTCCGCCATCCTTCGTTAGCCTGTGAGGTGTGAGCACCAGCACCCTGGGCCAGGTGGTGTGGGCCAAGTGACACCGGGCAGCCCTTCCTAACACCCAGTTGTGCTCAGCAGGAGGTCTGGGGCACATAGGCACGCCCTCTTTAGAAAGAACCAGAGAATTCAACCTGAGACGTTTGGGCTTCTTCATCATAGTTTGATGGAATTTCAGACCTAGGATTTGAGTAATGAAACACGTCAGAGTTGATTCTCTGCTGTGCAGAGGGAAACTAGGATCTTACAAAAATGCCTTCTACATCATTTTATGTAAACCAGTGTCGGGGCAGTGCCCAGATGGGAAGGGGAGGCCCACAAGCGTTTCTGCTCCAAGCACAAACTGAAGCTGACTGTCCACTTGGACACGCTGATCCAGAGGAAATCAACACTGAATCTTAACATGAATATGAAGATCAAAGATGTACATTTATTTCCATGAATTACAAGTGCATTTCTGTTCATATTAGCAGGCAGTCTTTATATAACCCATTCTCCATTGCTGTCAAAAATCAAACAAGAAAAAAAGGACAGCTGAGAAATAAAAAGCTAAAAATAGAATTATTTTTCCTAAGTGATCTGCTGGGTAGCATTTTCCGTGGAACACAAACTCAGAGGTAACAATAAATTTTTCGTTTCAATCATAGGCATGTGGCACTTGGACAGTCATCTCTGCACAGAAAGCTGTAACAGTCATGCGAGGGTACAGTAATTATTGAACAAGGCAAATTTCTCACCACAGAGAGCAGTGGGGGAGTCAAGAGGAGGCACCGCACTGGGACAGAACACCAAGTCAACGCCACAGTGTGCAGTGGCAGGAACAAATACTTAAAGAGATCAGGATAATATGGGATAGGGCTCCAAACATGACTTAGTGCTAGCTTTTTCTCATGGTCTTAGCTCAGCAGTATCAGAAACATTTGAGAGTACTTGATGACAGAACAGTGCTTCACGTCATGAGCTCATGAAGGCTTTATTACAAATTGTTATATTGTAGGTTGAAAAATGAACTTGAGATGCTGACATGCTGTAGGAGGAAAAAGAATTGTATACTTTCTCATTTAAAGATGCAGGGCTCCTCTCTGCTAAATCCTGAGGCATTGAATGTGGTTACACTGGATGTGGCACACCACACGATGTAGCTCGGGGGTATACATACACCTGTGTGTGGAGCTCTGCCCGTGACATCCGGGTGGCCTGCTGGCTGCTTCTCCAGACCCTCTCCTTAGCACCCTGCTGTGACCCGTGTACATCTCTCACTAAATCCCGAGTGCAGCTGCCACTTTACATCTTTTTGCATAAGCCTTGGCAACAGTACTGCAGATAACACATTTTGGCAAGTGTTATACCTCTGTAAATGGTACAAGTAACCACAATAAATCTACAGAGTGAGGCTGTGGGATGCAGTACGTCTTTCTTTTATTTAGAAAAATGATTGAGTTTCCTAAAAGCTGGGCAAATAGCACAGACTTTAAATATGTTAGTGACTAACATGATATGAGAAAAGACACGGGCAAGCACCCCCAAAGATTCCCGAGACGGGAGCACTCACCGCAGGCTGCAACGTCATCCCAGGTGTTTCCACATACTCCTGCTCTGGGGATACACTTACGGTGAAAAGGTGAAGTGCAAATAAGGGGCTGTCACTGACTTAAAGTGCCCTAGGTAGTAGCCTTCCCTATCATAAAGTGAGATGCCAGTGACGAGAGCCAATCTGGAATGAACTATTTCTGGTGTGACTGTATGGGTCAGCAGGGCGTCACCTAGGAAGGATTCAGAAGAGGAAGGAACCACTGCATCTTTCAAACCAGAAAGCGATTAGTGACTAAAGCAACGGTAAGCAGTAGGTGCACTGAAAGTACATACTGCCACAGGTCACCGGTGGGTGACACACACAGGGATGCCAGGAACAGTTCTCTGGACTGAAGGAATTCTTTGAAAGCATAAAAGCCACAACTACCAGAAACCGCCCCTCCGAACGGCTCAAAGGAGTCAAGGTGGATAAGCCGAGACGGGCTGGAGACAGGACCGGGGTCAAGAACTGGGAAGAACAACACCGATGTCTGAGCACGTCCAGTCCTCTGAGCCCTTGTCCTATTGAAAAACAAACAGGCAAGCCTATGAGTTAAGAATGACCCACGTTAAAACAACATTAGCAGCAGCTATTAGGGAAGTGGAGAAGTGAAAAGAATGAACCAACATCATTACAAAAACTGGAAAAGTGAAGGAAAAAAAAAAAAGCAAAGGAGAAAATATTCCTACAATAAGGTCGTTTCACCTGGAACCACTTGGCCTATGCACCACAGGGCAGCTCCTAAGAGGCAGGCTCTGCCTCTAGTCTGTGGGCGTCTCTTCTTGGGATAGCTCAGAGGACGTTTCCGTGACAAGGGTACACACCCGCATGCACTCCATGTTTCCAAGATGCATTTTATTAACTACGATACCCGCCACTCCAACGGTGAAAAACAAAATCTGAAGGTCTTTGTAAAGGATACACATTTATGCAAAGTGCTTGTCAGCTGCCTCCTATTCTATTATTATTATTATTTAATAATCTCTATGGCCAAAATGGGGCTCAACCTCACAACTCTGAGATCAAGAGTCAAGTGCTTCACCAACTGAGCCAGACAAGCACCCTTGCTGCCTCCTATTCTTAGCAAGTTTCTTTTCCTCTCTGGATGACCAGGTAGGATAGAATCAACCACACAGTGTCAAGTGTGCTGTTTTAATGCTCAAGTTTCGGCTGACTGCGACAAAACAAGGCAAAAATGAAGTGCTGGTTGAAGTATGAAGTTAGCGGGCCTGAATTCCGATGAGGCAGGGAACTGTGGCTTGGTTCCCATGGGCAAAAAGATGGTTCTCATTGTGCAGGTCAGAGGTGATCAGACAGCTATTTCCCCACCAGGCCTCCAGGACAGCACCCTGAAAGGCAGCAGGTGGCATTCTGGAGATAGCCTTAATTCATTTACTGTACTTGACAGAACCCACCTGGCTCTCCAGATGTCTGCATATAGGTCTCCTGCAAGAGGTCCGCCAGGAGCATCACACTATCAAAGTACAAGTAGCACACATCTTCCCTGATTATTGTGGTAGCTCTATTTTCCTTGAAGAGATTACATTACAAATCAAACTCACTCTAACCTATTATAGGTTCTCAAGGGCGAACATCAGGATCCTCTGCAGAGCTTGTTAAAGCACAGATTGCTAGCAGGTAAGGCATAGATGGACCACACTTTTGAGAACCACTGCCTAAGGCATCCATATGTAATGAATTAAGTTCCTCCCCAGGTCTCTGTTAGTTTTGTATCACCCTAGGGAGAAGTGAAAACATTACCACCCCAGTCATGTTCTGTGTTCCTGTTCTGAAGAAGCCTGCTTGAGATGGCTGGGAAGGTAACGGTGTCAAAATGCAAATAAAATAGACCTTTTCTTTAGGGAGACCCTATTGTTGTGAAATGTTTGCTAGTATGATCTAGCAGAATGTCACTCCGGTATTTCACAATGCACTTTTGGACAAGATGGCTTTCACCTACCACTCAAGAGTCAGGGCAGGAAGGATGCATATTATAACCCCACTCTGTGATGGGGAGATGGGACTCAGAGATGGGAAATGACCTCCCTCTAGAGGGATGCTGTTCTGAACTGCAGCCAAACCTACCGGCTGAGAGAAAATTAACCAATCTACCTGAGAAAATTCACCAACAGGCAGATGAGGGAGAAAGTCAGGTACTTATCTTCACCAGCCTCTGAGAACAGGAGGTTTGTCACAAAGTTAACCATGTACACATTCTTAACTTTTTAGTGGACACGTTTCTAAAACTGACCCACTTAAACAAAATACAATGAACACACTTTGATCCTTTAAGACCACTCAGGGTATCAGTAAAGCCTATGACCCAGCAAGAAGGGACTTCCTCTGCAGTAGTCTTTGTCATCCCCACTGCCCACAAAGGGGTCCCATGGCTGTCCTCTGAGGCCCTGTGTGGGCATGTTTTTCAGCTCTTTCCTTTGTAGCTGGGCAGTCAACATCACCTGTCTCTAATGTTCCTGTATGCTCCCAACACCTGCATCTCCCTGACTCTCCAGTTTGTAGCTTCTCATCTCAATGCTATAGGCTGGGAACTCTGTGAAACTGCTGCACAGTTTTGTGAATGAGTTCCTTGACCTTTTCCAGGGCACAGAACTACTCCAAGACAGTGTGGAAAGCTTACAAGAAAATGGGCTTCTTGGTCCCAAAGACCTAGGCCTTCCAAATTTTGCTGCCAGCATACAACCTTCAGCAAAATGCTTAGCTTAAACATGTGCATCTTCAGTTTCCTTAATCATAAACACGAGCTGTGTGCTGACTTGTTGCTGTGATTATCAAACCTTCCCAGAATTTGATGGATGCCCCTAGCTCCATCTTCCTCTGGATTCACTTTTTTTTTTTTTAAATGTTTTATTTATTTCTAGGAGAGAGAGAGAGAGACAGCGTGAGCAGGGGAGGGTCAGAGAGAGAGGGAGTCACAGACTGAAACAGGCTCCAGGCTCTGAGCTGGCAGTCAGCACAGAGCCCAACGCGGGGCTCGAACCCATGAACCGCGAGATCATGACCCAAGCGAAAGTCGGACGCTTAACCGACTAAGCCACCCAGGCGCCCCCTCTGGATTCACTTTTATATTCTAGGTGACTGTATTATAAGTCAGTCCTGATGCTGCCACCCTCCTTTGAAATGCATAAGAAAAAAATAAAATAGATTGGTAAGTAGATGGAGGAACAGATGGAACAGATATGTGAGAAAGCATGCACAGAAAAGTGTTAATCACAGAATCTAGGTGGTGGGAATGTGGGTTTCTATTGTAAAGCTCAACTCTTCACAGTAGTTGAAAATTGTAATTTATTTATTTATTTATTTTTGAAAACTGTAATTTAAAAAACATTGTTAAGTAACTAGGTCTATTGAGGTGATCCTTTTGATCACAGAATCCAGGTAGTGAGAATGTGGGTTTCTACTGTAAAACTCAACTTTTCAGAATAGTTGAAAATTGTAATTTAAAAAACAGTGGAAGTAATGTATAAAACGAATCATTATGCTTACACCTGAAGCTAAGATTGTTATGTCAATTATAATTCAGTAACAAAAAGTTGGGGGGGGGGGAATCAGGCTATAAAGTGAACTAAACACACAGTGACCGTCCTTGCCACCCTTCTATCTGGTAACAGGCCCCAGTTCTAAAGCAGCAGGAGCATCCTTGCCTTTGTCCTGCCCCTCTCCGTGGCTGTTGCACTGCCTTTTTCCTCTAGCAGCTGGGCCAGTGGTCCCAAGAGTGCTTGCTCTCTGAGGTCACCCAATATCCTTACTGCGCTAGAATCACTTGCCCTGCTGCTTTAGGACTGGAAGCAGTCTGGGAGAAGAGGGCTTCTTGGCAAGCCTGGGCTTCAGTCGCCCATGCAGGCCTGATTCCCTGGCCTCATACTGCTGAGTGCCTCCCCAGACAGCAGACTGCTCCCTTCCCAGCACTCTGATGCTGGTCTTCCTCAATCTTTGGGGCCTACACCTACCCTGGCACAGCACCCATGACACTGTGTCTGATTACTTGTTGTCTACCTGTGTCCTGCCATCAAGCTGTTAGAAAGCAAAGCCTAGGTCTTATTCATCTTTACTGCCTTCCTACCTGGAATTAGGAAGTACTCAATGGTGAAGAAATGAATGATGAAAAACTGCTAATTGTGTCAGCCGTGGGTACTCTTTTACACTAAAAACATGCATGGCAGTTCTGTGTGTCTTTGTTCCTTACTCCTTTGTGTGCTCCTCTGAGGCCAGTTTCAGTTTTGTTTGTTCTGCTAACCCAGGGAGTCTAACATGCACCTGACTCAGAGGAAGCACGTGGTATGTGTGAGCTCAAACCAGAACAAGATGGGTAAAAACAGGCCACCAAGTGATTTCAGGAAAATAAACTGTTAAAGGGATTGTGAAGGAAGAAAAGCACTGAAATAGCTCGGCTCAATATTCTAGGTCAGTGGTCAGCAAACTTCTACATGTCAAGGGTGAGATAAAACTTTATCTACAAAATCTGGAGACAGCTGATCTGACCTTGTGCAGACACAGGGAAGGGAGAGCAGGCTCTGGGAGAGGGAAGATCATTTCCACTGTGAGCAGAGAGACCAGGAAGGAGAACCCATGGAGACTCAAGGGGTAAAAATGGCTAGGTCCTGGAGACTGACTTTCTGTCAATAAGTACATAACAAATAGTTTAACAGACTGTGACACCGTGAAGTATGAAAAGAGAATCCAACCCTTGCTAGACTTTGTCCTCCTCAGCCCCCTGCTAAGACCTTCCCAACCTTCTCTCTCTCCTTCAGACACTTCCCCAAGCACTTGTTAACCAGCACGGTCCTAATGTCCTGTGAACACATGCCCCTTCCATACGTCACTTACTTTTGAGTTCGTCTTTTAGGACACATCCAGTGCTAGGCTAAGCTCCCCTGGCCCCTGGAAGCTAGGGTTAGGAAATGTGAAGTTTTTCAGAGTTTCTGCTCCCTCCACTCTCCTGAACACACTGCTTTTCATCTCCACAGCCCTCATCCAAACCTCTAGCCTCTGGTCCGGAAGCTCATAGATCTGTGTTCATCTCCCACCCAGTCTTCTCCAACCCTCCCTGTCAGACTTCTTACGGAAACCATATTTTCTATCCCCCACACTTTAGAAGAGTGTATTCCCTAATGGTTCCCAACCCTTACTCTGGTTTCTATGGCTTTCTGTGGCTGATATGGTCACATATTCTCAGATCCTTTCTACCCTTCCCCTGTCCTCTGTTCTTTTTTTTTATTTAAAAAAAAAATTTTTTTTTAAATATTTTATTTATTTCTAGGAGAGAGAGAGAGAGACCGCGTGAGCAGGGGAGGGTCAGAGAGAGAGGGAGTCACAGACTCTGAAACAGGCTCTAGGCTCTGAGCTGGTAGTCAGCACAGAGCCCGACGCGGGGCTCGAACCCACGAACCGCGAGATCATGACCCAAGCGAAAGTCGGACGCTTAACCGACTAAGCCGCCCAGGCGCCCCTCCTGTCCTCTGTTCTTAATGACAGGGCTGGAGCTTGTGAAATGCACTGCTGAACTTCATTGGCAACTGGCTTCTGATGAGATTCTGCCAATGGCTGGCACATAGGAAAAGCCAGGTTTCCTTTTTTCTGCTTCTTAGTGACACAGGACTTTTTAGGAGGTGGGGGGGCTCCTGGCTTCAGAGGCAACAGATAGTGATGGTGGCTACAGGCTCCAGAGATCCCCCACATCAGTGGCAGTAGAGGCTCCTGACCCCTCTTCAGTGAGGGTAACGCTCTAATAGCTGCAGTTAAAGCAGGTGCCCAGCACCCTTACTGTGTGATGATCAAGGACCCTGGCTAACACCATTTTTCTTTTGCTCCTTTAGCTGGAGACCAGGAACAACTTCCTGCTGTTTAACTAATCTGCAAGTAACCCTACCTGCTTTGCCCTCTGGCCCTTCTAATGCCCTCTGATCAGTTATATGTCCTCTTGTGAAACACCTCAAGCAGCTTTTGCTTTTGAGCCTTGTACTGTCAACCCTCAGCCTGAACCATCATCTCCAGATCCCAATACACGAAAACAGAATGGACAGGGCAGGAAAGAATGGAGCAAAGAAAGAGTTTTACCGGATGCCTACTGTCACAGAACCCACTCTTCCCTACCTGCCCTCAGAAAGCCTCTAGTTCCAGTGTGGGCGCAGCAGCCCCACAGCCACTAGCAGGCATGCTGCATATGACACAGGTGCCTGTGGAAAAACACCTCCAGCCCCTCCCATGTCAGTCTGTCCAAAGCATTTCCTCAGCAAATGCTTCAGGCCTTGGGTTATAATTCTTTACTGCTCATTTCTACAGGGTTCAGCACAACTCTCACTCCTTTGCTCACTCCAGAATTCTCAAACAATTCCTTCTCCTCTTTCTATATGTTCTCTAAAATCAAGATCTGTGTTTCCTTTCTTCTTGGAACACACAGTTTTTAAAAACCTGATATCACTGCATTGTCCATCACCCTTTCTGTTAAGTGCATGAAGCTGAAACATGGAGCTCAAGGAAATTCCTTTTTCCATTTAGTAATGTTTAATTTATATTCTCTCTCCACAGCCAGGGTTTATCATATGGCTAAAGCTCTAGGTACCTGACAAGTTTAAGACCTGTATCCCGGCTGGAACCTGGCCGTTTCTTCGAAGATGAGTTCTTTGAGCTTTTCCTTGGGCAGGTCGTCCAGCTCCATGTCGAACTTGAACGGTGCCTCAGCAACGGGCTGCAGGAGAGCACAGGACACAGGGTAAGTAGGAGTGGCTATGGCTGACGGAGTTAAACATGGACTCATAAACGGCTGTGGCTTAGACTCTGAAATGTATACAGTGGCACTGACATCTATGAAAACCCAAGCGCTTTGACATGCACCTACGAACCAGCATCCTGCCTATGCACTCCATAAGGCACACTTTGTAGGAGCTTGCAGTAAATCGAAGGGAGCAACTAAATCCACTTTAAGAGTACTTTTCTGAAATTATTACTAATCCCAGAATAATTTTCAAAATTTTAAGGCACTAAGTGTTGAAAAATAGAAATTTACTGTTGTGGTGGTGGTACATTTATACAATCAAAGCTGATGATAAATAAATCTACTTCATGAAATACATCATAGTTATTTTCATATGAATATTATGGAGTCATTAAAAAAGAAGCTGTAAGGAAGATTAATATCACGGAGGAAATGCACATGTTTGCTAAACAAAATGAACACTATTCTTTAAAAAATTTAAATACAGAAATTTAAGACTGGGAAGGAAATATTCCAAAATCTTAGTAACTGTGTCATAAGACTACGAAGTAATCTGTGTTGTAGTTTCCTGCAAGTTTTCATTTTTGAGCACACCTTATAAATAATCAGAAGGTTATTTAAGTACATATTTAAAATGTCTATATCAAAGAATTCTCAGGACAAAAAAGGAAATTAGTCAATTGATACTATTTAAATTTTGATTTTTAGGTACCCCCAAACTAATGCCATGTTAACAGAACTAATCTGATGAGGATACCAGCTGTCACCAGGCACTCCTAGATTTTTATCCATGTGATCCTCACACCAGGCCTTTAGGATAAGGAAACATGGACCCCAAATTCTGCACTACGCTTTGTTCTCTTGATATGGGGGAAAGGATTCATGTCCATTAGAAAAAAACAAGTAGCTAGCCCTCTCTGAAGGACAGCTCTATGTGTGGGGTCACACTGGTGTCCTATATATGTCCTACTGGGTTTGGGGTACTGCCCAGGCTCACCGTTAAGACATGGGGGGCTCAATGGGCTAGTCAGTGCCCCAAGCCTTACACTCTCACCTACCTCCCTGTTATTTACTAGTTGTAGGTATCTTTGCAAGCTGCCCCCATTATTTCTGAGGGGAGGGGATAGAGATGGAAGGGGGCTGATTGAGAAATACTTTTTTTGGTTTCTTCTTTCTCTTTCATTTATCAGCTTTTAACTTTTATACTTTTCCCCTTTCCTCTTCCATTTCCCCCTTTAATATTAACACATTCTGCTTGGTTCTCCCCCCTACCCCCCCTTTTAAAACAGGTGTACGAAGTCTTGTTCTCTGTGACCGATTCTCAACTAGAACAATCCAAACTTTGGTTCATATTGCACTTTTCTTCATTACCACCCAGAAAATAAAGTTAAAACTGAAGCTCCAGAAGAATCAAAGAAGCCAAGGAACTGGGACTTTCCTGGAGAGAACATGATACAAAGTATCTTTACCCGGATGTCTGACACGCTCCAGAGGCCTGCCACATCCACCTCTAGACCCACCACAGCTAGCTCTTGTGTCCCCATCCCAAGGAGGCACAACATCCATGAAGTCATCAAGCCAAAGTGGGAACTGTCCAAGCTGACCTCCTCACTTTGTAATGCCCCTCCCCAAACAGGCAGTTGACCTCCTTTCCACCCTCGGGGCAGGCACTTTGATTCAGGTGGCTCTTCCTGCCACAGACCACAACAGTGGTCTCTAGCCTTGGACGCCTTCTTTATCCGTGCTCCCCATTACCCATCCATTTCCCCTGCCCCACCCCTGCTGTAGGTGGCCTGGAGGAAATTTTCTAAGATTTACAAGAATCCTGGGGGATAGGGTAGGGAGAGGTTTCAAACTATACTGACAGCACTAGTCATCAAAGCAGACAATGTGCGCTGTTGAGAGGACCAGGTGTGGCACCATGCACCTCTCAGGTCAATCTAAGCATGACATCTGGTCATTCCCTGATTGGGGCTGCTGGTGGCTGATATCCCTGCAGAAGCAACCAGGAGCACAGGTCTTACCTCATCACTTGGGTCATAATACTGCTCCAGGTATGGATGGGCCAGAGCCTGTTCTACTTCAATCCTCTTGTGAGGGTTGAATGTCAACATTTTGTCCAGTAAATCCAGAGCTACAAATAGAAGGGTTTTGCAGTGGTGAGATGCCAAAGGAACAGTCACTGAATTACTTTCCATTTCCTGTTTAAGTAAACTGACCCACAAAACAATAGAGCTAAGCATTACCATGGGGAGAGGAGCCAATACACTGGGTGCCTATTATCTCTCTGACCTCCTTTTTTTTTTAATGTTTATTTATTTCTGAAGAGAGAGAGACATCGTGAACAGGGGAGGGTCAGAGAAGAGAGGGAGACACAGAATCTGAAACAGGCTCCAGGGTCTGAGCTAGCTGTCAGCACAGAGCCCGAAGCGGGGCTCGAACCCACGAACCATGAGATTGTGACCTGAGCCAAAGTCGGATGCTTAACTGACTAAACCACCCAGGCGCCCCTCTCTCTGACCTCCTTGAGACTGACCATTTGACAATCGCAGACCCAGACTCAGAAAGGTAATGTGATAGCCAAAGGCTGAAAGCGGAAGACCGGGGTTCAAACCCAAATCTACCTACAAAACCTGGACCTTTCCTAAATTACTACTTCGTTTTGCAGGCACCCTAAGCAAAGGTGTTATATATATACTTCTCTTAAATCTACTCCAAAGTCAGCTCTGCAATGGTCCATTTATCTTTCAACACCTAGAGAAGGCCTGCAAGATCACAGAAGAAGACAACAGTCACTTGTCCTACTACTGTGTGGTTTCCAGGTTCTGGGTGAGATCCATGTGTGAAGCACAGGCCTCCTGGTTCAATGTGCAGCTTGGCATCTTTCTACAAGGCCTAAACAAAGTATTCTCTCTCTTTATAAAAAAAAGTTTATTTATTTAAGTAATCTCTATATCCAACATGGGGTTCAAACCCATGACCCCTAGATCAAAAGTCACATTGTCTCCCAACTGAGCCAGCCAGGCACCCCAAAAGTATTCTTTTGATCTGGCCAGTAGTCAGCAGCCAAACATTTCTTTCATGTGCAAAGTGCAGGAATAGAAAGCAAGTGTGGGATCAACAGGACCAGGATGGAGGAACAGCTAATGAACAGCTGTCCCTAGTGCCCTCCATAGCTAGTATCCAGGCACCACCTCAAGCTGTGAGGAAAGCCAAAGGTCACACCTGACAGCAGCTGGAACACAGGTTAAGGGAAATGTGACCAGACAGTTCCTGTATTTACTATCAGGAGCAGCTTTCAATGAGAAAGAATACATGCTAGAAAAGATATTATTGCTCTGGGGGCTTTAAAAAAATGTCTTTTATTTAATGATGCTTAGAACAGTGTTTCCAATTATGTAGCACGTCCTTTCCTCAAATTAAAGCCTTCTGACAGAGAGCAGATAAAGAGCTACCCAGCTCTCGTAAGGCTTAGCTCACAGCCCTGTGACACCCCTGAAAAATCCAAGGACTCCAAGGAACATTTACTGATAATTTACTCCAAGTTTGAAAAACTCCTAGGCAATATAAAGAACACTTAGAGAATGTAGTGATCAATAAACAAAACCAAAAATAAAAACACTGCCACCTACTCAATGAAGCCTTGCTTCTCAGTGATAACCTATTAGTTCAACCTCATCCATCTGCAAATTAGCACACATCACTAAGTCCTGAGAGTAGAATGGTAAAGGAAAACCATTTTAATCATTTACTCACTAAAAAAATGTGTTCAATCATTGAGAGCAGCAGGCCAATACACAGTCTGAATCAGAAATGACCAACTGCTTGTGCGCCAGGAAGTCAGCCTCGAGAGAGCACACGGAGGCTGGGGAAGCTCTTATAGCTGGAGATGACTGAAAGGGCAAGTATAAGAGTATGCGTATGTACACGCACGCGTGTGTGTGCATGCGTGCATGTGCATGCTCACTTCTGGCTCCTACTTGTGACTTCCCTTGTTGCATGTCACCTGCCCTTCATCTTCAAGACAACTGGGAGATAATAAATGTGGTAAACCACATGCTAGATGTCATGAGAAATTTCACATAACAGAGAACTTTTCTCATATCCACAAGGTTGCATTTCTACAAATAGTACATTTTCAAATTTATTTTTGCCTCTATATTCTTCCCAGTACACACAAGGGTACCTTAGGAAATTAGGGAACAGTGACATTTTGCTTTACAGGTTAGAGAACCTTTTAGAGCAGAGGAGGCTCTTAGGAATCTAGAGTGTTGGGCCTTGACTAAAGCACTGTCTGGGCAGGAGAGGTCTTCACCCCTGAGGCCATGACATGAGTTTCAAGGGCCCACGAATGGGCTAGGTTTCAGAGGCAGCTCTTTCAAGGGTCAGGACAGGGCAGCATAATGGTCAAGAAAACAAGCGCCTCTGGCCCTAAGGCAAATCCCACAGAATACCTGGTAGATGCATGAACACGTGACACACCACTTACTGGGCATTAGAGTCTAACTATCCGTAATACAAGTAATAAACCTACCCATTTACTGTTTCTAACCACCACCTACTCCCCCTCACCACTGCAAAAGAACTCACAGACATTTCCCCAAGAAGTTTCTTGAGCAACGAGAAGTCATTTGGCCTTTTGCCCAATTAGACACTGTCAGGAAAAGTCCAGGGGGGTCTGGCCACAAGTCAGATTCTAACAGCATTATTTCTAAGCTCTTGGGGGATACTCTTCCCCTCCAAACCTTGTTGGTACTACTTAAGTCGGGGGCACTTCAAGGCAGCTGGTATTTGGCAGCTTAAGCAGCTCTAAAATAGACCTTTTATAGTTCCTTCAAGTTAAATTCTAGGCCCTTAAACCTACAGGCAAAAAAAAAAAAAAAAAAAAAATTACAAAGGAAGATAGCTTTTATTTTTGCTACTTGAAAAATAACTGGATCTCCTGCTTCCTTTTATTGCTAGTGCTATTTCTGCATTAGTCACAGCTACAGAAGGGGGAAAGGAGAGAAATGGGAAGCAGCTGGCAGGTTCTGATCCCAGTCAGAGTGCCTGGCCTCCCTTCTCCCACGCCACACAGCAATCTACTGGCACCCCTCAGATGGCATGAATCACTATGCCTGTGCATATGCTTCCTTGGATACAGGTTTTATTTCCCCCAAAAGACTGGAAATCCTTTCGAAGCTGGGATTACATCTGACCACGATCCCTGACTCTCCATGGTATCCTCTAACCATACCTTTTTAATTTCAGTGGGTACACAGCAACATGGCCCTGTCCTTCAGGTCCCTCAGCCTTTTTCCCTTTCCATCTTGGCCTAGACCCTGGGGTGAGTCATGCAATTGAGACACGCACCACTGGGTGAGACACGCACCACTGAGGGGCCATCTCACCTACCTAACAAAACTCTCATTCAGGATCAAAGCTGCAACTTGTCACGTCCATCCTCAATTAGAATTTCTGAGCAAGGCCAGAGAAAAAGATCTAGCTGTTCAAACTGTGCAACTGCAACAATGCTTCTCAAACTTTTTTTTTTAAGTTTACTTATTTTGAGAGAGAATAGGGGAGGGGCCAAGAGAGGGGGAGACAGAAAATCTCAAGCAGAGTTCGCACTGCTAGTGTGGAGTCTGATGCAGGGCTCGAACTCATGAACCATAAAATCATCATGACCTGAGCCAAAATCAAGAGTCAGATCCTTGACAGACAGAGCCACCCAGGTGCCCCTCAGAACCCTAATCTTAAGACCAAATAATGATTGATCTTAAAAAGCAGTTAATTAAGCCACAGTTCAAACTACAAGCACTTTTCTTTGAGGAAAAAAACACTGCATTCAGAACAAGGCGGACAAGCTCTATGTATCTCTATTTTCATTCCATCACAGAGAATGTGCAAAAGACATGTGCGCAGGGTGGGATATAATAAAGCAAGTACTTTTTACTGCTCCACCAGAGACATTCTTACGTGCAGTAGGCATTGGCTTTTAGCTATGAGGGCATGGCTGTGCCACTGCCTTATCCTAGGCCGAGGTGCTAGCAGTCTTGTTCACCAGCAGTTCTGCACCAAGAGTGCAGAGGGCAGCACAGAGAAAGTGTGAGAAGACCTTAGTGTTATGAAAATAGTTTTAACCCCATGGACACTCCAAAAGGACTTTTGGGACCTCAGAAGTCTAAGGAGAACACTATTAAGAACTGCTGTACCACAAAAACTCAACATTTTTTTTTTAAGTTTGTTTAGTTTTGAGATGGGGGAGGGAAGGGGGAGGAAAAGAGAGAGCGGTAGAGAGAAGGAGAGAGAGAATCCCAAGCAGGCTCTGTGCTGTAATCACAAAGCTTGACATGGGGCTTGATTTCATGAACCTGTGAGATCATGACCTAAGTGGAGACCAAGACTTGGATGCTCAACCGAGCCACCCAGGTATTCAAGATTTTTAATCTCGTCAAAACCCCTAAAAGCTCTGGGAAATCTGTGCTGAGCTGCTGCTCTAAGATTCTTCTCAACTCACACAGCTTGAATTATGCCCTTCCTGCCAATTAAGCCTTACTAAGGGTACTACCGAGAAAACTGAGGTTCCCAGGATTGACCTTCCTGGTTGACCCTCCACCAGATCCACACACATGCTTACTGTGGAAAGAGGGGACCTTCTTCCTCTTCAAGGCCAAACCTCCACAATGTGTGGCCTGAACGCATCCAGCTCCCCCTCATCTGGACCAGCTGTTTCTGTCTGCGCTTTCCATTTCAAACTTCCTATTCACACTCAGTGCTTTAACTACACTTATGTGGTTACCAATGACCCCTTAATTGGAAGCCTCTCTGTTCCATGGAGACTGCTGAACAGAACATGTCTACTTTCTTATGATGCCATCCCCTGCTTCTGTGAAATAGGCACTAGCTATTTCCTTGCCCATTCTTTACAGTTTTCAATAGTTTCTACTCCTAGTCCACTGGCCATTGAAGGTTCGTGTTCTCCAGCTCTGACACTTGTCATTCTTCTTACCCTCTCAACCTCCTGCATGCTTTCAATGCCATCTGTGAAAAAATTCCTAAATCTATCTTTAGCTTGGAGTGCTGACCCAACCTTTAAACTGATAAATACAACTCTCGATAGGCAATAAAAAAATATATATAGCTTAAAAAAAGTATATAGCTTATGACTCCATTTACAATTAATATATGTATTTTCAGAGTCTGGAAGCTTTTCAAACAACAGGTTATCTGAGAAACGGAGACAGACTTCTTATAGGAATTGCACTTTTCTTAGCAGGAAGAAAAGAACTGTTGGTTTTCCTGCCAGTGCCCACTGACCCTCTAATCCCGTGAAGCTGTGGTTGCACAGGGGGAGTTCTTGGACTTGCTCACACCCCCTGGTTTTGCCATGGAAATGATGACACTGGCCTAGCCACATTCACCTGGATTCCCTTGGCCACAGAGACTGGTCAGGGATGGGTACAAAGAAGCAATGAGCCCCACAGTAGGGTTGAAGCTATTAAGAAACAGGTCAGTGTGACCTGGAGCTGCTGGCGGCCGTCTTGTCACCACGAGAAAAGAGCTAATTAATAAGAAAGACAGCACAAAGGAAGGCAACACTGAATGACAGAGAGGTCTAGATTCTGTGTCCTGGAATCCAAACACTACTGGACTTGTCAGCTATGAGAGCCAGAACAGTCCTTCTTTAGGCCTAACCCACTGGCAGTAGGATCTCATGAGGTGGAGCCAAGAAAGCCTCAAATAGCTGACCCTCTAGTCAGGTTGAATGACTCACCTAAGATCCCACGTCTTGCCTCCAGCACCACAGCCCCATCACTCAATGTAACCACTGCTAATCTTTTGACATATTTTGTAGAATTTTTCTCTGCATTTTCTTTTACATAGTTGAGATCATATATATAAAAAAATGCTATATAACTGCCCCAGTAAATATTGCTCATTGGTATTCTCCTATGCTATAAAAACTTTGTAAAAACTACTTTTAGTGACCTTATGACACTCCTTAAAGTAGAAGCATTAGAGTTTCCTTAACTACTCAGTTAACTTAAGCATTTAGGTTGTTTGTAATGCCTCACAGGTGTCCTTAAATTTATTATGCCCAAACTAAAGTCTCAAAAAATTTTTGCCACTCCCCAAAATATTCTTCCTCCTTTTCCTTATCTATTTCTTCATGTAAATTGTGTTCTTGTCTTTTGCTCATTTATTTATCCATTGAGATCTTAGATTTCTCTCCATTCTTTAAGTACTAATATTAACCATGAATCTAACATCAATAAACTAATAATTCATGTAACTCTCCCAAATTACACTATAAGGTGGGAAATAAAATTTGTTACAATTCTGAGATGAGGAAATTGTGAATCAGAGAGGTTAAGTAACTTGTCCAAAATCAAAGATTTGAGGAGGTGGGGCCTATCAGAATTCAGGAGGCTGATTCCAGAGCACATGGCCTAAACCATGGTGCTATGCTACCTTATTTTTTTAAATTTTTGTAATGTTTTTATTTTTGAGAGACACAGAGAGACAGAGCACGAATGGGGAAGGGGCAGAGAGAGAGGGAGACAGAATCTGAAGCTGGATCCAGGCTCCGAGCTGTCAGCATAGAGCGTGACGCGGGGCTTGAACTCGTGAACAGAGAGATCACAATCTGAGCCGAAGTCAGACACTTAACCAATTGAGCCACCCTGGTGCCCGCTATGCTGCCTTAACATAATAGTTAAGATAGTAATTCTTCAGATGTTATTCAATTTGGAACATTTATACCTACTGCTCACACCTACAATTTATTTTACGCTTAAAATTTTTATGTGATAAAATCTACTATCTTTCTTTTGTTTTCTTGGTTTGTTTTTACAGCTTAGGAAGATAGTCTTTCTCCATGCAGAGATCAGAAAAATACTGAACACTCTAAATATCGCTGGGTTTTAATGCTGTGATTTTTTTTTTTTTGATAGTGAGCACGCGCATGGGGAGAAGGAGACAGAATCTTAAGTGGGCTCCATGCTCAGTGAGGAGGCGATGTGGGGTTCAGTCTCACAATCTGGGGATCATTACCTGAGCCGAAATCAAGAGTCAGACGTCCAACCAACAGAACCACCGAGGTGCCCCCTCGTATGATTTTTAATAATGTACTTAATTATAAATTCTTTTCAAATTCACTTTGAAGTGTGAGTAATGATTTAAGTTGATTTTCTTCCAAATAGTTATTCAACTAGTCCAGCACCATCTGTTGAATAACAATTTCTTCCCCCTCATTGGAGTAATTTTGGAGAAGGTCCTAAGCTAGACTCCTATAAAGAAAAATCTACAATACTACTGGTTCAAAGGATTCAGAAATCAGCAGTCTCCAACAAACATGTGAAAAATATTCAATCTCAGTCTTTTTTTCTTAAAGTAAGCTCTATGCCCACTGTGGGGCTTAAACTCACCACCCTGAGATCAAGAGTCACATGCTCTATTGACTGAGCCAGCCAGGTGTCCCCATCTCAGTCTAATTAAAGAAAAACATATTAAAATGCCATTTCTCCCCCATTTGGTTCACAGATCCAAAAGTTCAATACCCACATTTGCTGAAACAAAAGATGTGTGACAGAACTGCCAAACTGCCCTCCAGAGAGACTCAACCAATTTACAGACCACCAGCTATCTCTGAAAACATCCTTTTTTCCCCACAGCCTTGACCCCGTGGTGGATCATCAAACTTTGGATGCTTTCTACCATTATGAGTGGGGAAAAAGAAAATAATTACTGATCTTTCAAACTATTAGCTCCCTGCAGGCAAGTAATTAGTCTGATTGCTGTTCTAAGTCCAGGACCTTAGAACCCTTGATGGCACAGTGCACGCAGATCTATTTATTATATAAATGAATTTATGTACATTACAGAAGAAAACTAGAAACAACCCGGTGGCAGATTAATTATGGCCACAAATTATTTGCAGCTCCACCACCTGAATCTGGGCTGACCTTGCAATTTGCTTTGACCAACAGATTGTGGCAAAAGTGTCTCCTAAGACCTTGCAGCTTTTCTGCTGTTTCTCTTTTGGAATATTTCTGTCATTCTACAAAGCCCAGTCTGGTCTACTGTGAGATGACAGGCAATGGCACAAAGTAGAACCAAAACTGTAAGATGTAGTGAGGTCACCTCAGACCATGCAACTTGTGGCAAACTGAGCAGACCCACCAAGCTGCATCCAGCCCAGTGGACTTATGAACAAATACATGGTGGTCGTTACAAGGCCCCAAACTCTGCGGTAGTTTGTTATGCAGCAAGAGATAAGTGAAGTGAACTTCAGTGTCCAATACATAACTTGTTAAAGACACTCTGGGTCATCCCTACAAGGGAATACTATGTAGCCACTCTTCATAACTACAGATTATGGAGGGATCTCCAAGATGTAAAAATGAAAAGAATTCAGTCTCGAGATCTCAGAATCTAGAGCTACAAATGCCAGTGGTCTGGACTTTCATACAACCCTGTGATGCATGTACTATTACTAACTCTATTTTATAAATGGGAAAAATGAGGCTTAGAGAGATTAAGTAGTTTGAGGCTCAGTAAGTGGCTGGGCTGTGAATTGAAACTAGGAGGTCTGGCTGGAAAGCCCGTGTTCTAACACATGACATTATACTGCTTGCTCCAGCACTACCAACTCCCATTTTTCCATTTTCTTTATTTTATTTATAGTCCTTCCTTGCTTCATTATTTTCATTCAAAGCTTACATTTCAAAATTAACTTTCTGGATTTTAGTAATGTTAATTGTTATATAAATGAACCAATCTCAAAGTTCATAGCTTTAACCTAAGGACAATAAGCTAAATAAAAACCTCACATAATTTGATACAAATCACAACTAACAATAAAAAAGACTGAAGAGACAAATAGGAGGGAAGCCTGGAGATCTATGTATTATAAAGTCTTAATTATGCAGTTTTGGCAACTTAGGAAATAAGATTTAGGTAACATGCTTGGGACATACCAGTATACATTCCAGTACAAAAACCCATTCCACTATACAAACCAAATCTTATCAGTAACATATGCAATGTTTAAGAAGGTATAAGTTTTAAAAATTTTTATATTTACATTATATAATGTAATTATATATATATTTCTACAATTACAACTAAATAAGTAAAAGCTGTACACATACTGGCAAAGCAAAATAAAGGTTATTTTGGGATTCTGGTAATTAAGAGTATTTCTTATTCTCTTACCTATCCTCCCTCCCTCTCCGTCTCCCTCTTTCTTTCTGTCTGCCTGCCTGACAGGATAACATACTACCTTTATATCAGAAATTTTAAAAGACTGTTCTTCCTATATCCAAAAGAAATTCAATTTTAAACCACCAAATGTTTCTGAACCTGACTTAGGTCAGTATATAATAACAAATTCAACATCTAAGTTGACAGTTATTAAACTAAACACATACAGATACACACACACAAAAGAACAAAAGTCAGAAAAAGCTGAATTTGCAAGAGAAGACTAGATGAGATGTTTTAAAATCATTAAAGACAAACCAGTTCTATATACTGACATGGAAAGATACTCAGACACAATTATATTAATAGCGACCTTTGGGGAATAATTACAAAAGAATTTCACCTTTTTAGTTGAATATTCCTAAGACTTTTGAATTTTTACCACAAATGTTAGCTTATATGATCATTATTTATAAAAAGTAAATCTTAGGTAAAAATATGTATATGTACGGAAATAAAGCTAAAGAAAAACAAGCAGCAAGGTAATGGCAAGGTGTTCTCTCTCTTTGGTTCCCTATTCTGATTCCTTCTTCTATTTTTAAGGACCCCTGTGATTATATTTGGCTTACGGAGATAAGCCACAATAATCTTCCCCTTCTTAAAATCAGGTGATGAGGAACCTTAATTCCTCTTTGTCACATCACCTAACATATTCACAGATCCTGGGGATTAGGATGTGGATGTTATTTGGCAATGGGGTCATTATTCTATCTACTATTATTCTGTAATAGGATGAAGTTTTTAAAAACAGTTCCCTCCTAAAAAACCATCAAAGAAACAAATTAGCCACCTAATAATATATTTAACAGATACACAGTACATAGGAATAAAGGATAACATAATTGTTAAAATATAAAAGGGTAATGAAATCTATCACCTTTTTCTTTTATGGATGAGTGCTCTTGGTGTTTTATCTAAGAAATCGTTGCCTAACCTAGGGTCATGAAGATTCTGTTCCGTTTTCCTCCCAGAGTTTAATAGTTTTAGGCCTTATGTTTAGAGGTATGCTCCACTTTTAGGTTTCTATTGGGGGGCATATAGATGTCTAATTATTTTGGCACCATTGGTTGAAGAGATTGATACAAGCAATTATATTGATAACTCCCAAATGCATTATGCTGAGTGGAAGAATCCAGACATAAGAAGGTACATACTGTATAACTACATTTCTATGACACACCAAAAGGGCAAAACTATAGGGAGAGAAGAAGATCGGCGTTGCCAGAGACTAGGGAAGAGAAATGAGTACAAAGGGGCATGAGGCAACTTTTGGGGACAATGAAAATATTCCATCATATCTTGATTGTGGCAGTAGTTATGTGACTATATACCTTTGTTAAAATTCAAAGACCCACACAATTAAAGGGTGACTTTTACTCTCTGTAACTTATTCTTCCAAAAAAAACAAAAACAAAAAACAAAACCCTGATTTGAAAGATTATTAAATGACAAGATGAAAAATGTGTAATCTGTTTTGCAGGCTACTAAACTTTCTGAATCCTAAAAATGTGAACTCTATTCAATTTAAAAAATGTGGGGGCGCCTGGGTGGCTCAGCTGGTTAAGCATCTGACTTCAGTTTAGGTCATAATCTCATGGGTGGTAAGCCTGGGGCTGTCTGCTGTCAGCATAGAGCCCGCTTCGAATCCTCTGTCCTTCTGTCTCTCTGTGCCCCTCTGTTCACACATTCTTTCTCAAAAAAAAAAAAAAAAAAAAAAAAAAAAAAAGGCAAAGTCACTCCTACACTCCCTTACTCTACTGCCGCTGCTTGAAAATAAAAGGGAAGAAAGCAACAGAGTGAGCATTAAATAAGGCATTATCCAATTGCCATAGGCTAACTTTTCAGGCTAGTGATCTAACAATTTAACCAATAAAACAAAGAAACAAAAAATGAAGTCTAAGAAAAATAATCAATAAAATAATATTTACCTTTGGAGTCAGCATTTGGGAACAGCCTGTTCCATGGCACCTTATTTTTGTGTGGAAGAGAAAGCAAGTAGTTTCTAGCTTTTAAATTTATTATGCAGTTCAGGTCTTCCTGTGATGGGGATCCAAGAATACCTAACAGATAAAATAATTAGCTGTTAATTATCAAGACCCAGAGAAGCTGATCATGCACTATTAGCTATGGGGCAGAATGGATCCTACTAATTGTTTCCTCACCACATCCCCAAGCTTACCTTTCTTATTCACAAGTTTTTTTAAGGATCCTTAACATTTGAAATCAAGCTAGATTAAAAACTCATATCTATCTTGGATTAAGGAGTTGTCAGAAGTATTCTTCATTTCATGAAGTGACTCTGATGTAAACTAGGGCAGATGAACAGAGTAAATCTAGCCTCTAAAATGTTCAGTAACCTTACCCAGAATGTGGTTCAGCTGGTCGAGATAATGCTTCCCCGGGAAGATGGGCCTGTTGGACAGCATCTCTGCCAGAATGCAGCCTACAGACCAAATATCAATGGACTTGGTATAGCCCTGCAGTGGGAAGAGAGAAAAGACTAAGAATGATATGTAATGTTACATGACAAGTGAGATCCTCCTACAGTACAGGTACATGGCTCACAGGAATTCTGCCTTCTCCTTTGGCTCTATAATTCAGAAATAAGAGAGCATGCAGATACAAATGGTAATTTGGCTTTCTTATAAGCTGTTGAACAACCAAGATTACTAGATTTTATTTCTCTCTTCAAAGTTGATTAATTTATTATTAGACGAGAGTTTTCAAAGTGTATTTCATTCTTTTTTTCAAATGATTTGAGAGAAACAATCCTTAGAAGATGAAGCTGGAAAAAGGAAAAACAGTAACATCCCCTGCTTTAGGACATCTGTGGCCCATTTATTCATTTTGAAAACCTGGAAACCAACTCAAATAAAGAATCAGTGCTACACCTCTAGAATATCTTTAACATTTTGCAAATCAATTTCAAAAAAGTCAGGCTAAAAACGTTTGATCTCAGGGGGAGGGTGGGAGTATTTGCTAGCTTCATCATATTTTACCAATCCATATTTTCTTTTTTTTCCCCAAAGTTTATTTATTTTGAGAGAGAGAGAACACACACACATTAACAGGGGCGGGGCAGAGTGAGAGAGAATCCCAAGGAGGCCTCTGCGCTGCCAGCACAGACCTCAAACCATGAGATCATGACCTGAGCCAAAACCAAGAGTCGGACCCTTAACCAACTGAGCCACTCAGGTGCCCCAGGTATAAATTTCCTTTTAAAGGAATTCTGTAAAAAGTCTTGGAATAATTATGTCTAAATCATACAACAGTGCAAAAAAAGATAGCTTGGTAGAGTGATAAATGAATAGAGGGAAAAAACTGTTTTTGAAAATCAAACACAGAATGATCATATCTACAGCTATGATAAAAATGGGGGTGAATTTCAAGATCATTATTCCCAAAATTCTTGTAATCCAAAATACCTTTTGCTTTGGGCCAAAACCAAATAAAGAGGAGCATTTAAAAACTTACAAAAAATAAATAACTAAAATGAACCAGGGCTCCCTGGGGAAATGGCTGCTCTGTCTGGGACAGGGAAAGTACTAGGAGGTAAGCCTGGAGCATTTAGTGCCCCCCAAAAAAGCAAGGAGGTGCTCAACATTAGTGGCAACATGTCAAAGCGACTCCCATTAGAAAACCTGGGATAATCTGAACATCAAATACAGAATGGTAGTTATGGAATAGCCACTGAATAAAAGAAACAATTCACAGTATTCCCCACAAATTTCTACTGACCTAATAATAATCATAATTAACCACAATTATCATCATTTTATATGGTGGACACCAATTAACCAAAAGGTCAACATGAACTTCACCAATACAACATAAACCAGATATGCCTCCTGATAAGATACACTGAAGACAAAACACTATTTTCTGAGGTATTCGTGCCCAGAATACATGACACAAAATTGAGGTGCCTCTACAAAACAGACAACCGACCTGTACCCTTCAAAAGGATCAAGGTCAAGAAAGGCTAAGGAACTATTATTACAGATTAAAAGAAACTAGAGAGGCATGCCTGGGTGGCTCAGTTGGTTGAGTATCCCTTGGCTCAGGTCATGATTCCAGGGCTGTGGGATCGAGCCCTGTGTCGGACTCTGCACCGAGTGTGAAGCCTGCCTGAGATTCTCTCTCTCCCTCTCTCTGCCCCTCCTTTGTTTGGGCTCTCTTTCTCTCTCTCAAAAACCAAAAAAACAAAAACAAAACACACATACACACACACACACCACCACCACCACCAACACATTAAAAAAATAAATAAAAGGGGTGCCTGGGTGGCTCAGTCAGTTGAGCGTCCGACTTTGGCTCAGGTCATGATCTCACAGTTCGTGGGTTCGAGCCCCGTGTCGGTGTTTGTGCTGACAGCCAGCTCAGAGCCTGGAGCCTGTTTCTGATTCTGTATCTCTCTCTTGCTCTGATGCTCCCCTGCTCACACTCTCTCTCTCTCTCTCAGAAATAATTAAAACATTAAAAAAATTTTTTTAATTAAAGAGACTAGAAAAACAATGCAATGTGTGAGTCTGGAATTGGGAAGAAAAGCTATAAAGGTGATTATTGGGACAATATCCAAAATTTGAATATAAATGACGCATTAGATATTGGATCAGTGATAAATTTCCCACTTTTTAAAAAATGTCTTGGGGCGCCTGGGTGGCTTAGTTGGTTAAGCGTCCGACTTTCGCTTAGGTCATGATCTCGCGGTTCGTGGGTTCAAGCCCCGCGTCGGCTCTGTGCTGACTGCCAGCTCAGAGCCTGGAGCCTATTTCAGAGTCTGTATCTCCCTCTCTCTCTGACCCTCCCCTGCTCACGCTGTCTCTCTCTCTCTCTCGCCTAGAAATAAATAAAAATATTTAAAAAATAAATAAAAAAAATAAAAAATGTCTCACTCGTGATCACTGTATTGTGGTCTTAATAGGGAACATCCTTCCTCTATGGCAGGGTTTCTTAACCTTGGCACTACTGATACTTTAGGCTGGAGAAGCCTTTGCTGTGAGGGCTGTCCTGCACACTGGAGGCTGTTTAACAGCGTCTCTCACCTCTAACTACTTGATGGACAGTAGGTAGCATTCCTCTCCCAGTTGTGACAACTGAAAATGTCTCCAAACACTGCCAAATGTCCTCAGGAACATGAGAACAGCTGTTCTAAGGAAAATATACACTGAAATGCTTAGGGGTAAAGGTGCACATCTACAGCTTACTCTCAAATGACTCAGAGGGGGAAAATGCACACATGTATAGAGAGAGAATGAGAAAACAAATGGGACAAAGGACAAAGAACTGGTGAGTCTGAATCTGAGGTGAAGGGTATTACAGAAATTTATCCAGAAGTTCTCCCAAGTGGTCCAGGGTCCCGTGTGGCTTCCCTCTAAGAATTTGAAAGGTTTTGTACTTCCAGGAAAGAAGGATTTGTACTTCTACGGTGTTTTCCTTTTCATTCATTCCCTCACAAGTGTACAAAAAATTCCAGAGACTATGTGACATGAGAGGATACTATGCATGAAACAGGACATCTGGAAGATCTGGATAACCCAGTGAACTAATATTTTCCAAATGCCTGATTCCAAAAGCATGTACCAGTGAGAGGGTAAGGTAGATCGATGGATTTTAGTAGGACTGTACAAAAAGTTTGGTGGCATGGTTTCAGATTCCACAATTAACCTTTCATTTTGTTGAGTTTCAGTGTAGTTATCAAAAGGAACAGCCACAGCAGCTGAAGAGACTAGCACACATACCCCCTTTCCTAATTACGTATATGTGTGAAGACTTAAACCAAATCAACCTAATGGACGGAGAAGTGTGGAACCAGGTGAGATTCCAGCTATGGTCTATTAGGCCACGTGAAGTTTGCAAAAATGAAAACAGTGCCCCTCTTCTATCTAAAATGTTTTTGTTGTGAAAAGTAAACACACTAAAATTTATGTTAACAAGCAGTAGGTTGGGGCGCCTGGGTGGCTCAGTCAGTTGAGCATCTGACTTCAGCTCAGGCCATGATCTCATAGTTTGTGAGTCTGAGCCCCACGTGGGGCTCTGTGCTGACAGCATGGAGCCTGGAGCCTGCTTCAGATTCTGTGTCTCCCTCTCTCTGCCCTTCCTCTGCTGTGTCTCCCTCTGTATCAAAAATAAATAATAAACATTTTAAAAATTTAAAAAAGGGAGGGGGGGCGCCTGGGTGGCTCAGTTGGTTGGGCAGCTGACTTCGGCTCAGGTCATGATCTCATGGTTCGTGGGTTCGAGCCCCGCGTCGGGCTCTGTGCTGACAGCCAGCTCAGAGCCTGGAGCCTGTTTCGGATTCTGTGTCTCCCTCACTCTCTGACCCTCCCCTGCTCATGCGGTCTCTCTCTCTCTCAGAAATACATAAAACGTTAAATAAACTTTAAAAACAAACAAAAAAACAAGCAGTAGGTTTATTATTATTTAGAAATTCATACTTTTTAAGAGTTTTAGTGTTAATTTCTCTATAGTAAATACTTGCTTAGGGTCTTCGATACTTTCTTAGGGTCTTTGATACTTTTTAAGAGAGTGAAGGGGTCTTGGGGCTTGAATATTTGAGAACCACTGCCTTACACTTTTCTTCCAAGTTGGAAATTCTATGAAAATAAAATGTTACACACAGAGGACTCTAGCCTGTCAAAATGGAGACAATGTGAGTATAAAAATAAAAAGANCCAAAGCAGGCTCCAGGCTCTGAGCTGTCAGCACAGAGCCTGATGCGGGGCTCAAACTCAAGAACTACGAGATCATGACCTGAGCCAAAGTCGGCCACCCAACCAACTAAGACACCCAGGTGCCCCAATAACGGCTTTTTTAAAGGTTTATTTATTTTGAGAGAGACAGAGCAAGTGTGGGTGGGAGAGGGACAGAGAAAGGGAGAATCTCAAGTAGGCTCCAAACTCATGAAACTGTGAGATCATGACCTGAGCTAAAAATCAAGACTCAGATGCTTAATTTTTTTTTTTAATTTATTTCTGAGAGAGAGAGACAGTGTGAGCAGGGGAGGGTCAGAGAGAGGGAGACACAGAATCTGAAGCAAGCTCCAGGCTCTAAGCTGGCTGTCAGTACAGAGCCCAACGTGGGACTCGAACTCATGAACCATGAGATCATGACCTGAGCGGAAGTCGGACGCTTAGCCGAGTGAGCTACCCAGGCGCCCCTCAGATGCCTAACTGACTGAGCCACCCACCTAGGATTCCTATAATAGTATTTTAAAGATAAAGGTAGGAAGAGAAAGAGAAAATAGGGAAAGCTCTTCAAAAAAAAAAATTAATGTAGAAAGAATAATACATTTGGAAAATAGCCATCTTGCTGTAACCCCCAATATGATAAGTAATAGAGGCCAGGAGTCACCACTGGAAACACCACCTTGGTAAGCCTGCTGGGAAGCAGGAGCTCCCTACACACGAGTTCCAAGAACCTGCAGGGTACCTGCAGAAAAGTGTGACCTAAACTGAATCATAAGGAACCAGTCTGTTCCCTGCAAAGTATTCAAGGTCATGAAGACAGAAAGGGTGGGAAGACTGCTCTAGAGTGAGCACAATGCATAAGACTTGATTAGACCATAGTGAAAGTAAGACAAAAACAGCTGTAAAGAACTTTTGGGTGGGATAACTGGGATTTCACTAAATTAATGCTGATTGTCTCAGTGTGCTAAGGGCACAATGGCTGTGGGGAAAGAACACTCTCCCCCTTAAATGAGTATTGGTATGCCCCAAAGGGTCTAGTAGTAAAGTAGTTTATGTTGGTGAAGTGTCAGAAAGTTTGACAAAAGGAAGAGAGAAGAAGGGAGGGAGGCAGGCAGAGACAAAAGCTAGGGAGGGAGTAGTAGATGTTAACAGCTGGTGAACACAAGGAAGGGGTATGTAGGTGTTCAATGTACTCGCAATTCTTCTAAGGGTTTGAAAATGTTTAAATTAATAATAAGAAAAAAATGAATGCAGCACTAGAAGTAACATTCTCAGGCTAGAGGTGCTATAAATAAAAAATAATTCACGCTCAGTTTTCATTATAGTTTACTCTACAAGCAGGAAGTGCTGAGAACCTTGTGGAACAGAGGCCACCTTCTTTGGTTATTTTCCCCTGGAGGGTGAACACAGTAGAGTCATCTCAAGTTGGGATGGAGGCTGCAAGACTGTGAAGGCAGCCAGATAAGAAGCACACTGACAGCTCTCCTTTACACCCAGCAGGCACCGCACACGCACATGCAAATGCTTCTGGTTGGAATGGCTGTCATATGGCCAGTCCAAAGAAAGAACCTGCTATTTGGGATTATGTGTAATACAGAATTATGAGAATCAACACGGCATTTTCTTCTCTGAAACATCTGTTACACCAAATCTTTCTTTATAATGAAATTTATTTTAATGCGATTTTACTTTTATAAGTTAACTGAACAAATGTATATCAAGAATAACTAACTGCTTTAAATACATTCCATTTCCTCACAAAGCAACTTAGTGTTCATCTCAAGCCCTTCTATTTATAAATGATGGAGGAATAGAGTGAAGCCCATGGGCTAATTCCCTTTAAGCTTCTTAGGTGGATTTCTGGTTCCTAGAGGGGAGAAACAGGCCCTGTGTCTACTTTTATTGCTTTTTTTCATGTATCTTAACATCACATTAACAGTAGATGGTGCTGAAGGAGGTCATCAAGACAAGGTGACTGCCAGCTGATCCTTGCGCTGGACTCGGAAATAGGAAGCTCCTCACTCCCTCCCCTATCCTTGGGATACATGCTCTGCCCGCTGTTACCACAGTGGGCGCCATTTTCAAGGAATCAGCTGTGAGAGAATAGCTGTTGTTGAGATCATCTGGGCAGCATATGTGACAGAGCCAGTTAAGGCCTGTGTATAAACTTTTAAGTTTTGGCAGGTGAGTGAGGAGATCTACTCACTTTGTAGCTGCCCAAGACAAGACTTGTAATAAGTTCCTTTACTTCTTAAAACTACCATGACTAATTTCGAGTGCTCTGCCTCTTTAGTTTCTCCTTGCCCACCTTGTACTGGGGCAGTTTGCAAACCAATGGATAGAACTAAGTTCAAAATCCCGTAATTTTGAAATACTGGATATAGAAGTATGTTGGGCCCACTTACTTTCTCAAATCTGACACTTCACTCATATACTATTTGCAAATGATATACTGAAAACACCGACTCTCAATCTTCACAGCAGCCCTCAATGTTTGCCACCTGGCTTATAAACCTAACAAAGATGTCATACTTCACTTTTTCTTGCTTTTTCAAAAGAATCCATAGTAGTTCTTATTCTTTCCACACCTTTCTTCAAAGTATGGTATAATTTTACTGAAGAGACATTCTTTATTATGCAAATCTGACCCTTACCTTGGAATTCAACATAATTTCCGGAGCCCTGTACCAACGTGTGGCTACATACTCCGTCAGGAACCCTGTGTGATCATGGTCCGGATCTGCAACACGGGCCAAGCCAAAGTCACAGATCTAGGAGAGAAAAAAATGGGACACTTTAGAGATTCTAATGACATTATTAAAAGATCATAAAACTAAAAAAGATAATAGCAATAATGATGATGGTAAGTAGTTGCTGCAACTCCTATGTGGCAGATACTTTGCTGGGAATTCTATATACTCATTCTTATTTAATCCTTACAACAACTGAGAGACAGTGATGACCATCCACATGTCAGAGATGAAAAACAAGCTGGACGAGTCTGTTAAGAGGAATCCTCACCTTACGTTATCTGCTTATCCCACGGTAATCTTGCTTAGGTCACTTGACAAAAACTGTTCCGGGTAAAAATTAAGTTACCAGAAACTGTCCAGGGTCCTTTCTCCAGCCCTCTCCTGCTGGCATTCCCAGGAACATCACTGTCAAATCAGCTCAACTCCCAACTGTCTTGTTTCTTAGACTTCACTTCCCACTATTCTTCCACCTGTTCCACAAAATGCAGGTACTTCCAACGATTTTTTTTCACTTCCTTTCCTTCCATATGTTCAAATCCACTCCCAAAGCTTTAAAAGATGCTTCATATACAAAAGATAAATCCTTTTTCTAGGTAAATATCTAGCTTCTAATTTCTTCTGACTCACAAAAGTACCTGCCAGCCTTTCATCATCTGGTCATCCAATACATTAGCACTACTCCAACTCCAACATATATAAAATATCTGTATAATACTATACAGGTAGTATAGTATTATATGATATACTATATTATACTATATAACTATAATATACAGTGGACCCTTGAACAGCATGGGTTTGAACTGTGCAAATCTGTTCATACAGGAGTTTCTCAATAAATATATTAGAATTTTTTGCAGATTTGCAACAATTTGAAAAAACTGGCAGATGAAACCACACAGCCTAGAAATATCGAAAAAATTAAGTCAGGTATTATTGCAGGAATAGAGTATATAATACATACAACATACAAAGTTTAGTTGATGTTGATGTTATCAGTTAAAGCTTCCTTCCAGTCAAGAGAAAGCTATTAAATGATGGAGTTGG
>NW_027533081.1:435977-443772 GCF_008692635.1 Crocuta crocuta | reverse complement strand
GAGGAATCAGTACCCCTAAGCTTTATGTTGTTCAAGGGCCAACTATGCTTAGACCTACACAATTGCAGGGTACTTTAATTCCGTGGCATCTGGGGAACTGAGAAAGAGACATATTAATAAATACAGGCCTGAGTACAGTACAAGGGAGCCTAGAAATCAGATTGTTTTGGAGGCTTACTGTTTTAATTTGGCTAAGAAATTATAAGCACCTGAGCTCAGGCCATAAAAATGGAGATGAGGAAAGGACAGGCTTAAGAGATACTCATAGGACTTAAATGGATGGACAGTAATCTCTGCATAAATATCCCATAGTTTAGCGTTTCAATAATTCAAAAAAATTCAGAAAGCTCCCATTTACCTCACAGATGCCTTCTTCTAGCCTTGGACACCGGCATCACCACATAGCACCTCTGATAAGAGTTATGTATCCGTGGTGCATAATCTCCATCAAAATGCTGTATCTTCAAAACGAACAAATATTACATCTGCTTCTCTAGTTGGTCTTCGGAAGGCCATTTTCTAGGTGTACTCTCAGAGTTGCATAGTGAGGAAATTCTGGGTCCTACTCTGTAGCTCTGACAGCCAACTCTGGCCATTGTACACTCATAACTTCAGTTTATGTGACTTTCACCGTAAGTACCTTTCAAAGCTGGCTTGCTTGTCAATGCCATTACATTCCTAATAGTTATGGGTCTATCACAGAATCCGGATGAGGTATGGCATAAGCTTGTATGCGGGATCACAGGAGGTTGTAACATTGTCCTGGCTGGTCTTAGGCTTTCAATGTATCTGGCACCCTTTCCCTCTTTGTTTCTTTCCAGCATTTTCTACCAATTCCAGTGACATGAACTGCAGGAAGGCTTCGAGTAACCATGCATAGGAGGTTCACTAGGAACACGGTCCTATATGTGGCATGATTTCCAACTTAGAGAAGCAACTAATGACTGACTTCTTCTTACATCCAGAGGCGAGTCCTCTAAGCCATTGAGAGCCATCATTCGCCATGTTGCCCTGTTGTCCCACCACCAATCCATTTCAATTCTGTGGCTTGAACTTTTGGACCAATCTGTGACCTATAGTTTTTCTCTTTTTCAAGTCTAACACTTCATCTGATTTAAATTCAACCAAAGCTCACCAGTCTGCTTTCTGTTGTATAATGGACACCTAAACGCCACATTTTGAATTGTGCAGAGAATACTGCATCTTCTCAGCAGAACAAAACCAGCATAAGCTCCAGACCATGGCCACAGATCTTTTACCACCCCCTATGCCTGGTGTCACACAGATTAGACGGGTTCAGACTTGATACATCACTTTTCACTGGCTAGTTGAATAAAAAAATAAGTCCCAAATACATTTAGAAAGCCAGAATATAAGAAATTCAGAGATCAGGCAGATTTATATTCTAAAGAGGACCATACCACTAAAACCCATCCTCCATGCTCTTCTCATAAGGTCTCTGAACTTGTACCAGGAGGGTAGGGTTCATCTTCCCTCCTTTTGAATCTGGGCAAACCTTTGTAACAGCCTAAACCAAGAGAATATAGTGAAAGTGATACTATGTGACTTCTGAGGCTACATCATAAAATGCAACATGGTCTCTTTCCATCTGGCGCTCTCTCTACTGGGGAATTTGGAACTCTCTGGTCACCTTAAGAGGAAACCTAGCACATGTGGGCTACATGTGGGCGTTCCAGGTGACAACCAGTTATCAATTGCCAGGTACCTACAAGAGGATTCCAGCCCTTACCTTTATGTCTTCTAGCTGAGGTCCAGATAGAAAAGCAGAGAGCAGCCATCACTGCTACCCCATGACTAAATTTCTGACTCACAGAAACTATAAGTTAACACAGGATTATTGTTCCAGACTACTTTATTTTCAGGTTATTTGTTACAGGGCAGAAACAGCTAACAGTTGGCAGTGGGCACAGTGCTTGTGATGGGACAGACAGGCACCCTTTGAGGAGGCCCTGTTGAATACTGGAACACTGAAGAGATGCTAACCATGGAAAGACCTGGGAAAAGCCAGAGCAAACCTGTAAAGAAACTAGCTAGGCAAATGTGAAGTGGCAACCGAACCTGAAACCTCCTAAAACGGCTCTCAAATTGGCTACTTCTACATCTCAACTGCCATGGCCTTAGTGGAGATTCAGTTTAGTTTGTCAGGAATTAGGGAGACTAGATTTTACCCGTCTGCAAGCTAATTCATCCTCTAAATTCCTGCCTAAATGTTGTTTCTAAAATATAAGTCACCTTTCTGGCTCAAAAATCCTGAACCAATCCCTTCTATCTATTGAACAAAACCCAAATTCTTTAAGTGTGACTTTTTTTTTTTTTTCCGAGACAGAGAGAGACAGAGAGTGGCAGCGTGAGCAGGGGAAGGTCACAGAGAGAGGGAAATACAGAATCTGAAACAGGCTCCAGGCTCTGAGCTAGCTGTCAGCACAGAGCCCAATGCAGGACTCGAACCCATGAACCGTGAGATCATAACCTGAGCTGAAGTCGGAGGCTTAACTGACTGAGCCACCCAGGCTCCCCTTTAAGTGTGACTTTTAAGACCATTCACATGCTACCACGAAACTACCTTCCTAATCTCATCTCTCACATATTTTCCTGCCTACATCTGCTCCTACTGACTCCAGACTACACCTGCTTCTATGACCTGACTGCAATGATCTCTCCCAAGTGCCCTATCCATGCCATTCCCTTACCCTAAACCCCCAGCTTGAAAGTTATCTCTTCTGAGAAATTTCTCAAAAATTAATACCACACCTGCCCAAGAGCTGAATGTTCACTTTTCTAACTCCTCTAATACTCTGTTAAAGGTATATTTAAGTACATACCACAGTCTATGATAGTCAGCTTTGCATATGCCCATCTCCCCAGCTAAAACAGAATTAAGTCCCTAGAAAAAGGCAACACTTGCCTAACTTGTTAATCCTAAGTGTGTTATATATGGAGGGTTCTCGACATTTGCTCAATAAATGCCTTAATTATTAAAAAAAATTTTTTTAATGTTTATTCATTTATGAGAGACAGAGTGCGAGCAGGGTAGAGGCAGAGAGAGGGAGACAGACATAGAATTCGAAGCAGGCTCCAGGCTCTGAGCTGTCAGTGCAGAGCTCGATGTGGGGCTCTAACTCACGAGCTGTGAGATCATGACCTGAACCAAAGTTGGACGCCCAACTGACTGAGCCACCCAGGCACCCCAATAAATACCTTACTTTAAATGTTTATAGGAAGTACAACAGCTGGGGTGGATAAATTGACAGATACTCTAGGAGTGACCATTTTTTACAGTATCTGAATTATTGATAATCTCTTAAAAAAAACCAAGGGGTGCTCAGGTGGCTCAGCGGGTTAAACATCCAATTTTGGCTCAGGTCATGATGATCTTACTATTCATGGGTTCGAGCCCTGCACTGAGTTCTCCACTGTCAGCGCAAAGCCTGCTTCCAATCCTGTCTCCATCTCTGCCTCTCCCTTGCCCTCTCTCTCAAAAGTAAACAAACATTAAAAAATCAAGGTACAGTTACCAGGGTTAAATCTTATGTTAAATAATGTTAGTAAAATTACACCATTCAAGGTGGCAATATTAAGGAAGGGGAGGGTCGCCTGGGTCGTTAAGTGACTATTGATTTTGGCTAAGGTCATGATCTTGTGGTTGTGAGACTGAGCCCCATGTTGGGCTCCATGCTGGGCATCAAGCCTGCTTAAGATTTTCTCTTAATCTTCCCTTTCCCCTTCCCCACTCACAATCTCTCCCCCCACCCCCCAAAAATGGGAAAATTGAAAACTGGAATTACTAGCATTCTTTTACTAGAAAAAACATAACCCTATCAGCTGAATGCTACAATATGCAATACACCTATTTCTTATAATTAAAACTAAAGGTGCAGTTGTTCTTTCTCATCCTCTCCCTCAAGGAAATCCAGTCCTCAAGTTTTTATGGGGGGGAGGGGGTCATGTGACATTAAGGGTCTCTCTGGGGATGGGAGAAACTTAGCAGCCCAGTGGGGTAGGTAGCACCCAAGTGGAGTTAAAAGGGAGCTGCAGATCAGGACATGGTCTAGGTGTGAGGTGAAGGGGCTGTTCATGCAGGGGAGGCAGCGGCAGTCTGCCCAGGGTATTAAGAGTCTGAGCAAGGTGAGCATATAAGCCATGGGTTATATTGCACAAAACAATTATTTCACTGGAAGATGCAAAATGGTGACTTCTCTAATTTTATTACTTCTTCTGCATTTATTAGCTGGCATTTTCAACTGGAACCTTGATGTGTACCCTGATGCACAAATTCCACTGGAAAGACAGGGAAAATGTTTAATCCCTTTCCTTTGGTTACAAATTTTCAGAATAGTGAGTTGGCATCAAGAGTAACCTTGTATTATTTGTATCCCCCACACCTAGTACAGGACATAGAACCAGCAGGCTCTCAAAAATTACTGGCTACAATTTAAAAACTAGAGAGATGTGAGATTTAGAGCCCTAAAAGATCCCACAACTCCATTCACGGTCATCCATGAAAAACTCATACAATTTAAAAAAAAACAAAAAAAGTTAATGCCACAACACTAAAGACTAGCCAAATTATATGGCATTAACCAAAAAATTACCAAGGTTGTTAAAAAAAACTAGTAGTATTTATTGTAATTCCATACAAAGGAAGATATAAATCAATAGGATATGGTACAAGAAACAAAATGACCTATAGCATTCCTACTACCGGCTGTGTAAACTGAGATTTTCATTAAACAAAGGAAGCCCCAAGGATAGGTTTCATTTCATATCTTCCAGAGTTCTCTTTCCCAGGCACACCCAGAACCACAAACACTATGATCCTACCATCCTGCAACTCTAACTAGGAGTTTTGTGGGTTCAGTCTAGCAAACATCAAGGACAGAGACTGCTAGAGACCTCATTCGCCTGGGAGTTCCACTAGAAATATGTTAGTAGAATCTCCAAACAGGATCTATGACCCTTGTGTTTCTGTGGCCCAGAGAAATAGGGAATCTGTAAGAGAGGCTCCCAGAAGGGTTCTAAGAGGTCAACATCTACTTGTCTCAAGACTTTAGATAAGAAGTGCAAAGTATGTTTATGGAAGCAGAAAAAGAAATCTTAACTGCTCTTGCCCTTGACTGGTGGTAGAGTCAAAAGTTAAAGGTCCAGTCAAAGACACTGATAATAGCTGATATCTCGAGGGCTCAAGAGTAGGAAATACTTTAGTAACACAGAAGCCAATAGAAAAAGGAAGAAATGACATATAATTGTCCACTTGAAATTTCAGAAAACCCTAAATAACAAGAGATGAGTAAGATCACAGGTTACAAACTTTCTAAGCACAGGAGCCTGTAGTATAGGCATCATGGTCACCCCAAGGTATGGAGGATGAGATGGATATACGATTTCAGAGCTTAAACAGAAAAGACCCTTTTCCCCACTTGTGTGCTCTTTCAACCCTCATGTATGCACTTGAACTACCACTGTGCCCTAACCTGCCTTTCGAACATGTCCACCACGACAAATCAGAGATAACATATCATACTCATCTTTACAAGTGAGATTCTCTCCTGAATATTTATACCTATGTGAATGAAGCACACCCCATATGTACATTTCAAAATGTGGGTAAATTGTATTGCTGTAAATATCTAAATTATCCTATTGGTTTTTTTTTTTATCTTATTGTATTTTTGAGTCGCTGTGTTACATTGGGTTTTGAAAACAATACTTGGATTGTGCAGATGGCCAACAACACAGATATATTAATGTAGGTGTAAATTTTAGTGAGCAGAGAATAAAATGGCCCTAGATAAAGACAAGCCCACAAACAATGAACAGACAACAAAGCAGTCTAGTTCTGTTTGTTTTCATCTTAAGAATTAGCATTTTCTTTTTTCTTTTTTAAAGATCTTTATTATTTATTTATTTATTATTTTAAATTTTAATGTTTTTATTTATTAATAAGAGACAGAGAGAAATAGCACGAGCATGGGGGGAGGGCAGAGAAAAAGGTAGACACAAAATCTGAAGGAGACTCCAGGCTCTGAGCTGTCAGCACAGAGCCCGATGTGGGGCTCAAACTCACAACATGAGATCATGACCCGAGCCAAAGTTGGATGCTTAACTGACTGAGCCACCCAGGTGCCCCAAGGAGGAGCATTTTCAAATGAAAGTTAAAAATCAATGTTTCCCAGAAATATTATATACTGAAAATACTGACTGAGAATGTTTCTCCAAAAACAAACAAAAATAATCTGTCATAACAGAGTTGTGATAAGAAATGGAAAGAAAAAAAGAACTGGGAGACATAAAAATACGGTTTTTCAAGAAAATCACTAAGATTCAACAAAGTGTGGCCATTCCTACAAGCAGCTTCATTCCTTTTGTACCCACCTGGCTTTTAGTTACATAAATCCATGGAAAGAATCCACCAGATCCTTTAATAATATATATAATATAATAATATTAAAGTATATTAATCTAACTGTGGGATCCCACGAGCGACAGAGTCAAACTCAACTGTATCTAATGTAGGAAGCTACCCTCTACCACATTTCACAGAATGTTGGGCACCCTGTTTTAAACACTCGATGATAGGGGCGCCTGGGTGGCTTAGTCGGTTAAGCATCCGACTTTCGCTTAGGTCATGATCTCGCGGTTCGTGGGTTCGAGCCCCGCGTCGGGCTCTGTGCTGACTGCCAGCTCAGAGCCTGGAGCCTGTTTCAGTCTGTGACTCCCTCTCTCTCTGACCCTCCCCTGCTCCCACTGTCTCTCTCTCTCTCTCTCCTAGAAATAAATAAAAACATTAAAAAAAAATAAATAAATAAACACTCGATGATAGCAAATAAGCTGACCACCTAGTAACAGAATCTACTGCCTTTTTTTTTCAGATAGTTTCACAAGGTTCTCCATGATCTACTTCCAACCAATACCACCGGCCAGCATCCAATGACATTCTATGGTGCCCTATGCCCAAGATAGCCACTGCCTTACTGAAAGCCTGCTCATCTTTGGAGGGCCAGCACCGATGCCACATTCTTCCTGACACCTCTCAAAGCCCCAGATAGAACCCACCTCTCTCCTTTGTATCTGTATACTATTCCCTTCATTATCTCAGTTATAGCAGATATTATTACAATCATCTGTTGTTTATCAGACTTCTGACCTATCAGTTTTGAGACTGCAGACAGACATTCCCCCCTCTTCCTTGCTAGGTACACCTTAAGGGCTTCTCACAGGAATGTCTGTTAAACAGAAGTCCAAGAAATGATCATTGCTATACATCTAAATGCACTTTTTAAACAGCTGTATTAAGATGTAATTCACATACTGCACGATTTACCCACTTAAGGCGTAAAAGTCAATAGTTTTTGGTGTTATAATCACAGAGTTACACAACCGTTACCACCAACCAATTTTAGAACATTTCTGTAACCACAAGAAGAAATCTTGTACCCATTAACAGTCTGCCTATTCCTCCCCAATCCCACCAGCCCTAGGCAATCACTAATCTACTTCCTGTTGCTACATATTTGTCTATTCTAGACACTTCACATAAACAGAATCACACAATATGTGGTCTTTTATGACTGGCTTCTTTCACTTACATAATAATTTCCCATGATTCACCCACATTATATATCAGTACTTTTTTTTTATATGTCATATATATTATATATCATATATATTATGTATCAGTACTTTTTATTCCATTGTATGGATCTACCACATTTTTTTAAAACTTTTTTTTGAGAGAGAGGAGAGGAGAGGGGAGGGGAGGGGAGGGGAGGGGAGG